>NW_021703785.1:44260048-44495681 GCF_005190385.1 Monodon monoceros | reverse complement strand
GGTCTGCTCTGGACTTCTATGTGTTGAGCTGCATCTCGCAGACCTACAAGCCCTGTGCTTGGTCAGCTTCAAGACTGAACAAAGAGCCTGGAGTCAGGGACAGAGACATCAATGGTTTAATGAATGGGGGATCTTACACATCTGAAGCAACGTCCTGGAGCAACATCCCACCATGTGCGGCAGATGATGGGCAGAAAATGGAAGCAGTCTTTGCTCCCCGGGGGAAAGGGGAGATTGCAAGTTATAGTGAGAATTACATCAGGTTGGCTCTTTGGTAACCAGGAAAACTAGCAGAGGGGTATGCCTCTCACTGTCCCTTAGTTAAGAAAAATCACCAGCTGGTGTCTGGGGCAAGTATGTAGGAAGGTCAGTCAAGTGAGTAAGGTGTAGGTGAAGTAGGCACTGGTCAGGCAGTGGATGTAGAGGGAGCAAGAGAACAGCCATCTTGAGGGACCTGACCAAATACCATGTATGCTGCAGGTAGACCAAGGACATGCCATAAAAATTATCTTCTTGTAACTTTATACTACTTTGCATTTTCAAAGGAGGAAATTTTCTCAGTGATTCATTCTTGTCAAGTGAGAATTTAGGTGTAGTGAAGGAATTCATATGATTCTACTCAAATGGGAAATTTTATTGTAGGACTGTGTTTTAATTTAAGTCAACAGGAGTGTTGACACCCCAAAAGGCATGGGAATCAATGAAGAGGGGCAGATGAGTAGAGGAAACCTAAATTCAAGGAAGGACTCAGGGATACAACTCTTATGATCTTAAGGCAGCACTGCTTCCTGTAAACAATTTATTATGATCCTCATGACAATCATGTCAAAATAACAATCTGAATATGTGCTTCTGTTGGAGAATTTCCTCAGACAAAGTAAATGGTCTTCTGGCATCTCCTTCTAACTCTCTCCTGACTACTCTGCACAGGGTTGCATAAAGAGTGCTGTGATAAGTCCAGACACCAAACAAGAAACAATCACTTTTTATTGACTCCAAGACATATTTTTACATGTTAACATTTATGAAATCTGACTGTATCCCACAACTGATGGTTTACATAAATTCAATGACAAGACATTTTCTTTCTTGAGGACATATTCAAACCTTTGTATATTACAGTAGATGACATCTTAGATTTGATGAAATATAGTATACCCTTTGACTAGTGAAGGAAGGGATTAGAGAGCTAAGATCACTTACAGAAGATCATGACCCAGAATCTGAGAAAAGCAGCATGATTCTCAACAGTGAGGACTTTTGAATTTTAAGATGTGACAAAGAAGGATGAATGATGGAAGAAACACAAACTCTGGAATTTGAGTGATCTAAAACCATAGGGCCTAGATCAAAATATTTATTATCAATGTGACAGGGAGAAGTTGTTTTAACTTTTTTGAGTTTCATTTCTTACCCTATAAATTGGGATGATAATACCTATAGGGCTACTGGGAGCTCTAGATATATGTGCCAACCCTGTAACATCCATTATATATTTAAAATTTTCAAATAATTGTTATGCCACTCTTTTAAGATTGTTAGAAAAGTAGTGTTAGTGTTTGTGCTGGCTGGGTTCCATTTGGTATCTTACCCTTTACTACAATATTAACGATGCCTCACAGAGATGTCCTCCTGTAACAATGTTTATTTGGTCTTAATATCTCCTGAATATATATAATTGCTCTTTTTGTTGCCTTAAGTTCAGCATAACCACTGTAACCACATGGTTTTCTGGCAAGTGATTTCTGTCGAAAGCAAGATTACTTGAACCAAACTTGGTTTAATTGATTTGTTCAATGGAAACACTAAGAAAGCATTTGAAAGGTGTAAATTAGTCTAAAACTAGTTACAGGAGCTAAGGGATGAAATAATGTCACAATCAAGTCCCAACCTGTCAAAGCATCTCCACTGGAGAAGTCTTTTAAATAAATTCCATTTCTGGTTCTCAGGACTACAGAGCCTCTACATGACAATTGTTCATTTCATCGTTAAGTGCCAAGGTATTTATGTCATATTCTATAAGCACCACAATATTAAAGAAAATAACCAACATTCACGCAATGGTAAACAAAATTAATGATTCAGAGAATTATAAAAAGAACACTGAGCTATTAAAAGTAGTCTGATCTTTAAGAAATTTCAGCCCAGCAGTACTAATGTTATTAAAAATAACAAGATCATAACAAGTAATCATTAGAATTTGCATATGTGGGTGAGAATGTTCTTAATTACAAGTTATATTCTCTAAATTATTTAGAAGTTGTAAATCAGCACAAAAAAGAATAACAAGTTTAAGGAGTAAAGTGTTTTGGGGGATTTTCAAGTGCAAATGAAGGCAACAACAATAGCAAAAAAAAAAAAAAAAAAAAAGCTTTTTTTCCCAATCAAATATTTTACCTGAATAAAATATTATGACAGTAACTATAAAAGTTTATAAAATTCAGTGATACCTCCATTCATCTGGAATTCTGTTCCCTGAAAACCTCAAGTGTTCCTGAAACAGAATTGAGTTGAACTGAGTCCAGGAATTTCCAAAATAACAGACATAAAGTTTAGCTATTAAGTCATTCATTTAACAACTATTTGTCAAATATTTATGATCTGAGAGTCATTATGTAAAATGTTAGGAAAATATTGATGGACAGATCTTGAGGTAACTTCCATATCTAGAAAGATGGATTTTAGACCTACTTTTCTCTGTACCTCCCACCAAGAAAAACTAAAAGTCCTGGAAAATATATGTAAAACAAACTTAAGATTACCCTGAAAGCTAGAGAGATTAAGTCAGACCAGCTAAGGAGTTCAAGACCCAAGGGATGATGGTAGTGAGTTCCCTAGATTTTTGTGTAATGTCATTTATCCTGAACTGAATCATGAAGAAGCTGGCAACCTGGAAAAGCCAACAGATGCCAACAAATATCCCCCCGAAAAGCCTGTTCTCTGCGGTCAAAAGACCAGGAAAGAGGCAGCCAAGCAAGACAGAAAACTTTTTAGATGATAACCACTTTTCTCTAGTCAAACACCACAGACCAAATTGCAACTACACCCCAGCAAAGGCCAAATGGTGAACCTAGACTTCCACCCTTGCCAGGCTGTAGCAGGATGACCCACCTTGCCTGCCACGTTGGTATCAGAGAAGACTGAGTGGGAAGCTAGAACTTCCATCCCAGCTTGAATAGAAAGACTCCCAACCCCAGTATCAGTGAAGTCCAGTGCAGAGCAGTGAAGAGGTGCCCCTCTCCCCTAGCCCTTGCCCTCCCAGATAAAGGTAGTATCAGCAGATGCCCAAGTGGGAGCGCCTGAATTCATACTCCAGCCCAGCTGTCACAAAGAGTCCCTCATTTCTAAGTGTTAAAGGAGGCTGAGTCCAAACTTCCACCCCACCTGGCAGTAACAAGGTAGCACTCCCCACCTTTTACTCATCAGACAATACAAGAAGAAGCCAACAAAAACACAAGACTTTAAAAAGATCAAGAGTTTTATAATACTGAAAATGTTTAGGTTTTACTTGAATATAACTCATTGTACCATGAACCAGGAAGATCTCAAACTGGATGAAAAAAGACAACAATCAGACACCATGATGGTGCAGGTGCTAGAATTATAGGTCAAGAATTTTAAAGCACTTATAACAAATGCTTAGGCAAATATTACAAACATTTTTGAAACAAATGGGAAAATAGAAAACTTCATCAAAGAAATAGAATATGTAAAGATGAACCAAATGGCCATTTTATAACTAAAAATTATGATAGCTGAAATTAAAGTAACTCAGTGAACGTGCTTAACAGCAGAATGGAGAGGACAGAGGAAAAAAATCAGTGAACTTGAAGAGAACAATAGAAATTTCCCAATCTAAACTAACAAAGAGGAAATAGACTAAAAAATAATTAACAGAGGGGCTTCCCTGGTGGCGCAGTGGTTGAGAGTCCGCCTGCCGATGCAGGGGACACGGGTTCATGCCCCGGTCCGGGAAGATCCCACATGCCGCGGAGCGGCTGTGCCCGTGAGCCATGGCCGCTGAGCCTGTGCGTCTGGAGCCTGTTGCTCCGCAACGGGAGAGGCCACAACAGTGAGAGGCCCGCGTACTGCCAAAAAAAAATAAAAATAAAATTAAAATTAAATTAAATTAAAAGAGCCTCAGAGACATGTTAGAATATAATAAAAGATTTAACATTTGTGCCATCAGAGTTTCAAAAAGAGAGGATAAGTGTGTGTGTGTGTATTGGTGATAAAGAGGAAGTATTTGAAGAAACAATGGCTGAAAATTTCCCAAATTGGGGCAAAAAACATAAGCCTGTAGAATTTGCTGGTTCCTTGAGTGACTGTGTATTCTAATTGCAGAGTGAGAATACGGATGTATGGAGGAGGGAATAGATGTCAATAAATGCAGTACAAGGGTATAAGCATTGCAGTACATATTTGAACAAAATGATGATAGAGAGATTAACTCTGATTGGAAGAGGGAAGTACATTTCACAGGGATGGAGACGTGAATCTGATCTTCAAAGTATAGAGGTTAGCAAAGGGAAATGCAAGAAATAGATGTAATGAGCAGTGAAAATATTTGGCTTCTATTTTTTACTCTGGTTCATAGTGTTTTTGACTTTCACGTCTATGTACTGAGATGAGGTAGACTATAGGCCTGGAGTAGACTGGCAGCAGCTCTTCAGAAGATAGGAGTGATATGAGTGGTTTTAACAGTTCTAGGCAGGTCCAGTGATAACTAGAGAATGATAACTGCAAGTATAACATACGGAGCATGTAGGAGACTGACTTCCAGAATGGCAGGAAAGGACCTTGATAAACTCATTGCCCTCTAAAACAACAACAATAATATGGAAAAGAACACTAAAATCAACCATTTCAGAATGCTAACGGTTAATCAAACCCACAGAGTAAACTGAAAATGGTCTCTCCAAGAGAAAGTCCTGAACCTCAGTAAGACAGCAGGGTCTATGACATTTATCTTCAGGTCCAGGGAAATCTTCTGACCAATAATTGTCCATTCTTAGATACCAAAACCAGACAAAGACATCCCAAAAAAGGAAAACTATAGACCAATATTCCTTATGAATATGGATAAAAAATTTCTCTACATCATACTAACAAACCAAATCTAGTGTTTAATACATGAAAAGGATTATAATATGTGACCAAGTGGGAATATCCCACAAATGTGGAATATTTTGGATGGTTCACATATGAAAATCAAACACTGTAGTATATCATATTAATAGAATAAAGCATAATAAGTGTATTATGGTGATAAAGAGGAAGTATTTGAAGAAATAATGGCTGAAAATTTCCCAAATTGGGGCAAAAAACATAAGCCTGTAGAATTTGCTGGTTCCTTGAATGACTGTGTATTCTAATTGCAGAGTGAGAATACGGATGTATGAAGGAGGGAATAGATGTAGCACACTCATTTCAATATTGGTAGGAAAAACATGTGACAGAATCTAACACTTTTCCATTAATAAAACACTTAATGATTGGTAGGAGAAAGAAACATCTTCAACCTGATAAAGAATATCTTCAAAAAGCCCTTAGCTAACATCATGCTTAATGAAGAAAAAATGGATTCTTTCCTCTTAAGGTCAGGAACAAGGAGCCACTTTTATTCAACAGTGTACTGTCAGTTCTAGTCACAACATTAGGCAACTCCAAATCCTTTATTTTTCTTTTTTAATATCTCTTCCAGTATCTTGATATAGGATACTTCTACTTTGCACAACGAAAATATTTACATTTATAACTTATTTCCCTTATATTAATTCAAAACAATGGAAGCAGAATATTTTTCTTAGATATAACATAATTATTTAGCATACTTACTTATAATTTATAGAGAGGATTCTGGGGTCTTTTATATAATTTTATTCTTGCCTTGGCCAAATTAGGTGCTGTACTTGTTATCATGAGATAACTGGATAAAAAATTTACTTGCCAGATATTTCCTTATTTCAAGGCCCAAAGATATCACTTAGACTTAGTTGCCATGCTAATAATAACAATGTTTCAAATTTTTATTGTTATATTAACAGGAATCTCATGCCCTTTTATTTCTCTGTGTTTATCGTTCATCACTCATTTTATGACACAATTTGTTCTTCTTTCTTGGTTTTACTCACTCCCATCTCCAGTGATAATACAACAATTTCTTATTTGGAATTCAGAATATCTCTCTTATACTTCAAGTACACCTTTAATTTTATCTCCTTCATCAAGATTTATAAATTGATCAACTTGGTTCCAAATGAAAGCTTTCAGTGAAAAAGATTCTGATTCTACATCTGTCTTAAATATCTTAAAAGAAGTTAGCTATTACAAATCAAAACCAGAAATGTTTTTATTATTATTTTATTCATCATTATTTTAGTCTGGATTTTATTATTTCCAAAGTCAAAGAATATTCACTTAGCTATATCTATTGGTATAATGCTGCAACATGTATTCCTTAGACATCTTGACAAGTATGTTATGTGAGAAAAGTGCAGAAAAAAGAGGGAGAATAATTATCTCCAAAGAACCAGTGTGATATGATATTGAAGGTTATCTGCACACTTAAGAGTAATTTTTAGAATTTTCTTTGAAAGGAAATGTCATAACCTATAGTCCATTCTTATCTGCTTTAATAAAAAAGGCAATGAGGGCTTCCCTGGTGGCACAGTGGTTGAGAGTCCGCCTGCCAATGCAGGGGGCACGGGTTCGTGCACCGGTCTGGAAGGATCCCATATGCAGCGGAGCGGCTGGGCCCGTGAGCCATGGCCGCTGAGCCTGCGCGTCTGGAGCCTGTGCTCCGCAACGGGAGAGGCCACAACAGTGAGAGGCCCACGTGCCGAAAAAAAAAAAAAAAAGGCAATGAATGTCATAACTCTGATATCGCTTATAAATTTTAAACATGTCAAATTGCATACTATTATTCCCATAACTTTTCCATGAGGTAAGAAAACCAGAAATACCAGTATGGGAAACTATATAGTAAAATCTGGAGCCTTTCAAAATTTATTTTATGTGACATTTTGCAAAATATAATTTTTCTTTTCTCATCAACATCTTCTTCGGACTTACCTATTCTCTGTCTTCTTTTTTGAAATTGCCTCATAAATAGCTTGCTTGATATGATGTTACACAAATAAAAAGTAGCATTACCTTTATTGTTATGATGATCATTTTTATTTTAGGTTGATAGTTATACTTCTCAAGTTCAGAAAACAGACATCTATCCATATCTATTCATGTTTCCAACATATGATATCTAGACACTTGGTCAAGAGGCTGTTTAGTAAAACACAATACAAAAAAGGAACAATAACTTCCTAAATCTCAGCATGATATAATATTAAAGGCTATCCATGAACTTAGGAATGAATTTTAGAGGTTTTCTTGAATAGGAAATCATAACCTATAGATAAGATAATAGAAAATAGGGGCTAAGAAAAGATAAGTAGGATGTAATTTAGTAAAGAAAATAGTATTGTGTTTTGTGGAAGTTTGGGGCTGAGTTTCAACATAAAATATTTTTATTACATTCTCAATGAAAATATTCAAACGAATGTGACTTATTTTAGAAAAGACCACTGCTATAATTTGTACAGCATTATAATGCAAATAATAAATCAAATGGTTATTATATATCAATTATATAAAATTGATACGGTCTGTTCAGTACAGACAGCTTTCTCTATGCAATGGCTATTTTGACAGAAAACTATGTATATTAACCTTGGTAAATTAAATTTTACTTTTTAATATACTTGATAAAGCCCTAAACTTTAAAAAACATATTTTGATAAATCTTAAATTAAATTTTTTTTTACAAATAAAAATATTCTTATATTCTTTTTTATATGTTGGCTTAAACAGTTCACAAAAATGTATTATTATGACTGGTAATTAATATTATAGAGAGAGTCAACAAAATACGTTCATTTACCTATTCAACAAATACTTACCATTCATAAGTATGCAAGGTTCTTAGACAAAATAATAAAGGTTGAAGCTATTCTCAAGAAGTTTAGAGTTCAAAAAAAAAGGGAAATGATTACATTATATATATTTTAGAACAGTAGTTTACCATTAATTCCTTTTCATGATATTCATTAATTAGAAAGAGCAAAGGAGTCATAATTTTTTCAAGCTTTCTGTTTTATGTTTACAGCTACCCTGAACCTCACACTAATTACTACAAGTTTAGAAGACAAAATGGACTCTTCCTACTGGCATCAGCAAATTGCCACTAAACCTGGTCCTAGTGATTTCATTTTGCTTTGACATCTGAAATGAGTAAGTCAGATTTTGTGAATGTTACTTGGGTGAGGATCCAAGAATATATGTTAAGAAGATTAGGCTTAGCAACCTTAGCAACCTAAGTGTCCATCGACAGTTGAATGGATAAAGAAGGTGTGGCACATATATAAAATGAAATATTACTCAGCCAAAAAAGGAAATGAAATTGAGTTATTTGTACTGAGGTGGATGGACCTACAGTCTGTCATACAGAGTGAAGTACATCAGAAAGAGAAAAACAAATACCGTATGCTAACACATACATATGGAATCTAGAAAAAAAAATTGGTTCTGAAGAACCAAGGGGCAGGACAGGAATAAAGACGCAGACATAGAGAATGGACTTGAGTACACAGGGAGGGGGAAGGGTAAGTTGGGAAGAAGTGAGAGAGTGGCACTGACATATATACACTACCAAACATAAAATAGATAGCTAGTGGGAAACAGCCACATAGCACAGGGAGATCAGCTCCCTGCTTTGTGATCACCTAGAAGGGTGAGATAGAGAGGGTAGGAGGGAGAGGCAAGAGGGAGGGGATATGGAGATACATGTGTATGTATAGCTGATTTACTTTGTTATAAAGCAGAAACTAATGCAACAATGTAAAGCAGTTATACTCCAATAAAGATGCTTAAAAAAAGAAAAGAAGAAGATTAGGCTTAGGGCTTATAATGGTGGAATGAAAGTTGAGATTGACTTAAAAATCTGATCATCATATATCAATGCTATCTTGTCCATGAAGCTTACATGATTAATGCATATCACAGATTGATCTTTTCTCTAAATTCCTGTAGGCAGCAATTATTTATTTCATCTCTTCTTGTCTCTTTTTGTTCCTATCCATAAGTTCATAGGTGCCTTAAAAGCAAAGTAATTCCCTCTGTGTCTCCCATCTTCACTTGGACATCTAGCTTGGTTCTGAACAGTGCTTGATCTTATGTGAAAACTCACCCATTTATGATATCAGTGTTTTAATGAAAATTACATTAAGAAAGGACTGAAAAAAAGTTCAGTGTTTGCATATTTTTGGAATTGTGATTAAAAAGTGTGACATGTTGACAGAGACATAGAAGAAATGCAGATTTACTCATTTTCATGCCCCCAACAGGGCACACTTAGTGCCTTAACATAGTAATAAATGCTAAGTTGAATTATTTACTCTAAGAACAAAAAATATATATCTTATCTGCCTTTATTAAAAAATCTGCTTCTGCCATATCAACCAAGGGGGTAGGAACTCACCATACTTAGAATTTTGCTTAATTCACGCAGCGGAACATGGGGAGAGGAAGTGGGTTGGTGGGAAGAAATCATGTTAAGCTTCTTTTAGTCCCCAGACATCAAAGGTTTTCACATTCCCTCCAATTATTTTAGTGCAGTGAGTTATGCCTTACACATTGTGCTTTCCATCTTCTTCACAGGATGTTTTGAGAATTAATAAGATGCTCAGCTCAGTTCACATATTTCTTCACACCTCTGTGGATCTCCTCCACACCCCAAGGAGTACTTTATAGGCATCCTTTACTGGAGTTTCAGTATGCTCAATTAAGAATAATTTAATTAAAATTTTATTTTAAAAATACCATCAAACTCCCCAATGCTTTCAAACTTACAAGCATACCTCTCTGTAAAACATATATTAATTAGGGATCCCAGCTACGTTTGGTGTTCTTTGGATGTCTTGAACTATCTAACCAAGCACTTCCCTCTTCAATTTAAAAGAAACAAATGTAACTGGGGGAAATGTGCAAAATTAATATGCACCTGGCACCCTATTCATTGCTTCTGTACGTGGTGTTCTTGCTGCAAGTAGTTGGAGCTCTGCACACTGATGAAATGAACCAGTTGCAGAGGGGAATGCCAGTCTGTCCCTTTACCTTTACTTTTCTGATAAATTTAAACTTAAATCATCAAGATGTTACTCTTAAGGATCAGTTAATTTTTCAAGATAACTCTTTGGTGTTTTACAGATTTTTGAAGTCCCCCCCCAATAGTTTCTTGTATGACTAACTAACTAGGTAAGTAAATGAACAAATAGGAAAATATTTAAAGAGAGGAAAGTAAGAGAGATGGGGGTGGGGGAAACAGGACAGAAAAGTGAAGAAACCAAGTGTGAACTAGAACCCTAAAGGGTTGAATTAATTCTCCAACTTTTTAATCAAATTGTGTGTTGTTGTAAAGAACATACTGGCTTTGTGGTCAAAAATTATTTGTTCTACTCTCCAGAATTTCTTGGCAGTCCAGTGGTTAGGATTCTGTGCTTCCACTGCAGGGAGCACCAGTTCAATCCCTGGTGGAGGAACTAAGATCCCTCATGTTGTGCGACCAAAACAACAGAAACAAAAAAATTATTTGTTCTACGCTCAACGATTGGCAACTTACAAACACCTTATATAGTTTCTAGCCAATCACTTAACTTGTGCACTCCTTGGATTTCTCATTTACCAAAAGAGAACCAGATCATCCCCAGGCCCTCTTCTAGCCCTTATTTTGATGTTTGTGCCATACTGCCACTGTCCCATCCAAGGACTGGCCCTGAGTCTCAGAAATTATATTTTACTTGTTCACATTTCCTGCTAAACAAATTGCTCAGTTGGAGAGCTTGTGACATGCCCACTTCTTATATCCACAGTTCCTGGCACAAGATAGGCCTTGAATACACATTTACTGAACTATCACACTGAAAAAGGCAAAAATAAATAAATAGCATTAAACTGAAAAGCTATGTAAACAATTTTTTTCCAAAGTAAATATCTATATTACTAATGTTTTTAACTTTAAAAATGTTACATTCTGAGGAAGGTGAAAAATAAATGACAGTGAGAAACACAAGACATATTAATAAATAATGGGCAGGTTTTACTGAAAAGTAAAATCAAGAAAAGTAGGATAACCTGTATCACAAAGCCTGTGAGGAAGAAAAGGCAATTTTATAAAAGAAAACTAGTCCACAATGGCCTCAGCTGCTGTCCTAATCAGAAGAATGCTTGTATAGTCTGTGTTTAATGGTCTACAAGTGACAAATTATCATTTTTCATTTGTTTTTGTTTCTTCTTGGTAATTGGAAAGATAATATAATAGCATCAAAAATAGCATTTATGATGTCTAACAATAAGGACCCAACAATAAGCAACTATTTTGAGACAATGCAATATCCATGGGCAGTTCTAAGAAGAATGAGCTAATCACTAAACAGAGCTGTCTGATGAAATATCCAATTTAGTTGTTTTGCATAGATGTTATCTCCTGCCACATCAGGAGAAGATTTTCATACAAAATGATTAATCAGCATTAATTTTGGCTGCCACATTAGTCTACCCGTCCAGTTTCTTGCTGTTAACTTTACAAATGGCAATTAGTACAAAGTAATTTACCTAAAACAAGACTATTTCACATTCTTTTCCTAACTCTCTAAGATCTGCACCTTTTTTTGTGAATGTGTGGGTTTTTTTGGATTCTTTCCCTCTTATCTAGTTATTCTATTTCCTATATTCAAAATAGTTTCATCTTTTCTCCTGTTTTCCTCTTACTTCTGTTTGCCTTCTTCCTCCACTGATTTATTTTCTACCTTACTCTTCTTATCTGGCATCCAGTGCTCATGGATTTGATCTTAACCAATAATAGAGTCAACTTTCCAGTCTGGTTAAAGAATCATTCTCAGTCTGCTATTGGTTCATATTGAATGCTGTTTGAAAAGAAATTATACCTTAAAAAGGTAATTTAAAGGACAAGCTAAATCTTATTACAGTATAAAGCCAAATAGTCACAATGTATATACATGATCATATCAATTTAGCCTCTCACAGAATCACTTTCTCTAAGTTCGGTTGCAATGTTATGCCTTTGGCTTTATCTAAGGATGTTAAAAGAAAAGGATTTTGACAACTGTAACATTCAAAATCCTCTAAATACATTCCCTTCTGGGAGAGAAGAAGAGAAGATCATTGCTTTCCCTCACATATTGTTATTCTTCCTTTTCTTTTTTTCCTTTGTTCTTTTTTCTCTTTGACAACTAGGAAACTCAGCATCAGATTTTATATTCACTTCTAGCAACTGGTAACAAAACAACATAACCAGCTTAAACCTAAAAATATAATGCAGTTTAAAATATTTCTGTTTTCTACTATTTACCTTTATTATCATGGCTTCCAGATTCAGAAATGAGCCGTGTGTCTGCTGTATCGAAAGTCTGATGAAGTATCCAGCAAAGCTCTTCTGCAGAAATGTTCTCTTCCTCCATGTCAGGAGGAGATTCTTATACAAAATGATTAATCAGCCTTAGCTGGATGTAAAACCTCCATGTGCTAATACATATGAAGTGTGATGTCAGTGAACATTATAGAATTGGTTTCTGTATTTAGAGAGATGTAAGCTGACATTTTACTTGTTACTCCCAAATGCAGAATTTGAGTCCATCTTAATAAAATACACAATTGGGTTTTTAATGGTTAATTAATAGTTTTCATTTGAAATAAAATCACAGAAAAAAACCCAGTATAGAGAATTTCCAAATTGAATTTCAAAATTATGCTCTTATTATGGGTAAGTTTAACCATATTAAGTTGCATTGGAAATATATTCCAACAAGGAACTTTATAAGGAGGTGATACAGCTACTTGAGATTCTCTTTGACAAATATCATTATCAGCAACACAGATAATGGTTATAATCAGATTAATGTACACTTTAGTTTTCTACTTCTATAGAGTCAATATATTTGCATTTTAAGCAACTTTCTTCCAAATGGCCCACATAATGTTGATCTAATGCCTTCAAAGCTGGCAAAAAAATACCCTTCAGAAGAGAAATTGTTGATATTCTTTATTCATCTTTTTTTTTTTTTTTTTTTTTTTTTTTTTTGCGGTACGCGGGCCTCTCACTGTTGTGGCCTCTCCCGTTGCGGAGCACAGGCTCCGCGGACGTGGCTCACGGGCCCAGCCGCTCCGCGGCATGTGGGATCTTCCCGGACCGGGGCACGAACCCGTGTCCCCTGCATCGGCAGGCGGACTCTCAACCACTGTGCCACCAGGGGAGCCCTATTCATCTTTTTAAGTCTCCGTGAGTAATGTCAGAAAAAAATAACTGACACTTGGACCTGTTATCTTATTGCTGTTAAATGTTATTGATATTGTTACAACCAGGAGCTCTATGGATTATACACAACTTCTTTCTCTAACTGTAGTGGATAGGATGGCCAGAAGAATATTGCCAGGGGATCCTCATTTTCTCTGGTACAGTGATTCATACATCAATCTCATTTGATTTCCTTAACCCTATTTCAAAAATTTCGATAAAAGGGTCCACAGTCAATGACTGTTTGTTTCACAGATAAAGAGTAGAATTGTGGGGAAACTAAATGAGGGTGAGAGGTTAATATGATAGTTTCAGCCATCATATAAGTTTAGCGATCTGTAGAGTGAGGCCACTTGCTGCTGTAGCCAATATCGGAAGATTGTTTGGCACAGTTCTAATTCATATGCAAGCCAAACCCTACAACACTTGAAATGTTTAAAAGAAGTTAATTGCAAATATTCTGGAATGACATAGAATAATATATAGAAGAATTTTTTTTAAAAGCCACAGAAATGAAGTTTCTCTGTTTCCTCTAGCTTAGGAGCTGAAGTATCTAAGAGCAAGTGAGTACAATACCACAGGGACAATCATGAGTGAATTTGCTGTCATTTTATTTAAATTAGCATTCTCACACTTCACTTGTGTATAATTTGTGATATAGTCCCTGTGACACAGTAGTGAGCACTGCTGCTTTAGCTGCAATTTAGAGAGGATAACTAGTGTTCTCCTGCGGGTCTTTCTCAACTTTCAAAGGTGCAAAGAGTTTATTAAACATCACTTACCCCCTACCTTTCCCAACTAAATATCTGTTAGTACCCAAAAGCCTCAGGCACAGGAAGGCAGCCTATTAAGATATGAGTATTTGGCTAGGAGTTTCCCCATTGAATATTCTTTCTTATTCAGTTACAAGGGTAGTATGGAAAGAAAAAGAATACTCATTTATTTTTATATTGTAAGTGAGAAATACAGGTGCCTAGATAAGAAAGAAATGATTCAATTTTGTATATCTGCCTCCATAATTTCTAATTGTTCATAAATATTAAGTATATAATTTTGCATCATTCAGCAAATCATCTCTGGTTATGTCTGAATCAAATTTTGTTCTCAGAATTGTATAGTATGACTGTTGATTTTTCTATGCTCTGGGTTAAGTGGCAAATATACAGATTTGAATTTAACCAAGGTAGATTAGTTCAAATAGAAGGCTAACTCTTGAAAATTTGAAAAAAAAAATAAAAGAATTTTGCTCTATGCTTCATAAAGTCAATATGTTGAATTCAGTTTCATGGGAGGTCACTGAGCCCGACACTATGGCTATATAGTTTTATGACTCTTAATAACATTTGTTGTATGCAAAGCATGATAACAGAGGAAACCGAAACTTATGCTTCGGTGCATATACTACTTTTCTTTGTGGTTCATGAAGAATAAAACAATACATTGAAGGCCACAACTAACTGCTGAAGGAAGAAATTGAGAAATAATACTCATGGATTTAATTTTTAGTTGATTTTCTAAGCATGATGTATCATAATCTATTTCACTATATTCTAATGCCTCTCTTGTATTTTGAAAAATAAAAGTTAAGAAATGCTAGTTGGGAAATGTGTTAATCTGTGACACAATTGTTCAAGAGAAGCTTCTTTTTGATATCCATAGTCTAATCTTTTTTTACTTCTTCTTTTTTTCACCTAGCAAGGTTCTCTCTAAGGCTGAAAACATCTTATTTAGCAAAATAATGAAAAAAGAAACTCATGCTAGATATAAATGAAACTCAGATACAAATAATTTGATACATTTTTAAATTTTATTATAGGACAAACTCCATTCATAAGAAAATCAGGATTAAAAGGGATTTCAGGAATTCCTGAGGCTTTATTCATAGGACAGTTCTTTAGGGGACTTGTCAGGACCTTTTAGTATGTCATAGGAATCACTCTCTATTTATCCAGAATATATTTGCTTTAGAATAATTATATATTATTAAACACTTTTGAGGTAGAAGAGAATTTAATTTGAAAATTCCCATTTTATAAATGATTGAAAGACACTTCCTTCATCTCAGAACTAGTGAGTGACAAAGCTTATCCTAGAAATCAGTTCCTATGATGATTAAGAAGAATGTTTAGAAAATAAAATTCCTTTTCAAAAGAATAAAGTATTATTTTCCTTGTGCAGTAAGATAAACCATGAATTCATTTCCCACATTCTTTGTGAGCTCAGGCAAATACAGCTCAAATGAAAAAGCAAACCTATATTGGAAAATCCATTGACTTAGGTACAATGTCCATCCTCTTGACACTTAAGGTTAAAAATGAAAAGAAGTGAAAAAGTAGTCTATGGAGAGTGCTCATTTACAACATAAAGAAAGAAGATTTGCATGCTGCAGAAACTGATGGGGATTTTTGATTTGTTGAATGGAGCTTATTAATAGCCTTCTTCAGGTAATTAAAGCATTTAGTATTCAAAATAATTGGAATCTTTGAAAATAAAAGATTTAACCTTGACAGTAGTTTTAGTCTGATGGCTGAAACTCATCCCAATAAGAAAAAAAAATTCTCTTAAAGTTTCTAATGATATTTATGGTGCTTTCTAGGTGCATAATATGTTTTCTTATTTAAATAAATCAGCTATGCTCCTCAATATGACCCACTGGGTTTGAGTTTAGTAACAGCAACACAGAGTGGCAATGTCTTTCCTTGTTTCAAGTTTAGGCTGTGTAAAACAAATGTTTAATTTTCTAAAATAATCCTCAATTAGTTTCAGTGAAAATTATGGCAGAATTTGTTCTGAGACCATTTTGTGACCTGTTGTGTCCACAACTGGTCACAATTTTTTTTTATTTTTCTTTTTTTTGCGGTACGCGGACCTCTCACTGTTGTGGCCTCTCCTATTGTGGAGCACAGGCTCCGGACGCGCAGGCTCAGCGGTCATGGCTCACGGTAGCCGCTCCACGGCATGTGGGATCCTCCCGGACCGGGGCACGAACCCACATCCCCTCCAATGGCAGGGGGACTCTCAACCACTGCGCCACCAGGGAAGCCCGGGTCACAAAATTTTGAAACGAAGATAAAGGTGTACTGTTTGTGGAAGTAATGTTCAAACAGTAAAACAAAATGAAACAAAAATTACTGCATTTTAAGTCCTGGGTTCTTAAGACCTGGTTTTAAGTTTCAACTTCATAAGTTATCAGCTGTGTGACATTACCTGGTAAATTACCTCTCTTATCTTTCTTGTGTAGAAAATGAGAATAATTATATCTGCCCACTTACATCACATCTTGTTGTGAAGATCAGGCCACACTGACGCCCATAAAAGTGCTTTAGGAAATCACAGTGGAAATTGTATTGTTATCTTTTGAATGAGAGAGAAAGATAAGAATGAATTTGAATAAGGAAACAGAGGAACATGTCTATAAATAACTCTATACAGAAACTACACAAAGAAAAAGAAAACCTGAGAAGACAACAGAAAACTGTATAACCAGATACTGAAACACTGAGCGTCTATTATAACTGCATTTATTTTGTATTGTTTCCAATTTATTCCTCTAGCTCCTGTTATTCAGGTTCCTCTGCTGTTTCTCAAAGACAATCATTGATTAAAAATAAATATATAAATAAAGGACTTTGATCCTCTCTCTCTGGCTTCTGCATCTTCTATTCCTTCCTTTGACTTGCTTATTTTCCCCCTGGATCTCTATCAAGAAACCTGGATCTGAAGCAAGATCCGTAAATGATGCTTTTATCCCCAAAGACGCATGTTTTCAGAGTTTCTGACCAAGACTTAGACTGTGCACTACAGAACTTTGCCATTTATAAAGGAAGTTTCAGTCAAAGAAAGTTTAAATTTGATACTTTATTTACAGTGCATCAAGTGGCCTTTATCTAAAATAATCATGAGTTCTCATTTCACAGTGGTGTACAAGAAGAATTGTGGATTCAGCTTTTTAAGTGTTGGAATTTATTTTAATAAAGCTCTTTTTGTTTCAATACATGAGTTTTTACTAAAATCATTTAATGCTTTAGAATTTATTTTAAAATACATGAAAAACAAAGTTAAATATTTTAGTATTTGATAATGATTTACTATTTCGATCTGATGTTCTCTGGAGATTAAGTACTCAATGTGTTAGCAAGATTGATTTGCTGGACCTTCCTTTTTAGTGTTCTTAGACAAATCAGTTAACCATTTCATAAATCTATATTTCATAGGTAAAAATCAATCATGTTTATAGCAATCAACCCAAAAAAGATGACACTAACTAAATTTTTTGGTCTATCTATTTTTAACAGCTTTATTGAGGTATAATTTTTGTACCATACAATTCACTCATTTTAGGTGTACTATTGATGGTTTTGTGAAAATTTACGGTTGTGCACCCACCTACACAATGCAATTTGGAACATTTACATGACCTCAAAAAAAAGATCCATTATGCCTATTTGCAGTTACAATTCTCACTTCTAGCCACAGTCAATCACTAATTTACTTTCTGTTTTTACAGATTTGTCTTTTGTGGATATTTCATATAAATGGAATTGTATAATATTTGGTTTCTTACACCTGGTTTCTTTCACTTGGCATACTGCTTAAAAGTTTATTCATGTTTTAGTATGTATTAATACTTCATACTTTTGTATTGGTTAATAGTATTCCATTGTATCAGTATACCCTGTTTTGTTTAGCCATTCATCTGGTGATGGAAATTAAGTTGTTTACACTTTTTTGGCTATTTTGAATAATGTTGCTATGAACATCATATACATGTCTCGTGTGGCCATATGTTTTCATTTATCTTAGGTAGATACCCTGAATTGCTGGATTGCATGATAAATGTATATTAACTTTTTAAGAAGCTGTCAAGTTTTTTTCAAAGTGACTGCATTATTTTGCATTTCCACCAATAGTGTATGAGATTCTAATTTCTCCACATTCTCACCAACACTTGTTACTGTCTGTATTTTTGAGTATGGACTTTCTAGTAGGTTTGAAGTGGTATCTCATTTTGGTTTAAATTTACCTTTCCCTAATGTCTAATGATGTCAAGCATCATATGGTGTGTTGATTGATCATTCATATATTTTTTCTGTTGAAATATTTTCATTGATAAAACTGGATATTTGTCTCTTTATTACTGAGTAATAACATTTTTTAATCTTCTGGCTGTAAGTTCTTTATCAAGGACTTATTATAAGGTATATGATTTACAAATATTCTCTCCCAATCTGTGACATGTATTTTGATTTTCTTAATGGTGTCCTGTGAGGTACAGAGGGCTTTTATGTCTGTTATTTTAGTATTTGTTTTCTATTTATTTGGCATAAAACAATAAAGAAATTTATAAAACAACTTGAGAAATATTAACAAATATTATTGTCAAATTAATAAGAAAATTAATAAATAGTTTAAACACTAGCTACAACGTCTTAACCAACATTTGGGATAAATCACACTGCGAATACTGAGGCAACTAATGAAAACAATATCCAATCTCATTACTATTCAAATAAATGTAAACTCTAAATTCATGATAGTGTATTTTGCTTATTAAACCAGTAAAATGAAAAAAAAATAATCATGATACCTCTTGAAGTAATTAAGAAGGGACCAGTTGATAACACCTATTTTCTCACCCTCATTTTTTAGCAATTGAGATAATTTAAAAGTCCACAGATGGAGAACAAACATCTCCTTTATTACTGATAAGGAACTGGCTGGTGAACATACCTTTGTGTGAGAACAGAAACGAGCTTGCTAACTCTATTGTCAATCCTTTCCCCCAGTCCAGGCCTTGGGAATGTAAGTTTGATTTTGTACTGTCTCTCACTGATCCAGGTGGAGAAGAAAGAACCAGGCAGGGTTTACACAGGGAAGAGAGTTATCAGATGAGTTATCAGACAAGGGATTTATTATAAAAAATTAAACCTTACTCAACTGTGGAAAGAGCTGAGAAGATGAATATCCAAAAGGGAAGGTTGAATTATCAGAGAAGTCACCAACCAGTTGATCTGAGAAACCAAGTATGTCTAGCCAATAATGTGTGATCATTAAGAGATACTGGCAAAGAAGGTGTTTCTTTTGTAGTTCTGAAGCTAAATATTTTGTGAAGGGTGTGATGACTCTCTCAGTCAGAAAGGCCAGTAATTTGGAAGAAGAGCTGGTCATGGGGTAAAGGAAAATAAGAGGTGACTCTGTGTTCACTGGCATTGCCTCCAACTGCATGATCTTAAAGAAATGGATTCTGATTTTAGTTTTAAAATCTCACATGAATTCTTTGTTGGACAACCATAACCTGGAATCAACAGGCAAGGGGATTCTGAGAAATGTAATTCTAGTTTAACTAATAGACAGTACAAACCATCAAGGGACCTCCTGCCCCAACTTTAGCTTCTCCCATCAAGAAAGATGAACCAATGACTGTTAGCTTCAAACTAAACTCGCTTCTCTGCAGGATGGAGTAAGGGGTTGGTTAACAGGTCCGGAACATTTATGGATACTTCTTTTTAATAAACATAAAGAATGGGTAAGAGAGCTTCCCCTTGGCTATTTCCAGTATTCATGAGGATATTTGAAAAGTGGCATTCTCATATATTATTGGGGGAAACATATGTTAATACAGTTTTGAAGTATAATTTTGAAATATGTATTAAAAAGCTTAAAACATGAATGGTCTCTAATACACTATTTTCATTTACAAGCATGTATCTAAAAGCAGTAATTGGAAACATGTGAAAAGATATATTTATAAGTATATTATGTGTAGCCTTGTTTATAATGAGAAATCTAAAAAGCAACTTCAATTTCCTTTAATATATAATTGCTTAAAAATTACGATGCAAACATCATTGTTGTTAAGATGCGATTATATATATAAGGAAAATGTGATTTTATAATGACGAATAAGGGTGATGTATAGTGTGTAAATATGTTAATAGGGTTATTTAATAGAGTTACAGGAATTCAGTTAGTATTATTTCTTCATATTGTTAAAAACTGTTTGAATTTTTACAATGGATATGTATACACTAAAAAGGAAAATATAGTGTTATTATAACATTTTGAGAGTAAAGAACTATGAGAAAATTGTCTATTCAAAGTAAATACTCTGAACAAGTTCAAGGTTTTTTTTTGTTGTTGTTGTTATTGTTTTTTTTTAAGAAAATTGAATTGATTTTGGATGACTGCAGCAAAACACACTGGTTAAACTACTGCTATCCATGCCGTGCTTGTTTAAAAATTTTCAAATATAAAGTTGAAAAATGTGAACGCATTTTAACCTCCTGAAGTTTTAATGAAATTGAGAATAGTATTATTTCTTTAAGCCTGTTGAAATGGTTTCAATATAATCCTTTTCCTAAAACAGTTTACTGCATTTGATGGGAGCATCAGAAACACTTTCACTTCCTTTTCATACAAGACTATAAGAAGATACAGCTTATTGTTGCCATTCTATTCTTCATTCTTCTTTTGGCTTTGATTCTAAGGACAGAGCACACTTTTCTTCTTACTACAGATATGACTCTGCATAAATCTCATAGGAAAGCTCTCTATGCAGGAAATGATATGGTGAAAAAAAAAGTTCTTCCTCCTTTCTATATAATTTTTCCCTCTGTGAGCTTGTGGTCTGACCCTGAGTTTTATTATGAATCCCAGTTGCCAACAACTTTCTTTTGTGAATTATAATTACTGGTTTCTCTCATTGTTAGAGGCATAAATGTTTAAACTATAAGGGCTCCCTTGTATAAGCATACCTGCCACACTCCCATGTCTTCTTTCAGCTCTTTTCCTGTGAATAAAAAGACTTTTAGAGTAAGGTTAAAAGTCAGATTTGTGGACAAATATTTTTCTTTGAGTTGGCTGAAGGTCAAACTCTCTGATCTACATTGGCTAAGTACCATCAAGACACAAGTACATTAGCTAGTAAGAGAGAAGAATGTAAGTATGAAATTAAACTTTATAGAAATCTTCACATAAAATGAATGAACAAAAAAGCACATCTCATAGCAATCCACAGAGTGATGGACATTTTAATGACAGGACTGTGGCTTAAGGTTATGACCACAGATTATGAAGCCAGACTTCCTCAGCAGCGACATTCATCTCTGCTGTGTATTCATAGGCAGGTTTCTAAGCCTCTCTGTGCCTCAGTTTTCCATTTATAAAACAGAGGTAACACTAATGGCTACCACATGGGACAGCTATAAGGATTCAATGAGTTAATGTATGTCAAATATTTAGAAAATGCTTGCTGCTACAAGTACTGTATGCTATACAATGATTATTACTTTTGATATTTTTATAAAGGGAATAGGAGAATCATTAGAGTGGGTCAGTATCATTCGCCCAATGTTAGAGAGCTTAATGATTTTGTGCTCTGTGTATACAGCTGTTTCTTTCATAATAATATAATAACAACAGTGTCAAGAGCTTACTATGAGATACACCTTATATGTATTATCTCATTTGTTCCACACAAAATCTATAAGGAAGATTAAATATAGAGATGAGCAAACTGAGGCTGACTGGGTTTGCTCGAGGTCAGTTAATGAGTGACAGAGCCAATCTGCCTGATGCTAAAGTCCCTGCCCTTAAACCCTGTGTTGTGTACCTCCAGAACTAAAGTTGAAGGTAGGGGGCAGGCATCGTTCTTACATCTAGTTTCTATAAAACCTTGTTGAAAAATTATTTTAAACCTTATTTAAAAATCCAACCAGAAACGTGATCTCCCTTTATCAAATAAATCGTTTATGTTCTATTTATAACCCACTGTTTTTTAAAAAAATATGTTTCCTGAATTGACTCAAGGTAGCCTTATTTGTTCAACCAATTAAAATAAATCAAAGATTCTTAGGTTTCTAAAGTATATTTTGTATAAACTTTGGTCAAAATGAATATGATCAAAAATACTCAGAGTTAAAATGGCAAGAAGATGAGCAAGGTTTAATCCATGAATATTATTGTAAAGTCTCATGTCATGACTTTCCCAGTAAGTTAAGATCCAGACATCATATGCTGTCTTAAGGATCTGCAATTTTAAACAATTATATTTTCCCTTATTTTGTAGCTTAGACTTAATGATGTTGTCTTAAATCTTTTATTTTCCTTGCAACTCTGAGAATTAGAGCAATCTAAATTTCATTCTTATTCTTTCTTCAGACACTGCAGGATCTCTGGAGGATAAGAACTGCAAATCTTGAATTTGTTTAAGTCAAAGAAAATAGGTGAATGGGGGCTAATGGAATGCAGTAGATTTGGTAAACAGAGGATTTTCAATTTACTTTTTAGGCTCCCCTTCATCTGTGTTTTCTCTCCAGGTCCAAATAATGTCTAAATCAAAACCTGGAAAACAGCACTGCTCTGGTGAGTTGTTATTAGTATTTTTACATAAACAAAAAACAGACCTATTTTTCGGGAGAAATTGTATTGTCCTTTGGACACAAAAGTGTCTTAAAACATATACAAATCTAAAATTACAGTAATGTAAAATTACTTTGCTACAGTTGTCCAGTTCCCAACCACACATGCAACTCTGCCCCTTTATCATATTCTTCATATCCAGTTACTCATAAATAAGGGTGGATAAGGATGCAAGTGGCACAAATGAAGAAGATCCAGCACTATAAATGAAGAAATCATAATATTTTAAGGTAAAGATTCATTTCAGAATTTTTATTTTCTAAATTGTCTTGACACTAGCCTTAAGGTCTGTTGAACTCTGATGAATATCACATTAATTTCATTCATCAATCTCAGGATTGATAGATTTTAATATTACTGTTCTATATGTGTGTAAATTATATCCTAAAAGTACATAATTAATAAGATTGAATATTGTTAAATTATTTGCAAATTTCCCATTATCCTGTAACTTGATGAGATGGTTATTTAGAAGTTAGGTATATTCATTTCCTAGGGCCGCTATAAAAAAGTACCACAAGCTGTGTGGCTTAAACCAACCAAAATGTATTGTCTCACAGATCTGGAGGCTAGCAGCTCAAAATCAGCCCTGGTGTCTATAGTGTCATGATCCCTCTGAAACCTGTAGGGGAGGATCCTTTCTTGTCTTTCTCCTTCCTTGGTGGTTTTGGTTAGCTTGTAATCTTTGTTTGCAAATCTTTGTCCCTGGTTTGCAGCTGCAACACTTTAATCTCTGCCACTATTGTCACAAGGCATTCTCCCCTCACGTGACTGTGTCTCAGAGTCTCTTCTATTTCTAGAAGAACACCAATCATATTGAACTAGGGCTTGCACTACTTCAGTATGACCTCATTTTGACTTGATTACATCTGCAAGGTCCTACTTCCAAATAAGGTCACATTCTGAGATACTGGGAATTAGTTTGACAATTATGTTGTACTATCCTCACTTATCACTGTTTTTTGCATGGCTGTTTATAGCTCAAACAAAGTTATGCTAAATTAAAAGCATGCAAATTGGAACAATTTTGTAGATATGACTTCAGAGCTGGACCATACTTCAGCAGATTAACTGATTATTTTCACTAGCCCCTACCTTTATGTAGTATTGTTAACTTTATTCCAAATTTTGATAACGTTACCATGCACTTAATTATTTTAGGCAGTTGCATAGTTATGAATGTATCAAAAATTCCATGCCAATTTAGTGAAAGTAACAAAGCCAAATCCATCCTCTGTATCCCAACACTGAATTAAATATTGCAGACAAAGTTTTGAGTGAAGTAGAAAAGAATAGATTTATTGCTTTGTCAAGCAAAGGGGGCCACAGCAGGCTAATGCCCTCAAAACTTGTGTCCCAACCCAGGGGGTGAGGGTTGTGAGGAGTTTTATAGTCAAAGTGACCTTGGCCTGCAGTGGCTTGAAGCAGGGTTTCAGTTCCTGGCCAGTGATTGAGGTCGGGTTGTGGCGGCGAGAGCACTGAATCCTAGCCACTGGACCAGTGGTCAGTGACAAGACCCTGGCCCTACGGCTTTGCAGAAAAAGAATTCTCACAAAGATGGAAAGTAGTGAAACAAGCAAAGTATTTATTAAGAGAAAAAAAGAGTACAATACGTGTAAATAGACACACGGGTAGGCTCAGAGAAAGAGTCACACCCTCGTGGCAGTTTGAATCACTTTTATGGGGCATTTCTTCTAGGTTTCCTTTGACCAATCATTTTGATTTGCCTGGTTCAGAGTCCATATTTGGTGTATCTCAGGATTTTCCCATGTGTGCATGCGTGGCTTTTAGCCAAGATGGATTCTACCGAAGAGGCTTATGGGTAGTGAGCATTAGTTGCCATCACTTAGCATCACTCCGCTTTTGACCTCCAAGGAGCCTTTCCGTGCATGAGTAGTCAGGGAGGTCTCCTGACTTCAAGAATGAGGAATATGTGGTCTCTTATTTTCTATCTGGACAGGGCCCAGCCTCCTCTCTCAACTGTCCTGTTATTCCCATTTAGGAGTATCGGTCCACAAGGAACAAACTCAAACCATTTGCCCTGGGGGCCCAACTGTCGCTTGTCTCAAAGGGGCAGGGTTGCTGATAAGGATAAGGGTTCATGAAGGACCCTTATTCCTCAATCCAGAGATCATTTGGCATCAGGCGATAATGGGCAAACTGTTACCTTCTCTGGAATGAACAGTGCTTCATCAAGTATTGTAGTTAACATCTTCTATTTGGTGCAGGTTTTAGTGCTGCAAAAGAGCTCAAAGATATTGTTATGTATATCCCTTGAGGGGGGACCAGGACCCTGTCCCAAGGCTGCAGTGTTGTTTCTTGACTGCTCCTCCCTTATCTCTGCATCCCTTCCTTTCCCTGATTAGCAACTGTTTGAACCTGTCCTTTGGAACTCTGGGAAGGGGACACAGAAAGGCTTATGTGCCCAAGAGCCCCACAGAGTACTGCTTGGTTTCACTGTTAATCTTATACTGTTTTCAATATCTATACCTAAAATCTTATGATTGATTTTTTAAGGTTAAAACCTAGTGTCAGTATTCAAAATTAGCAAAAATAACTTAGGGCAATGAATTTTGTTCCAGATAAACACCTAAGGATGCACAGAAACAACTCAGGCTCCTTTCTAGAGTCTGAAAATATTTCTAATCAGTAATTTTGTAGTAAACCTACTCATTAGCAATACTTGGTACTCTCTCTGTGTTAGATCTTTTGTACCTGAACTTTCTGGGTTTTAGTTTCAGTTATATTCAGTATTTCAGGAAGTTCCTTGCTGGGTATTTCTTACTTGTTTGATGAAGCTTGATCCTTCTGCCTGACCTTGTTTTAGAAGTAGTTGCTTAAAAGCTGTGAGTTCTTCCACTTATCACTAAAAAGTCTTTCTCTGACAAAACTGAGCTAAATTCTTTGCCTCTGGGATTGCATTCATTGTGTTAAGTAAGGCAATCCCCCAAGCAAAGTCGTGTTCCTTCTCCAGGGCGGTCTGCTGGGGAAACAGGCAGGCCTTTCTTCAGAGTGGTGGATGCCACTTCAGGCCTGGCCAACTCCCTGTGTGCTCCTTTAAGCCTTGCCTCTGGCCACAGGGATGCGCCCTGTGTCCTCCCCTCTGTAAAGCTGCTGTGGCCCAATGTGCCTCTGGGCTTTACCCTCAGCATCTGGTTGAAGCCTAGAATGCTGTTTCCTCATATTGACATCTCTTTCTGGCTCCCAATACAAATACTTAAGTATTTTTATTCTCAGAGTTTTGTTGTTAATATGGTACCTGTAAAGGTTTAAATATATATATATATATATTACAGTAAAGGTAAAAAATTGAAAACTGCTGCCATGGTATGATGATTGTCTCTGGTCAGAAGCCTCTGATCCACTTTCTGCTAAATTCTGCAGTAGGGGTCAAATTCTCCTCCTATCTGACCCCTCCCCTGTACTACAACATGCTGGTAAAAAAAAGGTTTGAGATTTCAGCTAAGGTTAAGTGATGCTTAAACTTTAGTCGGCTCTCACACTGACACACTTAACAAAGAAACCAAATAATTCAACACATTCAAGATTTTGGAATAATCAAGCAGAGAGTGAAAATATTTTTTGGATAAAGGGCTATCATTTCTGTATTAAAAAGCTAATGGATGTATTAAGTGTTCTAGTAACTGCTGTTTGAAGCAGCATCCCCCTCCACACAAGCACACCTTACCCCTCCACTTCTTCCCAGAATTAGAATTTGGAGTGTAGACACTCCATTGATTGTGAAGAAAATGAAAATACAACTGAGACATATTTTCATGTTTAAATGACCACTATACAGCATATATCTTCAAATGGCTGAGCCAAACACAGGAGATGGAGTAAACTAATGGTGTTCTTCCTTCCTTCCTTTTAATTTTTTTGTGCTTTTTCCATATATCAATATTACATATTTCAAATATTGTAATGGAGATTCCATACTTGCACACATATTATCTGAGTAATGTTGGGCACACATATTATCAGGGAAATGTTGGGAACACTGTCACTTAAAATTTTTGGTCTTAGTTTCCTAATTTGTCAAAGTAAAGTTAAAGATAAATTACAAATGAATTGTAAAGTTTTTAAAAATAGTATATTATGCATCTAAATTCACTTGAGAATTAAGCTTTATAGTTATTACTCACAGAAAATTTTCTCCACTCTAAAGTTGAGTCAGATAGGGACAACACTCTTTGACATAAATCACAGCAAGATCTTTTTTGACCCACCTCCTAGAGTCATGGAAATAAAAACAAAAATAAACAAATGAGATCTAATGAAATTTAAAAGCTTTTGCACAGCAAAGGAAACCATAAAGAAGACGAAAAGACAACCCTCAGAATGGGAGAAAATATTTGCAAACTAATGAACAGACAAAGGATTAATCTCCAAAATATATGAACAGCTCATGCAGCTCAATATTAAAAAAACAAACAACCCAATCCTAAAATGGACAGAAGACCTAAATAGACATTTCTCCAAAGAAGACATACAGATGGCCAAGAGGCACATGAAAAGCTGCTCAATATCACTAATCATTAGAGAAATGCAAATCAAAACTACAATGACCTATCACCTCACACCAGTTAGAATGGGCATCATCAGAAAATCTACAAACACCAAATGCTGGAGAGGGTGTGGAGAAAGGGAACTCTCTTGCACTGTTGGTGGGAATGTAAATTGATACAGCTCTATGGAGAACAGTATGGAGGTTCCTTAAAAAATTAAAAATAGAATTACCATATGATCCAGCAATCCCACTACTGGGCATCTACCCAGAGAAAATCGTTTCAAAAAAGACATATGCACCCCAATGTTCATTGCAGCACTATGTACAATAGCCAGGTCATGGAAGCAACCTAAATGTTCATTGACAGATGAATGGATAAAGAAGATATGGTACATATATACAATGGAATATTACTCAGCCATAAAAAGGAGTGAAATTGGGTCATTTGTAGAGACATGGATGGGTCTAGAGACTGTCATACAGAGTGAAGTAAGTCAGAAAGAGAAAAACACACATTATATATTAACACATATATGTGGAATCTAGAAAAATGGTACAGATGAACTGGTTTGCAAGAGAGACAGGGATATAGAGAGCAAATGTATGGACACCAAGGAGGGAAAGTGGGTGTGTGTGTGTGGGATGAACTGGGAGATTGGGATTGACATATATACATTAATATGTATAAAACAGATAACTAAGAAGAACCTGCTGTATAGCACAGGGAACTCCTGTGTACAGTAGAAACTAACACAATATTGTAAAACAACTATACCCCATTAAAAAAAAATGTTTTTTAATAAATTAATTAATTAATTAAAAGTTGAGCCAAAAAGAAACCAAGTTACAGATTCTTGGCAAATGTAGAATAACTTTACCAATGCTTCTACTTTTCAGCCGGGATCCTCTAGAGCTCATACACTTACTACTCACACATAATTTTGTCCATTTGTAAACTCTATGCCAAATGCCAGAAACTACCTTTTAATTTTGAAAGCAGATAACAAGTCTTGTAATCAGTTACTAGCTGTGTGACTTTGGACAAGCTGCTGAACCATTTTGAAACCCAGTTTTCTCTAAAAGATGAAAATTGTAGCTAATATATAGAGCAGCATAGGAACAAAAGAAGGAAGAAATTATCAATGAAAATTTAAGAATATGTAAATTGGAAAGTGTAAAAAATGCATTATTTGGTATATTACTGGCCCCCTTTTTAGTGACTAAAAAAAAAAAAAAAAAAAGAAACAAACTATGGAATGAATTATAACTTTGGTTACCTAAATTACCTATTCAATAAAATAACCTGAAGTCTTTTTTTTTTTTTTTTTTTTTTTTTTTTTTTTGCGGTACACGGGCCTCTCACTGTTGTGGCCTCTCCCGTTGCGGAGCACAGGCTCCGGACGTGCAGGCTCAGCAGCCATGGCTCATGGGCCCAGCCGCTCCGCGGCATGTGGGATCTTCCCGGACCGAGGCACGAACCTGTGTCTCCTGCATCGGCAGGCAGACTCTCAACCACTGTGCCACCAGGGAAGCCCTAGCCTGAAATCTTTAAGTAACAATGAAGTATACAATACAATGTGTACACCTTTCAACTTGCAATAATGTGAAGGATGTGTTTTAATTAAAACAAAACTCAATTAAAAATACAATGTATGGTATAATTCCACCAATGTATAATCCCACCAACATATCTACCTCTTTGTTGATATTGATAGTGATACAGATGTATAGATATGTAGATATGCATGCAAAGAATACTCTAGATGGATATACTGCAAAAACTACATGGTAGCTATGTACAATATTATATTTATTTATTTTGATTCTTTTAAATTTTTCCTACATAAACTGTATCCATTTCATAATAAAAGGAAATTCACATTTAAAACAAAAAACTGTGCCTGAAAAACCAAACATAACTAAATATCCCCCCTTGAAATATACCCCTTGAAAATGGGAGTCAAGTGATGGTACTAAGGAACTAGTCCAATAAAAAATAAAGCCAACCTAAACAAACAAAACATTTGAAAGAGAAACACATTTTTAAATTACATGCATATTTGACAACTTCTCCCTTTCCTTTTGGCTTCACAGCTGAGGAAAGGAAAAAATGAATTCAGTTACAGGTGATTCATAATTTATATAAATTCATTTTTTAAGGAACTGAGCTCTAGTAGATATCAATTATTAGAAGATTTACGGTGTATTTACGAATGATACATAGACATGTTTGCTAGAAAATAATGGATTCTCTCCAAAATGAATGGAAATAAGTGTTGCATTTATACATAGGAAAGAAGATTTAATTCCATCATTATTATTGCCATTTTTAACAGCAATACAACTCTGCAGCAGCCATCATAATTATTGTCATAGGCTGGGAGGTTGTGGGAGGGCAAAAACATTTTTATAGATTAATAATCTCTTGAGGTCGTGGAGTACCCAATGTGCTTCTTCTCTCCTGAGGGGAGGGGAAAGCGAGGGAGCTGAGTCTGATTAAATCTGAGAACGCTGGGTTTCTGTATGAAGATCTTAACAAGGAAATGAGATTGAGCGTCCTGTTCAACTACAGTAAATATTGCTTGGTGGCAGTGAAATCTTAATTAGTATTTCCCCCCGTTAAACAATTCCAGTGTTTAATAGACACTGTAATAGTGGCATTTGCTTCTCCTGAAATGTTCTTTTTTCAACTCTTTTTTAAATCTCATATTTTCAGAGGAAGGACAGTCTGTAAACTGCCCCTGTCTTGTCATGCTTATTTGCCATTGCCTTACATCCACCTGAACAGAAGCTATTTCTCTCAGGTCAGGTCAATCATCTCAGTTTTTATTACAACAAAGATGTTTCCACAATAAAAGGCTAAGCTGAAAAGCGAATTATGTCAATACTTAGTCTATTTTTAGAGACATAAATAATTTCAGATGGCTTTGTATTTCATTCAGATGGAATGTATTTCTAGAATAATGTCATGATTCTTATATTTAATTATAATGTAATGTAATTTAAACCCATGGACAACTCTTCTGAAGCTGAGACTGATTTTTTTCTAGATTTACTCCTAAATTTCTAACAGAATTTGCATTCACTCTTCATTTATCTTCATTCATTGATTTAAAATTTATTTAGAAAATGTAAATGTGTTGAGAGGTTTAGACATGAATCTTATTCTCAGGGAACTATCAAACTATTTGGGGAAGATACATCATGTACAGAAGAAATAAATATGTATCTGCCTTCCAAAAGTTTAGTTGATTTATATGGTGAAACTTTTCAAAGTGTCCATAAAGCAAAGTTAAAAAAACTAATTAAACTAATTTTTATACATAAACTTTTGCAACTGGTTTAAATGTTTTGTTTTGTTTTTTTTTTTCTTTCCTATAAATTGACCAGGAAATATATTCTTTGAACATCTTAATCTCTAATCAGTATACATCTGTAAGTCAAAAAGGAGTAGTAAGGGGACAGGATGTTGGAACAATGCTGTAAAACAAGACTGTCTCCAATAGGATATATGGTTACCTTTTTAATTTTATTTTTTAGTAGACCCAAGAATATTAATGTCTTCTTTGTTCTGCCTACTACTGTTTCTACAGATTGACAACAGAGTACTTAATTCCTCTTATCAGGTAAGAGAAGTGAACCAGGAGTGTGTGGTTAATGTAGAGCTGGGTAGTTTTTATTTTTAATTCAAAAAATGATTGGAATATGGATAAAATGGTAAAATTAGATCAGAATAGTTTCTTCTGTTAATCTAGTATCACAGCTCTCTTGTCACTCTTCTAGGAAGCTCAGTGAAAATCGTACAAATACTAAGCAAATGAAACAAAACATAGCTCTCTGCATCTTTGGTTAATGTAAACTCAGTGTTCTTCAATTGAGAGTTTGGAGAGAGTCATCCTAGCTTGTATAGTTTAACATAATCTCAATCACTCTTTTAATACTAATTTTGCTCTGTTAAACTTCTTGGCCACAGGTGAATAATATAGGTATAAATATAAATAACTATAAATATGTTCTTAAATGAGAGAGAGGGTCTCAAAATTCTCACCCATGATGCATTGATATTTTTCAAGTCATTCCGCTGCAGGAAATATATGGACTTTGCTAAATATATGGACTTTAAACCCTTTTTACGAAATGATTAAAACAGTGAAACTAATAGATGCAAAACAATATAAATTTGTAAAGTATGTAATATTTTAAAATTCCTTCTTAATATGCTATCCGTTTTGATTCAAAAATAACTCAAAAAGGAAACTAGGTATATATTATCCTCTTTTTGTATATGAAGAATGAAATTCAAAGAGGGTCCTTGACTTTATCCAAAGAATACATTCACAAGCTCTTAGATTTGGAAAGGGTCTTTTAGGTACTGTGACCATATTTTTATTTCATTATATGGACCCTTTTAAAAATGAAGGGAAAGCTAGAACATCCTTGGAAAACTGAGGTATATGTTTTAAAAATCATGTGGTCAATTACATTCTTCCAATTCCATCTATGATAATTTAGTTTTGGCTTGAATAATTCCAGTGATGGGAGACAAATATTTTGTGTAACAGGTTGTTCCTTTTTTTTTTTTTTTTTCTTTTGCCATGCCGCACTGCTTGTGGGATCTTAGTTCCCTGATCGGGAATCAAACCCAAACCCTCGGCAGTGACAGCACAGATTCCCCACCACTGGACTGCCAGGGAATTCCCTGACAGGTTATTCCTTAACAGACTTTTTTCTTATTAGATATTTTATTTATATTTATCCAAAACTTTCACTCATTTATCTTTTACCCATTGATTTTAAGTTTGAACTTAGAATATGTAGATCTATTTTCTACATAAGAATACTTTAAATATGAGTACGTTCATCACGTCCCTCCTTCCATTATCTGTAATTCTCTTTCCCTCGCCACCATATTTTTTCCATTGACCATTATGAAGCATGATTTTCAGACACCTTAAAGTTTTCCATAGTTCTGTCTCAAATGTATCATTTAGAAATGAGTGTAGATCACAATAAAAGTAACTGGTGAAATAGAACAAAGTACCAGTTTAAGTATTGACAGATTTAGGACTGTTTCTAATTTTATGTTAGCTGATAATGACTGGCATCATGCCATCATTATGACAGGCATCCAAAGTCTGATTCTTTCATGGGAGCCATTGTGGAATGCAGAGATCCACCCTTGGTTGTAATCACACTAACTCTTTCCCTCATGGGAGAAGTGCTCCCCTGCTACTTCCTGAGTTTCATTCTCCTCCCGACCCTGGGACAAATCCTCTTCTTTGCTGGATCACCTGTCCTGTGCAGTCCAAAACAGTCTCCTCAGGATGAGCTGCTGGGCTCTGATAGCCCCACAACACCTCACGCATCTTTACCTCAGCAAATGGGAAAATTTCTGTTAACTCTCTTATAGCATTTTTGTCTGGGTGTCTCCAGCCAGACTCCTGTCTTAAAGTTCTGGTAAAAGAAAACAGGCATCACTTTCTATGTTCATGTGTGTGCCAATCCCTATCAATCTCACGTCAATCTGCTCTAAGTATTGTATGGTGCAAAACCTCATAGTTGCAATGCCACGGCATAGTCAAAATCCTGACAGGCAGGGAGAGGTCAGACTCACCATTCTACAGGAAATCCCCATTCTACTCTAAAAATTCACTTGAAGGAATCTTTTTCACTTTTCTAGTCTTCTATCATATAATTCTTTTGGAATGGATTTTGTTTTGACCAGCTTTTCTACCTGTTAATAAATACTGGCATGGAGTTGCTGGAAAACCATTTTTTTTTTTTTTAGAATGGGTGGGTATTTAAAGCTATTGTCTTTAGCTTTAGATTTTAGCTAGAACTCTAAAAAAAAAATACATTTAACATTTTCATGTATTAGCCTTATCCTTTACAGAACATGGGAAAATAATCAAAACTATTAAGTTTAATCTATGTACAAATTGTAGGAAGAATAGAGTTGTAGTAAGAGATGCTGAAATAGCCTTTTGTACCTCAGCTCCCACTGTTACGCATAATATTTAACAGCATGAAAACAACTTAATAGTCATAGAGTCACTGGTCCCATCATTGCAAGCCCTGGGTGCATCTATACTAAAAATGCTTATATAATCCTTATTTCTATAGAATTCTCAGGAAGAAAGAAAAATCAGAATGCTTGACTAACATAATGTTGTCAATATTTATGACACCATGTAAATCTAATCCTCACTGCTGGGGAAAAAAAATCAGCTTCTTTATCATCCAATAGCTCTTAAATAATAAAGTTTACTTTGGAGGATTAATCATAGGGATCCTGCTTATACATCTCTACCCTGCTCTTTTAAATCATATCACATCTTCTTTTCATTTAGAAAGAATCTAGATGATTTGTATACCTTTCTCTGATTTATGGCTTTGAAGGAGAGCTCTCAAAGGGCACAGTTAACATGGAAATCAATAATGCCAATGCCAAAATGGCTCTGTGTAGGTATGTTTCCTTCTTTCCCCACAATGCTGTCTGGCACACTTTCCTAAAAGGTCCCTCCAAATATGTCATCTGAGCATTACTATGGAATCAGAGACTAAGAATTGTTCATTTTAAAATCTAAATTGACATTTAATTCTTATGATTAGTATTTTAAAGCCAATTATTAACAAGTATTTTTTTCCTGTAAATTATCACAAAACCCAGACTTAAGAAATAAAGAACTTTAGAATTGAAATTGGAAATTTAAAATGTATGGATTCTAGTGATCCATTTTAATACTACTCGGTTCCTGGGTACCCTACGTGAGTTACTGCATTTTGGCTACTGCTCACTGTTCCCTTTGAATATTTAGATAACTTACAAAAACATACATAATTCAGCAACATAACATTCATAGTTGAGTAAGTAAAAGAGGAACAAAGAGCATAGTTAGCTAACTGAAGTTAATTAATTAATGGACAGAGGATTAAGATGATAAAGTCTCATTTTAGAAAGGACCTGCAGCAGCAGTCCCCAACTTTTTTGGCCTCAGGGACTAGTTTCGTGGAAGACAACTTTTCCACAGATGGTGGGGGATGGTTCACGCGTTAACGCGAGCTATGAGGGGGATGGTGGTAATGCGAGCGATGTGGGGGATGATTCAGGCTGTAATGCGAGAGATGGAGAGCGGCAGATGAAGCTTCTCTTTCTCTCCCTCAGCGCACCTCCTGCTGTGCGTCCTGGTTCCTGACAGGCTGCAGGCAGGTAGTGGTACGTGGCCTGGGGTTTGATCTACAGTGATATAGCAGGTCCACTCCTCTGTTTTGGGAAGAATTATATCCATACCTGGAAGAAGAAAATATATATGATTCACAAATATCTTTCAGTGAGAGACTGTCATTTTTCAAAATAAGTCACTTATAAATTTTAAAACCTTATAAGTTTTAAAATCTTCACTGTGAAGAAATTTATAAGGTTTAATAAATTAACTGTAATGCATATTATATCTTTCTTTTCATTTTTTTGATAGAAATAGACAATTACTTTTTCCTATAGTTTGCAACATAATCCTTATAAAACGTTTGAAGGTTGTAATCACCACTTCGTGGACACTTCATTAAAAAATAAACAAAAAACCTTCTTGTTTCTTTGACTTTTTATATGTTCTATATGTTAATATAATTGACTGTTTTGAATTTCTCCATAATTCTTTCTATCTTTTCAATAAGCACACTAAAATGTGGATCTAATATCTGACTACTGGAATACCTATGAAGAGCTGATATGCTTACCATTGAATTTTCTCCTGGGTTATTGAATCATTCCTGATCTTTCCCTAGAGGATCTTTTTGGGGGTGAATAAACAGCCAATCTGTGCTTAAATCCACTATTTTGAGACTTTTATAGTCGAGATCTTTCTTAAATAGCCTGTACTTTCCACATGTAGGAAGACACCTTGCTAATGAAGAGGGAGTATAAAGAGAGGGACAGGAGGCCTGGAGATCCCTTTATTTTGCATAGACATTAAGGGACTTCTTGGAAGGAAACCACTCATTTAAAATCTGGCCCTTCTTGCAATTCCATTTTCTTGCCCCTGATGTTTAACATCTTGCATCTGGGTTAACTTATTTTTAATATTGCTAAACCAAAATATGATGTGCTTTTGTGATGGCTATGAACTTTGCAAAAAATATATAACAGTAATTTTGAACATCATTGAACTTCACTCATGTCACTGGAAACACTGGAAAGACATTGGCTGTTCATGATCTATTCATCATTATATGCTAGCACTTAGCATTCATTCACTCACTTAACACATACCTATCAAACACCTACTATGTGTCTGACACTTTTCTAAGGTTACAAAACAAAAATGCTTGCCCTCAAGGAGCTCACATTCCACTGTCTGACATATGGACATACTCAATAATCACTAGGTTTCTTTATTGAATGAGTGAGTAAGTAAATGAATTAGTTCTTCCAGAAATGATCCTGTTTATAAAGCCATTTAAAAATAGCTACATATTTTTTAACCTATGAAGACAAATCTCTAATTAGTCGTATAAGATCTCTGTGAGGATTTTATATTGCATTTTTTTTCTTTTTTGTGTGTGTTTCCCTCACTTAACACATTTTTCTCTTTTTATGCAGCCATTAAAATTGTGATTATTTAAGATCCTATATTTTAAATATATAACATATATATTAAATACATATAAATTAGAGGCTTATATAGAGAGGTGGTATGTAGATATATAGATAAATTCAGTGTAAGTCTATTTAATATTTGATCTGGTATGAAGCAACAAACAGAACTACTAATTATTGCCCATCCCTCCCAAATGAGCACAAATCAAATATTCCTGACTTTTTAAAATAAGTTCCAATCACATGCAACAAAGTGCTCATATACTTTAATAAACTGACATTAATTTTTTTTGGTTTTATACTTATTTTCATTCATTTGTTTGTTCTTCCCTTTTTTTAACACATTTTTAATTTTCCACCTAATCTATGTCACACTAATCTCTATTGTCAAATTGTTCAAACATGGAGGAGAAGACTCCATGGGTTACCATTATTATTTATATTCATTAAAATCATCACTATTGTTAACTGGGTCCAGTGTAGTTTCCATTGTAATGAACGTGTTAAACTCAATATAAATTATCCATTTTTAGTATTTACTTAGTATTTACTCATATTTTAGTATGTAGTATTCACTTTTAGTATTAACTGGAATATTTTTATAGTATAAATTAATATAACTATAAAATATTTTTATTTAGTATGTAGAATTATTAATATTTAGTGTTATGAATGCAAGAATAATTTAGTAATATGTATAAAGGCTGTCATTGTGTCCAGTTCTTTTATTTTCAGGTGATATCTCACTCAATATAATTTAACATCCAGTTGCTTTTGAGTTACAGAAGATTTGGTACAGTAAAGGTTATATTATGGCATCATTTCTATGTTTTTTATTCATTAGAGTGCAAATTATAATTTTTCAAATACTGTAAATGTCACTAATGTCCTTATAGCTTCTTCCCTTAATGATTCAAATTCCAGATTACTCACGTGTTATGTACGGTTTTAGTGGCTTCATGTCATAAATCAAAACACTTGAGATACCTTTCTATAGATATAATGGGTGGGTCAGAATTATTTATAGCATATGCTAAGGATAGCACAAGTGATTTAAGATTGACTTACAGCCCTTTACTGAAGAGTAGACTTTTGGAATAATAGAAAAGTTAGAATCACATCATCCAGTGCATATATTCTCATGAGTGCTCTCATGTTCAACATATGAACTGTCAGAGTGATCATTTACCATGGATGCCTCTGATGGATGAATTACTCATTTCTGCCTAACGGACCACTCAGCATTTCAACTGAATGGTAACTAAGCATATTCTTTATAGTGTTCAATGATCAAACACCTAGTATATTGCTAAGTCCTTAGGGGTACTCAGTGGTTCATTGATGATGATTTTGCTTATGAGTCAAATGGATTAGGGAAACAGAAAAATAGAAAATAACAGAAAATAGAAAAAACAGAAAATAGAAGAATAATCAATGGCAAAATCTTACATATATTAGCCATATATTTAACCATATATATTAACCATATATTTCTCTTTTTAAAAATATTTATTTATTTATTTATTTGGCTGGGCCAAGTCTTAATTGTTGCAACATGCAGTATCTTCATTGCAGCATGTGGGCTCTTTAGTTGCGGCATGAAAACTCCTAGTTGTGGCATGTGGGATAGAGTTCCCTGACTAGATGGAACCCAGGCCCCCGGAATTGGGAGCATGGAGTGTTAGCCGCTAGACCACCAGAGAAGTTCTCCAATGTTAACTTTAAAGGAGATTAACACATTTGTCTACTAAACCTGTGACTATAATACAGAACTGTTCAAAGGTAATGAATTAATTAATATAGTTATATATGTATACAATATATGATAGGTAGATCTCTCTAATGAAAACTTTTTAAAAGGTGTTTTATATTTCTTCTAAGATGATATAGTTTATATCTTAGCCTCAGTAATAACTATTATCACATTGACAACAGTGTATTGAGTCTACAATATTTACTACATAAACCTGTATTATATTTTAGAGTATTTCTAATTAAAGATGATCATTATTTTCAAATAAAAAATAGTATATATAGATTAAGGTTAACATGATGTATTATATAAAATTTTCAGTTTTAATGTAAATGTTTTATTTGAAATTTGGTTCTGTGCAATCTGTATGTTCATTTTGCATCCATTACTATTGTGTTTTAAGAAATTCCACAATTTGCTTACATTAAATATAAGTGAGGGAGACAGAAGGGCAAATATCTCTTCATTTTCTGCTATACAACTGATATTTGGCAGTAGATTAGTAGTCACATCTGCTCGTAACCTACTTTTACATGGTATAGACCTAATTAGGCTGATGAATATATGAGTAATGTGTCATTTTTAATTAGTAAATGTCATTATTGAGTAGAAAAATGTGAAAATTTAAAGGTATGAAGATTTCTTTAAATTCTCCATATTTACTGAGTCCTATTTTTCACTGTGCATACAGAGTAACACAGAACTCTATTTGGTCCATTTAATTCCATGAGTTAGCTTTATACATTTTCATTTGTGAATTTGAATTTTACATTTTCTAGACTCAGAATTAATCTGTGGTGTAATGTGGAGCATTGAAATGCAAACAAAATTAACACTGCCAAGAAATATTCCCTACAGTCTGCTATTTACATCAGTTAACCCATATTGTGGACTATAGAATCTTAGCAACACATAAATTGGCCACACAATCTGTGCAGGCATCATATTTTTTAATATTTGGAAAGTTTCTATTCCTTAAAATATTGTAATGTAACTTTATTGTTTTTTTCTAGGCAGTGACTAAACACATATAATAAAATGAGACTAATACATACTTTACCATACAAGTAACTAAGGCATTTACACATACAGTAAACTGTAAATGATGTAAAAATGAGAATTTAATATTAATTTCTAGTGTTTCTATACTACTGTAAGAAATAAATGAAAGCCCTTAGTCAGTGGAGGAACATGTATCCATTCTGGATTTCATTTTTACCTAAGTTTTCAGGTGTTTTATTGGGTCTATAACCTCTAAGCCAAAAATCTTAATTTGTTACATAGACCTATTGTCACATGAAAAAATTTTCCCAGTCTCAGCTGATGGCAGTGTTTAAAATGTGTTTCCTGCACCACCTATGTATGGGTTGCTCCCTGCATGATGCCCATCTATGCTGATGGCCTCGGTCATGTGCTATATTGGTTTCCTAGGACAGCCCAAACAAAGTACCCCAAACTGAGTAGATTAAAACAATAGAAATGTATGGGTCTTGCGGTCCTGTAGGCTGGAAGTCTGAAATTGTCAGCAGGGCTATATTTCCTATGAGACTGGCTAGAATCCTTCTCTGTCTCTTGCTAGCTTTTAGTGACAGCTTTCATTCCTTGGTGTTCCTTGGCCACTTCACTTCTATTTCTGTCCCTCTCATGAACATTGGCCATCTTCCCCCTATGTGTCTGTGTCTCTTTCTCCTGTTCTTATAAGGACACCATACAAGATTGTATTAGGGCCCACCCTAGTGAAATACAATCTCACCTTAACTCCATTACATTTGTAAGACCCTATTTCCAAATAAGCTCATATTTATAGGTATTGGACATTAGGACTTCAACATATCTTTTGGGAGGGACAGGGTTCAATTCACAACACTTGGCTCCTCTTGTTGTATTAAGCTCTGTGGTTCTGACCCCACATTGAACGCTATGTATCTTTATTTTGCCTTGCATTTCACTGAGTCATTTCCTGATTTGAGAACAATCTGAAGATGTGGTGCTATGGTCTGAATGTTTGAGTCTCCCTCCAAATTCATATGTTGAAACCCTTAACCCCCAAGGCAATGGTATTAGGTGGTGGGGCCTCTGGAAGGTAAATACATAATGGGAGCAGAGCCCTCTTTAATGGGATTAGTGTCTTTATAAAAGAGACTCCAGAAAGATCTCTTGCCCTCTTCTGCCATGTGAGAACACAACAAAAAGATGACTGTCCATGAACCAGGAAGTCCTCACCAGACAGGAATCTGCTGGCACCATGATCTTGAATTTCCAACCCCCAGAACTATGAGAAGTAAATGTTTGTAGTTTATAAGCCACTCAGTCTATGTCTGTTATAGCAGGTGGAATAAACTAATACAGCTGCCTTCCATCTTTTCTATGCCATTGCACTTCCTGTGAGATTTAGAGTCTGTCCAATTTGGAGGTGCCAGCCCCGGTTGGCACCTCAATTTTTAAAATTACACTAAGATATAAGGCCCACAGATTTGGAGACAGAATATGGTCAAAGGGATTTGCATACCCTTTTTCTCCCTTTTAAAGAACAAATCTAAGCAATAGCCACTACCACTGGCTCTGTTTTCTGATGTTTGCCATAATGTCAGAAACTTCAATGACTTGAAGGATACTGGGAACAGGAGCTGGCATTGCTAAGAGACTGGTGATATTTGCAAAAGAAAATGTCCTCAGCCAAGCTCCAATAAGGAAACTCCGTTCACCATTCCAGCAAGAAGGAATTTGTGTTCCTACCCTTTTATTATATTCTTAGGGCTGTGTTGTCAGCTCTTTTATTTTTTTCCCTAGGACAAGATGGTGGGTCTCTGGTGAAATTTAATTACAACTGCTGCCTTATCTTCATGAAAACCAATCACAGCCCTGCACTTGTTGAAATGAGTTATTCTTTAATGGATTTAGGAAGAAGTACATAACAAAAAGAGCTACATAAAATGTCTCAAGCAGGGAATGTCTAGGTTATTCATTCCCCTTTATCCTGATATGCATATATCTTAGAGTAAAAGTAGCATGCATAGGTTGCTCAAGAAAAGTTATGGTGAACTCTTTTTGTTTTGCTGGCAGTTTTATATGACTGGGAGGATGGTATTCAGATCTTCATTGATGTTTTCCCCAAACAATATGTAACACCTTTTTAATATATCACTTGCTGTAGTAGTAGGAGCTATTCCCTTTTTATCCATTTTAATACAGACTAAGAGCTGCAGTCTATCCTAAAATGAGACTCACTGTTGTAAAAGTCTATAGATGAAGATTTTCATATTTGGAATTGACAAGTTTCACACTGAAAATTAAATGAGTTTAGATGCAACACAGTGATATTTGTATGGGCTCCAGAGCTAGACAAACTGGGTTAGAATTCTTGTTCTATTACTTACTAGAGGAGAGATTTGAGGCAAATTAATTGAGTCAATATAAGAAAAGTATCTCTCATATACATGGAACTCATTTCAGTAGTCCTGTTACAGGCCTTAAATTCCATCGTTTGACATTTGAATTTAACATCATATAAGAAATATAATTTCTGGGGCTTCCCTGGTGGCGCAGTGGTTGAGAGTCCAAAAAAAAAAAAAAGAAATATAATTTCTGCTATACACTTACATTCTCAAAAAGAGGATATGCAAGAAAACTAACTGTAGCAAAACCCTAAAGAGGTGTGAAAATAGGGCATGAGATTTGTAATCCAAAAGCTACTTGCTGTCCTGAATCCTTCTCCGCTTCCAGAAAACACTGGAGAGCCCTTCATCTTGTCCACATACCAAAAGTTAAAGATTAAATTGGAATCAACTTTCTGAAGTTTTAAAAAATTGTTCGAAAGAAGCATTTCATTTTTGGAATGAATAAGATAGTTTTAACATTTTATATTTTACATGTTTAAACTCATTAAAGGTCAGAAAGCTGGAAAAACTTTTCCTGCCAATAAAAATGAGGGAAAATAATATAAATCTAACATCTTATTAATTTTTTTAAATTGAAGTATAGTTCATTTACAATGTGGTGTTAGTTTCAGGTGTACAGCACATTGACTCAGTTTTATATATATATATATATATATATATATATTCTTTATCAGATTGTTTTCCATTATAGGTTATTACAAGATATTGAATATAGTTCCCTGTGCTATATGGTATGTCCTTGTTGATTATCTATTTTATATATAGTAATATGTATCCGTTAATCCCAAACTTCTAATTTATTCCTCCCCACATTTTCCCCTTTGGTAACCATGAGTTTGTTTTCAATGTCTGTGAGTCTATTTCTGTTTTGTAAATAAGTTCATTTGTATCATTTTTTTAGAATCCACCTATAAGTGATACCATGTGATATTTGTCTTTGTCTGATTTACTTCACTTATGATAATCTCTAGGTCCATCCTTGTTGCTGGAAATAAAATATTTTTATCTAAAATGTAAGATTTTGATACTCCAAATTGTGCTTACTCTAAATAAACTGCTTTGAAAAGTGAAGTATAACTAATATCCATTAGAGAAGAAATTATAAGTGCTCATATGTATAGACTGTCACAAAATAAATGCATCAGTGTAATCAAGTTAATAAATAAAAGTTTAGAATCACCTTTTCACTCTTTCCCAGTAACTATTCCTCGGCTCACCAAAGGTAAGCATCATTCTGACATCTTTCATCACAGATTAGTTTTGCTTATTTCTGAAATTAATGCAAATAGAATCATGTGAAAGGTGCCATTTTGTTTTTTTTGATGAACATTATATTTTCTAGACACAACCACATAATTTTGTGTGTTAGTTCATGATTTTCATTGCTATGTAGTTTTCCATTTTATGACAACACCAGTATGCATCCAGTGTATTTTTATTGGATATTTAAGTTATTCCGATTTGGGAATGATTATAAATAAATAATGCTGCAAGGATTATTTTTGTTTATGTCCTTTGAATATTTAATGCCATTTTGTTGGTTACACAAAGGCACTACTGTTTATTGATTCTAGACTAGGGCTATTTTGGATATTACAAATAGTAATGACCATTTGTGCATGTACATTTATTTTGTTTTTGTTAGGACTACATCAAGCATTCTAAGATGCACCAATGTTCAACTTTATTAGGTACTACCAAACAACTTTTCAAAGTGGCCATTCTAACACACACATCTATCTATAGTTTTTGAGTGTTTCAATTATTCTACAATGTCACCAGAACAGTTGATGTCATCAGTCTTTTTCATTTTCACCAGGTTGGCTGCTCTCATTGTAGTTTCAGGTTGCACTGCCCTATGCTTAATGAGGCTGAGAACATTTTCATATGTTTATTAACCATTTGCACATCCTCTTTTATAAATAGCATTTTAGTAGTAAGTTTTTAATGTCTACATTTATTCATATTATTCTAAAAGTAAATATGAGGTTTCTGGAGCAAGGAAGGATTATTATTACTTCCAGCAATAACTGCACCAGTACTCAATGCCCTATTTTTTTCTACAGCAATGCAAATGAGAGCCAGACAGGCAGGCCTGCTTGTACATCAAAGGGGTTTTATTTTTTTTTCTTTGCAACAAAGATTTATTTATTTATTTACTTGTTTGTCTATTTAGTTTTCTTAACTGTATTGTAATAAGACCACTTTACATAAGATCTATCCTCCACAAATTTTAAATGTACAGTACATTATTGTTAACTATAGGTACAATGTTGTACAGCAGATCTCTAGAACTTATTCTTCTTACTTAACCCAAACTTTATCCCTGTTAATAACTCCCATTAATGTCCTCCCCCTTCCCAGACTATGGTTCCTACCATTCCAGTCTTTGATTTTATGGATTTTATTATTTTAGATACCTCATGTAAGTGGAATCATGCAGTACTTTTCTTTCTGTGTCTGGCTTATTTAACTAAACCTAACGGCCTCAGGGTCCATCGGCATTGCTGCATATTGCAGAATTTCTTCTTCTTTAAGGCTGAATAGTATTCCATTGTATGTATATATCACATTTTCTTTATCTAGTCATTCCTCTATAGGAATTTAGGTTGTTTCCACATCTAAGCTACTGTGAACAGTGCTGCAGTAAAAATGTGAATGCTACTATCTCTTTAATATAAAGAGGGTTTCTAAAGTCACAAGAAAGGACCTCTGAAGTTAGGAACCTCATTTAGTTTATATGTATGCTGTCCAGTTTCTACCGTCTTCTGAGAGATAAAAGGGAATCTAATCTCCTTAATGTAAACACTTCCACTTTGAGAACAAAAAGGGAAGGTGCCTGGAGTTTTATGTTCTGGAACATAAGTAAATGTCTATTTATACTGGGAGAGGGAGATAAAACAAACGATGTTTCCAAAGTTTCAGATTTTATCCTATTTTGAAATATAAATAACATGCCTAGAGCAGTTAAATATCTCTGGAATCCTCACTACTTATTGGTATTTTTTTAACTTTTAAGATCTGTCCATTAACCCAAGATGCAGGGTTTTTTGCCCTAAAACCTCTAACTTTCTGAAACATGAAAATATTCATATTACTTCCCAGCTGTTTTCTGTCCAATTTTTTATTGAACTTTTAAAAATTAATATGATTTGCAGAAGTTCTTCATATATTTTGAGTGCAATTTTGTCACCTTTTGTTTTGTGTCTCTTTTCTCAATGTTTTTAACGTATTTGTGTTTCTATGGTTTAATATATTTAATGCTGAGATCTTCCGGTTTACTAATCCTTTCAAAAATCAGTGTCTAATGTATTACTAAAGTCATTTACTGCAATCCTAATGACAAGTTTTATATCTTTTAATTTTAGTATATCCATTTTATTATTTTTCTCTATTCCTGATCTTTGGTGAAATTCTCTATCTTTTCATGCATTTTCTTGAGGATATTGATTACAGTTACTTTAATGACAATGTCTGACTCCTTTGATAGCTAAATCATCCATGGCTCTTTTTTTTTTCTTTTTAATTGGAGTATAGTTGTTTTACAACGTTGTGTTAGTTTCTACTGTACAGCAAAGTGAAATAGAGTTCCTTGTGCTATACAGCAGATTGTCATTAGTTATCTATTTCATGTATAGTAGTGTATATATGTCAATTCGAATCTCCCAATTCATTCCAACCCCCCTTTCCCCACCTTGGTGTCCATACGTTTGTTCTCTACATCTTTGTCTCTATTTCTGCCTTGCAAACCAGTTCATCTGTACCATTTTTCTAGATTCCACATATATGCGCTAATATACGGTATTGTTTTTCTCTTTCTGACTTACTTCACTCTGCATGACAGTCTCTAGGTCCATCCATGTCTCTAAAAGTGACCCAGTTTCATTCCTTTTTATGGCTGAGTAATATTCCATTGTATATGTGTACTATATCTTCTTTATCCATTCATCTGTCATTGGACATTTAGGTTGCTTCCATGACCTGGCTATTGTAGATAGTGCTTCAATGAACATTGGGGTGTATGTGTCTTTTTGAATTATGGTTTTCTCTGGGTATATGCCCAGTAATGGGATTGCTGGGTCATAAGGCAATTCTATTTCTCATTTTTTAAGGAACATCCATACTGTTCTCCATAGATCTTTGTTAAACTTTTCTTGTATTTTCTCCATTCTATTTTGGATCATCTTTACTAGCATTACTCTGAATTATTTTTCAGGTTGACTGCCTATGTCTTCTTCATTTATTTGGTATTGTGGGTTTTTACCTTGCTCCTTCATCTGCAGCTTATTTCTCTGTCTTCTTATTTTGTTTAACTTCCTGTGTTTGGGGTCTCCTTTCTGCAGGCTGCAGAGTCATTGTTCTTCTTACTTCTGGTGTCTGTCCCCAGTGAGTGATGTTGGTACAGTGGCTTGGGTAGGCTTCCTGCTTGGGAGGACTGCTGCCTGTGTTCTGGTGGGTGGAGCTGCATCTTGTCCCTATGATGGGCAGGGCTGCATCTGGTGCTATGTTTTGGGGTGTCTGTGAACTTAGACTTTAGGCAGACTGTCTGCTAATCTGTGGGGTTTTGTTCCTGTCTTCCTAGTTGTTTGGCATGAGGTGTCCAGCACTGGCGTTTGCTGGCCATTGGGTGGAGCTGTGGCTTAGTGTTAAGACTGAGACCTCTGGGAGAGCTCTAAGCAATTAATATTCCATGTGGCTAGGAGTTCTCTGGTGGTCCAATGGCATTGACTTGGCTCTCCCACCACAGAGGCTCAGACCCAACCACTGGCTGGAGCACAAAGACCCCACAAGCTACACAGCACAGAAGAAAAGGAAAACAAAAAAGAAAATGAACAGACAAACAAAACCCCAAGATAAACGATAAAAGCAAAACTACACAGACAAAAACACAAAAAAACCCACACATGCACGCACACAAAAGAAAAGAAAACAAAAAGAAAAGAGCAACCAAACAAATAAACAAAACCAAAAATGAAAACAAACACTAAAAACTAAACTAACAAAAACAAAAAATCAAGTCAAAAGCAGAAAGCAAATTAAAATAGGCAAATAAAACAAAAATGATAAAAAAGATAAACAAAAAGCAAGAAGAAAACAAAAGGAAAAAACACAGAGCAACAAAAAAATAAAGTAAAAATAGAGAAGTATAAAATATAGTTAAAAAGAAGGTGAAAACAAAGGAAAACAAAGGAAAAAAACGAAAAATAAGAAAAAAACACAATTTAATGAAAAAGTAAAGTAGAAATAGAAAAAAACATTAAAAATAAAAGCATAAAAGAAGAAAAGAAAAAAGTAAATAAAAAAATAACAACAGAGCAAAACATTAAAAAAATAGTAATAATAATAGTATTTTCCTGTGGCCTTAGCTGTCAGTGTCTTTGTCCCCATAGCAAGCCACATCCAATCCTTGCCTACCCAAGGAATCCTCCAATACCTCTAGGTAGGCCTCTGGACCTGCTGTGGGCACCCTGGGGCTAGCTCAGACTCTGATCTGGCCTTACTCCCATGTGTACTTGCCCCCAAATTCCACAGTTGTCCCCAAAGTCCACAGTCTCAATTTTGGGACACTCATTTTCTATTCAGGTATTCCACAGATGCAGGGTTTACCAAGCCAATTGCAGACATGTAATCTGTTGCTCCCAAGGCTGCATGGAGAGATTTCCCTTTGGTTGCACTGCTCCTGGAGTTTAGATTTGGTTTTGGCCCCGCCTCTGCATGTGGACCACCCTCAGGCGTCTGTTTCCTGGCCAGGCAAGAGGCGGCAAAATCAGCAGCTGATTAGGGCTCACTTGCTCCTTTAGGCTGGGAAGAGAGAGGGATATGGCAGTCACAATTGGGCTGTGTGGGTAGTGCCTGTCGTGGCAGAGGCCAGCAGAAAGTTGTAACAGCCTGAGGTGTGCCGTGTGCTCTCCCAGGGAAATTGTGCCTAGATTGTGGTACCCTTGGCAATGTTGGGCTGCACAGGCTCCCAGGAAAGTGTCGGCAGTGACCTGTGCTTGTTTACAATATCCTTGGTGGCAGCGGTGGCAGTGTTAGCTGTCATGCGCACGTCTGGGGTCTGAGATAACAGCTGTAGCTTGCGTGTATCCCTGGAGCTCATGTAGTTGGTGCCCTGCCGTCTGTGAGTGCACAGAGCAAGAAGATCCTATGGCGGGCCCGCCCTTCTATTCATGTAGCCCACAACAATGGCTCCTTGCCTCTCTGGCAGGCCCAGCCTTCTCCCAAGACTCCCTCAGCTGTGGCGCACTAGGCCCCTCAGGCTGTCTTCATGCAGCCAACCCCAGTCTGCTCCCAGGGGTCTGATCTCCAAAGCCTGAGCCTCAGCACCCAGCCCCCACCAGCCCAGGTGGGCAGACAAGCATCTCAGGCTGGGGAGTGCTGGTGGGCACTGATCCTCTGTGTGAGATTCTCTCTGCTTTGCCCTCCACACCCCTGTTGCTGTACTCTCCTCTGATGCTCCGAAGCTCCGCCCATCCCCACCAGTGAGGGGTCTTCCTAGTGCAGAAAGTTTTCCTCCTTCACAGCTCCCTCCCAGATGTGCAGGTCCCATCCCTATTCCTTTGTCTCTTTTTTTTTTTTCTTTTTTTCTTTTGCCATACCCAGTTGTGTGAAGATTTTCTTGCCTTTTTGGAAGTCTAAGGTCTTCTGCCAACGTTCAGCAGGTGTTCTGTAGGAGTTTTTCCATGTGTAGCTGTATTTTTGATGTATTCATGGGGAGGAAGGTGATCTCCACGTCTTACTCCTCTGCCGTCTTGAAGGTTTCTCCCCATGGTCCTATTTCTATTGCCTGTTTCCTCTTGGTTTTGTTTCTTGATCATTTTTGACTGAATGCTATAAATTCTGTAAGGAAATTGCTGATGCTCTACATCATGGTATCTTCTCTATGGAGAATTTAATTTTGCTTTTGACAAAGAGTTAGATTAAAGGTAGATCACCTTATATCTTAATCCTATCTCAGATGGAGGTGTTCAGACACTCAGATCTTGTCTAGTCCCATTATAGTTCACTCCTAGGAGTTAGCAAGTCAGGATTCTTTTCTTGCATCCTGGGGCATACAAAGGTCCGTCCTTTCCCTGAAATCCAAATTTTGTATCCCAGCACTCTTTCAGCAGTGTTACTGGAAGTTCTACTTCAAAACACTTTGTCAAAATTCTCAGGCATCATCTATTTATAAATCAGCAAATATCAGTTTCACCTTGGTGAATTGTCTTGTCTCTCTAAGATTGTGGTCCCCCAAGGTCTGGTTGCCTAATTAACTCCCAGGTACTTTCAAAAGATATTTTGGTGGCATTTTTTTTTTTTTTTTTTTTAGTTTTGCTTGTTTTGTTTGATATTACAGCCAGTGTTTCTAGTTATTCTTGGAAAGAGAATTTCTTCTCCAAAACTTGGTCCATTATAGCCAAAGTAGAAGTTCTACTTAGACTATAATTATTCCTAAATTTCTACTTATCATTTAACATAGAGTAAAATTTTTATTTTTTAATAGAATATTTCTCTGACATTCTATATTGTCCTGTTTCATTTTTTAATGTTCTCAGAGCTCCTATACACTTATCGAGGTTTGTAATTAAGTAGTTTTTAGACTAATTTGGTTTATGTCTTTATTTATCACTAGTCTGTAAATTCTAAAAATGGAAGGGATATGCCAGTTTGCTTACCATGTAAGCATACAGTAGACACTCAATAAATACTTTTAAATCCTGAATAAACAAACAAAAATTTATCAGACATATAGAAGAAGAAATCTCCAAAATTCAGCCAGCACTCAGATAAGGGTTAAATTGGTTTAATTTCAATAGGTTATTGTAAGTTAGTTAAACATATCTCATAGGAAAATATTTTCCAGAGTTAAAATGCAAATATACCTAAAATTTTACTTGAGGTATTTCTTTGTAATAATTTATTAAAAGTCCAATCACATAATGTAGACACAGTAGTGTTAGAAAGACTTTTAAATGAGAAACACAAAACAGAGCATGTTCTCTGTTTCTAAAAATACTTGAAAGCTCCTGCATAGAAAACAAACTAAAAAATAGATAATAAAAAAGCATGGTTGTAATAAGTACTGATATCAGAGACTAATGTGATAAAGCTCATTAAAATATTAGAAATGCAGTTAAATAAAACTTGTTTTTGAGAGGCATGTTCAATAGCATCACATTTTATGGATAGTCTCTTAATAAATGAATGCATTATAAAAGTAATTTACCATCATAAGTTCTCAATTCAGTATATAATAATTCTCTGGTATAATTATCATCTTTGACATACAGCCCAAATATACTCAATAGATTACTTTAGCCCATAAAAAATATTTTCTTTATTTATAGCTACTCTTTTGAGCCTTAATATCTTATCATTAGGCCCTAAAATCTACCATTCCAACATGTTGTCTACTATTACAAAATTACTCAAGGTGAAAAATGTCTATGAACACATTGACTTAATAAATTTTCTAATCTTAGAATTATTTCCAAGGAAATTTCAAGTCAGAACTAGATAGACCAGTTCCAGAGTCACACAGATTCTATTAGCAACAAGAAATTTTAACTGTTAGAATAACATCCCCGTGTGGTAAAGGAGAAATAAAAGTTTGTCATCAGTAAGATATCAGAAGTAAAAGTAACCTATCTTTTTTAAAAAAGGGATATAATTTTTAATGTGTTTACTGAGCTTAGGATATAATTTTTAATGTGTTTATTGAGTTTAGTGTCAGATGTATTCTTGCTCATATCTAACTTTCTAGAAAAGTGAGTAATATTGGTACAAAGAGCAATGCACTTGGAGCCATACAGTTTTGGGGTTTGAATTCTAGCTTTATAATTCATTATGCTCTTAATTTCACATTTTTGTTTCCATATCTACAACATGGTGCCAACATTATCTACCGTTTAGACTTAAATGACTAAGATAAAACATCCACAAAGTAAATATCGGAAATTCTGGCTCAAATTAAACATCCAAGGTATGCTACATTTTCTTTTAATGCTGTATTAATGTTTATTTTAATGTCATATTAATGTTGTTTAATATCTTTTATCTCATATAATTTTTATTCATTCTAATATGCATCTTGTAACCACCATATCAGGTCTATAAGTTGAAATACTTTCTACAGAGTTTAACATAAATTATTTTCCTTTTACAGAACACCTTCCTTTAAAAAGTTAAATCTTGTGGGAAAAGTTGGAATATAAATAAAATATTTCATTGAGAAAAAAATTCACTAATAACCTTTTTGATCAGGGACTAAATTGCAACAAGTGTCTGTGCCTCTTGAAATCTCAGGGGAAAATGCTGATGATGGAGCTCAGCCTGACTTGTAGAATTTTAGGGAGCACTATAATCAGATAATATTCACTGTCTTGAACATAAATACAGGCAGTATAGTTCATGAAATATAGCTTCCAAAGAGAAAGTTTTATGAGGCTAAATACAAACTCTATTCCGTTCATTTATCATGACCAATTATTATTATTGTTATGCTGTCAAGAACCATTGGAAGCCACAAAACACATGCAAGTCACACTTCTAGTTTAAATGACATATTCCAAAATACAGAGTCAGAATTCAATAGTGGCTTTTTAAAATTCAACTCACCCTCCCAGGATCCTCAAAGTGGTGTAGAAGATTGGTCTTCCACTCTTAGTTAATGTGGGTGGAGATCCTCTTTTTGACAGCAGAGAGATGTCCACTGCTTATACTCAAGTTCCTACATCTTCTTGGATTGGCCACAGGCCTGGGCAGGCTCATCTTTTCAGGATCTTGGTAGAGATGGGAAGCACCATGGGGGCTGAATTTAGAGGATGGGAGCAATGATGAAGTGCCGCCCTGGTAATGGAGATGAATTTCTAAAAAGACACACCCAAGGTCAAGCTCCCATTTGCCTTTCCTCTGCATATTTATGTACATTCTTTCAAGGAGTTTCAAAGATGTCCTTTAGTAATCCTAACTTCAATTTGAAGCAGGATTAGGGGAATAGAGAGGTAGGAGAAGGTGTGAAGAGGAGGAAATAAAATGTTTTACCTTCTTGCATTTACATATAAAGGGAGGTTAAGCTGCTTTTTTCATCAGATCATAACTCCATTTCTTCTCCCAGTCAGGCAAAACCATTTACCTTCTTCAATAAGCAACCAGAAATATAGCCCTGCAATTATCCTCACCTGAAATCTCAAATTACTTGTCCTCAAAGGAGTATAACCAAGTGATCTTTACTTTTCATAGGGTGCTACAGATAGGAATCCTCCCACCAGTGTTTCCAACCATCACCCCCACCTCCATGCTCTGAATCCAGGTGTTCCATCTTCTTGGAACAGATGCTTCATCCTCAACATTCAGCATCTGGAGAACACCAACACTTATTTTGTCAGTTCTTATTTTCTAATAATGTCCCAGGCATAAAGTGAGGATTTTACTCATTTATTCTAACTTCCAATCTTATAAATAGTTCATTGGACACCAATAAAACATAATTCAAAGAAAAGAAAAAGGAGAAAATGCAGGTAAGATGTGTTTGAGATATTCATAGAATCCTGGCCTGAGCTTCTCAGGCTGGGTGCCTGACAGGGCTCAACTGATTTTTAGTTGAAGAGAAAATGTTTAAATCTCCCTAAACAATAGAGTATGTTCTTTTTCTCTAATGAAAAGCACAAGTTCAATAAAATTGGAATTTTTTTAACTTGTCACTTGACATTTTAAAATTATCATCTTGGTTAATTCTGTCCTTAACGGTAAAATAAAAGTGATGAGACTAATATAATTAGAGAAGCAAAAATTACCATTTTTTGAGGGCTTTTACATCTCTTACATTTTTTTTTAAATAAATTTATTTATTTATTTTTGGGTGTGTTGGGTCTTTGTTTCTGTGTGAGGGCGTTCTCTAGTTGCGGCGAGTTGGGGCCACTCTTCATCACGGTGCATGGGTCTCTCACTGTTGCTGCCTCTCTTGTTGCGGAGCACAGGCTCCAGACGCCCAGGCTCAGTAGTTGTGGCTCACGGGCCTAGTTGCTCCACGGCATGTGGGATCTTCTCAGACCACGGCTCGAACCCGTGTTCCCTGCATTGGCAGGCAGATTCTCAACCACTGTGCCACCAGGGAAGCCCTCTGTTATCTTTCTGCTAAAAGCTTTGTGTGCATTATCACTAAACCGTCAGAATAGCTCAGTGAGGTAGGTATTACTTTTCCTGTTTTATAGATTAAGAAACTGAATCTCAGTGATATTAAGTTGTCACATTTCTATTAATACACAGACCCTGGCACCCCAACTTAGTTTTGTGTGAGACCAAAGCTCATGTCTCTGGTAACTGAGCTACATTGCCAAATATAAGCTGAAAAGTTTCCCTAGTATTTTACAATTTACCAAATATTTATCTTTTTCTCATTAATGCACCTCACAATCTCATAAATAAATTATATATGCATTATTGACACTTAAAATCTTTTTATTTGTTTAAATGTTATTTTATTGTCATGAAAACACTTAACATGAGATCTACCCTCTCAACAAATTTTTAAGTGTATAATACAGTATAGTAACTATAGGCACAATCTCCTACAGTAGACCTCTAGGACTTAATTATCTTACATAATTGAGACTTTATGCCCTTTGAAGAGTAGCTTTTCATTTCTCCCTCCCCTCAACCCCTGACAACTAACATTTCACCTCTGATCCTATAAACATGACTATTTTAAATACAGCATATAAGTGGATTATCAATATTTATTCTTCTATGACTGGTTTGTTTCATTTAGCATAATATCCTCAAGATTTTCCACATTTTCACATATTTCAGGATATTCTTTTCTTTTTTATTAAGGCTGAATAGTATCCCACTGTATATATCTACCACATTTTTCTTTATTGTTTCATCCATTGCTGGATATTTCCATGTCTTGGCTACTGTGAATTGTGCTGAAATAAACATTGGCATGCGAATATCAATTTGAGATCCTGATTTTAGCTATTTTGCAAAAGTATGAAGGAGTGAGATTGCTGGATCATATGGTAGTTCTAGTTTTAGTTTTTTGCAGAATGTCCATATTCTTTTCCAAAGCAGCTGATTATTTTGCATTCTCACCAAGAGTGCACAAGGGTTAGAGAAATATCTATTCAAGTCTTTAGCCCATTTTTAAATGGTGTTATTAGATTTTGTTTTTTTGATTTTGTTTGCTTTTTTCCTACTGAGTTGTAGAAGTTCTTTATATACTTCAGAAATTAACCCTTTAACTTATGTATGCAAATATTTTCTCCCATTTCCAGGTTGCCTTTTCACTTATTGGTGGTTTCCTTTGCTGTTTAGAAGCTTTAAGCAAAAAGAAAACAAGGGAAGAGCTGCAAGATGGTGGAAGAGTAAGATGCAGAGATCACCTTCCTCCCCACAAATACATCAGAAATACATCTACATGTGGAAGAACTCCTACAGGACACCTACTGAACACTGGCAGAAGACATCAGACCTCCCAAAAGGTAAGAAACTCCCCACGAACCTGGGCAAAAGAAAAAAGGAAAAACAGAGACAAAAGAATAGGGATGGGACCTGCACCAGTGGGAGGGAGCTGTGGAGGAAAGGTTTCCTTTCCCTTACACTAGTAAGGCCCTTCGCAGGTGGTGGAGGGAGGAAGCTTTAGAGCCACGGAGGAGAGCGCGGCAACAGGGGTGTGGAGAGAAAAGTGGAGAGATTCCCACACAGAGGATCGGTGCCAAGCAGCACTCACCAGCCCGAGAGGCTTGTCTGCTCACCGGCCGGGGCGGGTGGGGGCAGGAAGCTGAGGCTCGGGCTTTGGTCGGAGCACAGGGAGAGGACTGGGGTTGGCGAAATGAACACAGCATGAAGGGGTTAGTGCACCACGGCTAGCCGGGAGGGAGTCCGGGAAGAAGTCTGGAGTTGCCTAAGAGGCAAGAGACTTTTTCTTCCCTCTTTGTTTCCTGGTGCGTGAGGAGAGGGGATTAAGAGTGCTGCTTAAAGGAGCTCCAGAGACAGGCGCGAGTCGCGGCTATCAGAGCAGACCCCAGAGATGGGCATGAGACGCTAAGGCTGCTGCTGCTGCCACCAAGAAGCCTGTGTGAGCACAGGTCACTCTCCACACCTCCCCTCCCAGGAGCCTGTGCAGCCCACCACTGCCAGGATCCCGTGATCCAGGGACAACTTCCCCGAGAGAATGCACGGTGAGCCTCAGGCTGGTACAACATCATGCTGACCTCTGCCACCACAGGCTCACCCCGCAACTGTACATCTCCCTCCCCCCGGCCTGAGTGAGCCAGAGCCCCCGAATCAGCTGCTTCTTAAACCCCGTCCTGTCTGAGCAAAGAACAGATGCCCTCAGGCGACCTACACACAGAGGCAAGTCCAAATCTAAAGCTGAAGCCCGAGACCTCTGCAAACAAAGAGAAAGGGAAATCTCTCCCAGCAGCCTCAGGAGCAGCAGACTAAATCTCCACAATAAACTTGATGTACCCTTCATCTGTGGAATACCTGAATAGACAACTAATCATCCCAAATTGAGGAGGTGGGCTTTGGGGGCAACGATATATATATATATGTATGTATGTATGTATATATTTTTTCCCTTTTGCTCTTTTTGTGAGTGTGTATGTGTATGCTTCTCTGTGTGATTTTGTCTCTATAGCTTTGCTTTTACCATTTGTCCTAGGGTTCTGTCAGTCCTTTTTTTTTTTTCTATTAATTAAAAAATATTTTTCTTTATAATTATTTTTTTATTTTAATAACTTTATTTCATTTTACTTTATTTTATTTTATCTTCTTCTTTCTTTCTTTCTTTTTTTTTCCCTCCCTTTTATTCAGAGCCATGTGTAGGACAGGCACTTGGTGCTCCAGCCAGGCGTCCAGGTTGTGCCACTGAGGTGGGAGAGCCACATTCAGGACACTGGTCCACAAGAGATCTCCCAGCTCCATGTAATATCAAATGGCAAAAATCTCCCAGAGATCTCCATCTCAATGCCAAGACCCAGCTCCACTCAACGACCAGCAAACTACAGTACAGGACACCCTATGCCAAACAACTAGCATGACAGGAACACAACTCCATCCATTAGCACAAAGGCTGTCTAAAATCATAATAAGGCCAAGGACACCTGAAAACACACCACCAGACGTGGACCTGCCCACAAGAAAGACAAGATCCAGCCTCATCCACCAAAACACAGGCACTAGTCCCCTCCATCAGGAAGCCTACACAACCCACTGAAACCAAACTTAGCCACTGGGGACAGACACGAAAAATAACAGGAACAACAAACATGCAGCCTGTGAAAAGGAGAACCCAAACACAGTAAGTTAAGCAAAATGAGAAGACAGAAAAACACACAGCAGATGAAGGAGCAAGGCAAAAACTCACCAGACGTAACAAATGAAGGGGACGTAGGCAGTCTCCCTGAAAGGGAATGCAGAATAATGATAGTAAAGATGATCCAAAAATCTTGGAAATAGCATGGAGAAAATAAAGAAAATTTTAACAAGGACCTAGAAGAACTAGAGAGCAAACAAACAGTGATGACCAACACAATAAATTAAATTAAAAATTCTCTAGAAGGGATCAGTAGCAGAATAACAGAGGCAGAGGAATGGATAAGTCACCTGGAAGATAAAATAGTGGAAATAAATACTGGAGAGCAGAATAAAGAAAAAAGAGTGAAAAGAATTGAGGATACTGCAGAGAAGAATAAAGAAAAAAGAGTGAAAAGAATTGAGGACAGTCTCAGAGACCTCTGGGACAACATTAAATGCACCAACGTTCGAATTATAGGGGTCCAAGAAAAAGAAGAGAAAAATAAAGGGACTGAGAAAATATTTGAAGATATTATAGTTGAAAATTTCCCTAATATGGGAAAGGAAATAGTTAATCAAGTCCAGGAAGCACAGAGAGTCCCATACAGGATAAATCCAAGGAGAAACAGGCCAAGACACATATTAATCAAACTATCAAAAATTAAATACAAAGAACAAATATTAAAAGCAGCAAGGGAAAAACAACAAATAACATGAGGGATTCCCAATAAGGTTAAGAGTTGATCTTTCAGCAGAAACTCTGCAAGCCAGAGGGAGTGGCAGGAAATAATTAAAGTGATGAAGGAGAAAAACCTACAACCAAGATTACTCTACCCATCAAGGATCCCATTCAGATTTGAAGAAGAAATTAAAACCTTTACAGACAAGCAAAAACTAAGAGAATTCAGCACCAGCAAACCAGCTTTACAACAAATGCAAAAGGAACTTCTCTAGGTAGGGAAACACAAGAGAAGGAAAACACCTACAATAATAAACCAAAACAATGAAGAAAATGGTAATAGGAACATACATAACAATAATTACCTTTAATGTAAATGGATTAAATGCTCTAGCGAAAAGACACAGACTGGCTGAATGGATACAAAAACAAGACCTGTATATATATGCTGTCTACAAGAGACCCACTTCAGACCTAGGGACACATACAGACTGAAATGGAGGGGATGGAAAAAGATATTCCACGCAAATGGAAATAAAAAAAGAGTTGGAGTACCACTTGTAATATCAGACAAAATAGACTTTAAAACAAAGACTGTTAGAAGAGACAAAGAAGGACACTAAATAATGATCAAGGGATCAATAAAAGAAGAAGATAAAACAATTGTAAATATTTATGCACCCCACATAGGAGAACCTCAATACATAAGGCAAATGCTAAGGGCCATAAAAGGGGAAATCGACAGTAACACAGTCTTAGTAGGGGACTTTAACACTCCACTTTCACCAATGGAGAGATCATCCAAAATGAAAATAAATAAGGAAACACAAGCTTTAAATGATACATTAAACAAGATGTACTTAATTGATATTTATAAGACACTCCATCCAAAAACAACAGAATACACATTCTTCTCAAGTGCTCATGGAACATTCTCCAGGATAGATCATATCTTGGGTCACAAATCAAGCTTTGGTAAATTTAAGAAAATTGAAATTGTATCAAGTATCTTTTCTGACCACAATGCCATGAGACTAGATATCAATTACAGGAAAAAATCTGTAAGAAATACAAACACATGGAGGCTAAACAACACACTACTTAATAACCAAGAGATCACTGAAAAACTCAAAGAGGAAATCAAAAAATACCTAGAAACCAATGAAAAGGAAAACACGATGATCAAAAACCTATGGGATGCAGCAAAAGCAGTTCTAAGAGGGACGTTTAAAGCAATACAACCCTACCTTAAGAAACCAGAAACATATCAAATAAATAGCCTAACCTTACACCTAAAGCAATTAGAGAAAACAGAGCAAAAACCCCCAAAGTTAGCAGAAGGAAAGAAGTCATAAAGATCAGATCAGAAATACATGAAAAATAAATGAAGGAAACGACAACAAAGATAAATAAAACTAAAAGCTGGTTCTTTGAGAAGGTAAACAAAATTGATAAACCATTAACCAGACTTACCAAGAAAAAAAGGGAGAAGACTGAAATCAATATAATTAGAAATGAAAAAGGAGAAGTAACAACTGACACTGCAGAAGTACAAAGGATCAAGAAGAAAATGGACAATCTGGAAGAAATGGGAGAATTCTTAGAAATGCACAACCTTCTGAGACTGAAAAATATGAATAGACCAATCACAAGCACTTAAACTGAACCTGTGATTAAAAATCTTCCAACAAACAAAAGCCCAGGACCAGATGGCTTCAAAGGAGCATTCTATCAAACATTTAGAGAAGAGCTATAACCTATCCTTCTCAAAATCTTCCAAAATATAGCAGATGGGGGAACACTCCCAAACTCATTCTACAAGGCCACCATCACCCTGATACCAAAACCAGACAAAGAGGTCACAAAGAAAGAAAACTACAGGCCAATATCAGTGATGAACATAGATGCAAAAATCCTCAACAAATACTAGCAAACAGAATCCAACAGCAGATTAAAAGGATCATACACTATGATTAAGTGGAGTTTATCCCAGGAATGCAAGGCTTCTTCAATATACTCAAATCAATCAACGTGATACATAATGATAACAAATTGAAGGAGAAAAAGCATATGATCATCTCGATAGATTCAGAGAAAGCTTTTGACAAAATTCAACACCCATTTATAATAAAAACACTCCAGAAAGCAGGCATAGAGGGAACTTGCCTCAACATAATAAAGGCCATATATGACAAACCCACAGCCAACATCATCCTCAATGGTGAAAAACTGAAACCATTTCCACTAAGATCAGAAACAGGACAAGGTTGCCCACCCTTGCCACTATTATTCAACAGAGTTTTGGAAGTTTTAGCCACAACAGTCAGAGAAGAAAAATAAATAAAAGGAATCCAAATTGGAAAAGAAGAAGTAAAGGTGTCAATGTTTGCAGATGACTTGATACTATACATAGAGAATCCTAAAGATGCCACCAGAAAACTACTAGAGCTAATCAATGAATTTGGTAAAGTAGCAGGATACAAAATTAATGCATAGTAATCTCTTGCATTTCTACACACTAGTGATGGAAAATCTGAAAGTGTAATTAAGAAAACACTCCCATTAGCCATTGCAACAACAAAAAAAAATATCTAGGGATAAACCTACCTAAGCAGACAAAAGACCTGTATGCAGAAAATTATGACACTGATGAAAGAAATTAAAGATGATACAAATAAATGGAGAGATATACCATGTTCTTGGTTTGGAAGAATCAACATTGTGAAAATGACTATACTACCCAAAGCAATCTACAGATGCAATGCAATCCCTATCAAACTACCTCTGACATCTTTCACAGAACTAGAGCAAAAAAAATCACAATTTGTATGGAAACACAAAAGACCCTGAATAGCCAAAGCTATCTTGAGAAAGAAAAATGGAGCTGGAGGAATCAGGCTCCCTGACTTCAGACTATACTACAAAGCTACAGTAATCAAGACAGTATGGTACTGGCACAGAAACAGAAATATAGAACCATGGAACAGGATAGAAAACCCAGAGACAAACACATGCACATATGGTCACCTTATGTTTGATAAAGGAGGCAAGAATATACAGTGGAGAAAAGATAGCCTCTTCAATAAGTGTTGCTCGTAGATCTCTACAGCTACATGTAAAAGAATGAAATTAGGACACTCCCTAACACCATACACAAAAATAAACTCAAAATGGATTAACGACCTAAAAGTAAGGCCAGACACAATCAAACTCTTAGAGGAAAACATAGGCAGAACACTCTATGACGTAAATCACAGCAAGATCCTTTATGACCCACCTCCTAGAGAAATGGAAATGAAAACAAAAATAAAAAAATGGGACCTAATGAAACTTAAAAGCTTTTGAACAGCAAAGGAAACAATAAAAAACATGAAAAGACAACCCTCAGAATGGGAGAACATATTTGCAAATGAAGCAACTGACAAAGGATTAATCTCCAAAATTTATAAGCAGCTCATGCAGCTCAATATTAAAAAACAACAAACAACCCAATCCAAAAATGGGCAGAAGACCTAAATAGACATTCCTCGAAAGAAGATGTACAGGTTGCCAACAAACACATGAAAGAATGCTCAACATCATTAATCATTAGAGAAATGCAAATCAAAACTACCATGAGATATCATCTCACACTGGTCAGAATGGCCATCATCAAAAAAATCTACAAACAATAAATAAAACAATCTACAAACAATAAATTCTAGAGAGGGTCTAGAGAAAAGGGAACCCTCTTGCAGTGTTTATTGGAATGTAAATTGATACAGCCACTATGGAGAACAGTATGGACGTTCCTTAAATAACTAAAACTAGAGCTACCATACGACCCAGCAATTCCACTACTGGGCATATACCCTGAGAAAACCATAATTCAAAAAGAGTCATGTACCAAAATGTTCATAGCAGCTCTATTTACAATAGCCAGGATATGGAAACAACTGAAGTGTCCGTCAGCAGACGAATTGATAAAGAAGATGTGGCACATATATACAATGGATTATTACTCAGCCATAAAAAGGAATGAAACTGAGTTATTTGTAGTGAGGTGGATGGACCTAGAGACTGTCATACAGGGCGAAGTAAGTCAGAAAGAGAAAAGCAAATACTGTATGCTAACACACATAGGTGGAATCTAAAAAAAAAAAAAAAAAAAGTGGTCATTAAGAACCTAGCGGCAAGACGTGAATAAAGATGCATACCTACTAGAAAATGGACTTGAGGATACGGGAGGGGGAAGGGTAAGCTGGGACAAAGTGAGAGAGTGGCATGGACACTACACTACCAAACGTAAAATAGATAGCTAGTGGGAAGCAGCCGCTTAGCACAGGGAGATCAGCTCCAGGCTTTGTGACCACCTAGAGGGATGGATAGGGAGGGTGAGAGGGAGGGAGATGTAAAAGGGAAGAGATATGGGGACATATGTATGTGTATAACTGATTCACTTGGTTATAAAGCAGAAACTAACACACCATTGTAAAGCAATTATACTCCAATAAAGATGATAAATAAATAAACAAACAAACAAAGGGGAGAGGAAAAAAAAAAAAAGAAAGAAAACAAAGACTCTCTGTAACTCATTTGCCCAAGAACCCAAAATTTTAAAAAGTCAGGGTCAGAATTTGAATTCAATTATTCTAATAATCCACACTTTTTATGCAAAATAAATCCATAGGCTTCATTATAGCTTTCCCGGAAACACCACATGAAACATTAACTATTTTTTAGAACTTTCAAAAATAAACAGGAAATACCAGTATGGAATTTTAGTAATGAAGCCAAGAAGGAAATAGCAATATGTGAGAGGCCCTCTGGGCAACACCTGATTTTGTTTTATGAAGCACATTTTTTATGCGAAATTACTCTGGAAGAAGCTACTGGCATCTTTTATTCAAGTCAAAATATAATACATAGTTTATGCCTACCATCTGAGAGAAAGGACCACCTAACAGTATTCTTACATGTTCGTCAGATCTATCTGCTCACTGGCATGGCCCATTTGTGGGTTGATCCAACAATTTCATTTGTCACAGTGATCTGCTGACTCATAAATATTTCATATAATCTCTTAACTTAGTGGATTGTATTACTAATATCTAGTGCTTTTTTTCACTCCTAAAATATAAGATTTAGCCTATTGCTTGGTAATTGAATGGAAAAATAAATAAAATAAAAATAAATGTTTTTGTAGAATAGTTCTGGTGACAGTATATTTTAGTTCAACAGAAGGATGGAGAAATAAGAAACCTCTGTTCTCTTATTTTATTCAAAGTCAATAAATACAAGACAATAAGGATAAAGGGAAAAGGTTATTACTATGAACATGCATCAGGTACTTTATAATTTTTACTTTATTCATAATAATAAACATATGCACTTGTATTTGAACTGACCAATGATGTTCCTTGCTTGGTGCAATTATAAGGATATGTTCCAATCTGCATTCTGATTTCGTAACACTAGGAAGCTCTTATTTGAATCAATCCCAACAGCAATTTAGAATGACAACAATCCATTTAAAAACAACCTGTTATCCTTCTCAAATATAACACGATTATGTAATTCATTGTTCAGAACTAGTTCTTTTCTGTCTTAGAAAATGTGAATATTCTAATTACCCACTCATCTTGGTTCAAACACTATTGTAATTCTTTAAATTGGATTCTTCTACAGAATACAGAGGTTGGGAAATTATTTTCTGATTGAAAAATGTGAAAAGTCAATTTACTAACTTTATACTCTTTCTTTGATGTCTAAATATTTACAGTGATTTTGAATGATTCTACATAAAGTACTTAATATTAACAGTGTTTAATGATTATGTGGAATTTTAGTCACTATGAAGTGTTCAGAAATTGCAGGCATTTTTGTACAACATCACTCTTAGATAAGTCAGTGCATTTTATGCATCTCAGAAAAAAATAAACCAAATGAGGGAAGCCTGTCAGGGCAGTTTACCATGGTCTAGCTTCAAAATGGAGATGAATTGCTGCTGCCATATCAAGCATATGCAATCCATCCAAGATCTTTAAAACTGCTGCAGTTATAGCAACACTGAGTGATTCTGAAGCACTAGGATCTTTTCCCCTCCATTATGTATATAATATAGCTAGAGTTTCCAAGATGGGATTCTAGAGGTCAGGGGACAACAAAAATATATCATCGTGCTCCAGTGTCTTGCACAAAATTCATACCCAAGGTAAGCGCCCAGAAAATGTAAGTTTAATGAAGGAATAAATGTTATTAAGACCATTTTTACATGGAATGACCAAATAAAATCAGTTCCAGAAGCTCTAATTTAATCTGACACGTCCATCCTGTCTATACAAATCTGATCTAGGGAAATTCAGAATTTTTAGGCTTGACTGACATCATTGGCACCATGTTCTGTAAGCCAGTACATATTTATGCTGAAATAGCACCTTTACATTGAAGAAGTGAGCAGATTATAGGAAAAATATCTCTTCTAATTTAGTACCAGTAGCATTTAACATGGTGCATCAATAGCCAGCACTGAGGGGCCAGTGGATCAGGAACTTTCCCAAACAGTTTTGCCTATGATTGCAATTAAGTGACAATAGCCTATAGTGACCAGTTCAAGAGTAGAAAAATAAAAGGAAAAAAAAAAACAAAGACAAGAAAATAATGTAAAAGTAGATGAAATAGAAGGAATGAGAGAAAAATAGATAATAGATAAAGTGAGTAAAACTATTATGTTTTTACATGATCTTGGTGGCATCCTGGTCACAGGTTAACCATTATACTTTTCAGATACATTCCACAGAGCCCTTGTGTTCAGAGAAAAAAGAGAAAGAGGAAGATTAGCCAGATGGGCAGATTTATACCTCCTTCCCCTGCTTCCTCTTTCAAATAAGGTAGTTCTACCTTTATATATAGTTCCATAATATTTCTACAAGATATTTCATGTGAAGAAAAGTTTGGATACCTTTAAAAATGTTTTATTATTACTTTTTTATACTCCTTCTGTCTAGGGGGAAAATAATAGGTAAGGAGGTAAAGATTTAGGCAATTATTTTCATTCTATATTTGACAGATCCTATGTTTCAATTTGCAGTCCACCACCCATTAGATACAGAAAACAAGTCTTCAGACATAGACCTTTTATGGTTCCCATTGTTATCTGCAAAATCATCTCCTTCTGTGTTGCCTGTTTAACTTAGACTCTTCCTAAAGTGGCAACTTTATTTGTCTCCTGACATAACCTATACTTTCCCTCTTCCATAACTTTGCTCATCTATTCTCTCTCCTACCTAAACCACTCTTACTGATGTTTTTAACCTGTCTTTATAGCCATCTTTCAAAGCCCTCATCAAATGGAAATATACTTCAATGCCTTTTTTGCAATTCCTATATGATGGGAAATTTTCCTTCTCTGTACTTTAACACACAGATATATATCATGTATTATATGTTTGCTTTTAGTTTTTGTTTAGATCAATTATAAAGTTAGTAGCACAGTGTATTGGTGAAGTGAGAATGCTCTGGGATTAAGATGCCTCAGCCAAATCTCAGTTTTGCCACTTTCTAGGTATATGAACCTAAACTAGTCACTTAAGCACTTGGTGCCCCAGTTTTCTCATTTCATAGATGTTTTGTGAAGTTCAAATACAAGAAAAGAAGCAAAAATACTGATAGTATTTTGTACACAGTAAGTGCTCCATGCAGCTATTTATTAAGATCATTATTATTTGTTTTATGAATATGCATTATTTCCCCAAAGACAACAAGGACTCTGTGTTTTGTTTTATTCTGTCATTATACATTATAGACTATCAAGGTGGTTGATATGCAATAGGCAAAGACTATTTTGGATTGAACTGAAATAAACTAAATCAGTGTCCTTTTTAGAGTTCCTCTGCAATGGAAGCTTGCCATTTTTCTTTCTTTTTTCTGGGTTTCCTGGTAAAGTTCCAACTTTGGTGATTACATTTGGTTTATAACATTTCTGGTGTGCTTTAATTGGAAATGTGTTTTTCTTGCCTCACAGAAGGATAAGAAAAAAGAGGAAGCATACAATGATTCTACCCATAAGTGGTTGCATTCCACTGTAATATGGAGGAGACTAATTCCCTTCACCCTGCCTAACGGAGCTCTGTGGAGACACTATTCATACCGTGGAAATGAAAACTCTTCAGGAGACACCTTCATGAAGCACAATGGCTAATATGCATTAGGAGTTTACTATGGTTATATCTGTATGATACGTTTCTCAGTTGTATTTTATATTTATCCCTTCAACAGTCCTAAGAAGTGGGTTGTATAATTATTCCCCTTGTTCCACTTAAGACAATGAATTCAAAGTGTTTGCTTGATGTGCTCAAAGTTACACAGCTAGTGAAATGGCAGAATCTGAATCTGAAGACAATTGATTCCAGAGATGGTAGATTTTGCTAGACTGATTCTTTATATCCTAATATTGAGAGTCATCTTGAAGCATTCTTAGCAAATGTAGAAATGAAGAACGCAAGAGTAACTGCCAGAAATTCCCATAAAATGCCACTATATGAACTTCTAAGGAACCCTGACATAACTCAGCCTACAGAGTAGAATAGACCCTGAACTGAAAGTGTTCAAATTCTCCCATCCCAAGGAAGAGAGCTCATAAAAGAAAGTTAATTTCAGATGCAGAAAATGGACTTATGTTTTGTGCACAATTGAGCTTATAATCTGAAATCCGTAGCTATTCATAACTATTTATTTGAACCTCACTAGTCAATTTAAACCAATATTTTCAGAATGTAATTTATTCAAATTGAATAAATTAATTTTAAAAGTACTATAAAATGTGTGTGTAAGCAGCATGAAGTGATTTTATAACGCTGCCTATCCTTTTTATAGAAATGTTTTTTTTTTTTTTTTTTTTTAGAAATGGAACATCTCTAAGGGCATTTCTATTAAGAGTAACCTAAAGCTCTTTCTTCATTGTCTATTCTTGGCTTGAAATCATTTCCAAAGAATACAATTCAAATACTTAATTTTTATTGCATCTTCTTTAGAAAATTTCTCAAAAGGTTATATATGTTTAATGTTAGCAAACTTGTTTTAAGACTTTTCACTCTCAATTTTTTCTTACAAGTTTTGCAGATATTCCAAAGTCTCTTCCTATTCCAAAACAAACTTCTAAAATATGAGTCCCCGTGTAGGCCAAGATGACTTCTGATTCCTCCACTACCCACTTCAACTTTAGCATATGCCTTTTGGGCTGTCAACTAATAACGTTTGCTTTTCACTTTGTTTGTCTATTACTATGTAACAAACCACTCCACAATTTAGTCTTAAAGCAACAACAGATACTTATTTGCCCACAGTTCTCTGATTTGGGCACAACGTGGAAGAGACAGGTTTTCTATGCTGCATGTGGCATCAGCAAAGGAAGCTCAAATGGAGCTGGAAGATCCATTTTCAAAATGGCCTCATTCAAGCGTCAAGTTTGTACTGGTTGATAGATGAGAGCTCTGCCGGAGCTATTCAAGCAGGAGTCTTGATTTTTCTCCCTGCAGTGTCTCTATTAGTCTAGATTGGATATGTAAAGTGTAGTCTCAGGATACTAGCATTTCTTACATGGTGGATGGCTTCCACCATGGATAAAAAGACAAATGTAAAGTTAACAGACATTCTTACATATTAGGCTCAGAACTTGACAGTATTACTTCTGAAATAATTTATTGATTACAATTCCAAGGGGAGTGATTGCACAAGATCATGACTAGCAATGACTAGTAAAAGATATGGTTCATTGGGAGCTGTTGGGGCAGGGGTCGGGAATGGGAATGAAACAGATTGGCATGCTCTTCTATCATGTAAATATCCAAACTCTCAGGTATTTTAAAAAATGATTTCATATGAATATGAAAAAATGGAGAGGAGCAGACGTTAATCAAATATTCAAAGAAGCAATTGTAAAGTTGAGAAGCGAGGAAGAAAAAAGGCTCCAAGGAAAGAGAATAGCCTGCGCAAAGTTCCCTTGGTTATGAGGAAACATGCTAACTATGAAGGATGCCAATGTGTCTGGAATACAGAGAGTGAAGAGGGCCGGGATGTGAGATGAAGCTAGAGGGAAAGATGGGACCTGTAGGGCTTTTGGAGCTGCATTAAGGGAGTTTTCCCTTTATTCCAAGAACACTGAAAAGTTATCTAAGAGTTCTAAGCTAGAAAGTTACATGGTAAGAATTCCAATTTAAAAAAATCACTTTGGCTGATACACAAAGAGTTTCTCCATTTATAATATTGGAATAGTAATATCACTTCATAATGCTTAAGTGTTCAACATAGTGTCAAGCACATATTAAACACGCCATAACTGTTAGTTCTTGTTATTAACTGCTGTTATTATTACTGCTGTTTGTTGTTTCTGGTGGCTTAGAACTACATTTGTATTCACAAAAATCAGAGATGTTTGTCCAGAAAGTCAGATGATGGGAGTTGTTTGCTGGACATGCAGGAAGGGAGGAGAGTCCTTTTGAAGAAGTAAGCCTCATCTGGTGCAAAAACTCAGCAGAAAGATCAAATTCCTCCTTTAAAATAATACACACACTCAAACACTGTGAGTGCTTAAAGAATAATTAAGGTGAAGCAATACAATACCTAAGAAAGCTGGTAGAAACAGACCTTAGTGGCAAAGTTCTATCTAGTCAGGATAAAAAGTGAAAACTATTCACAGCCCAGGCCTAGCTGAATTTCCAGCATCTTCAGTGAGTCCTGAGGAGACTATTCTTCCTATAACATCAGCAGCCCAAGCTATGCTTTGTTCCTCCAGCATCTTGACTCTTGAGGACTTATTGGTCTTTTCTTGCCATTTGTTTTAGTCAGTAGTCCTTGGTCTACCTGTCTGGTCTCCTGCATCTAACTTTAGTGACAACATGAAGCAACAGCAGTGGTGAAGGAGGCAGATTTTCATCAGGCACTTTATGCCTCAAATTTATTTAAAAATTCACTAAAGATTTACTCATCAAACATTTAACAAAAGCCTACTATGTGCCAGACATTTTTCCATATTCTAGCAATCTAGAAAACTGACTCTCAGGAACTTAGGTTCTAGTAATAAGGACAGAGGTAATAGGGGAATAAATAAATGAGACGCCAAAATTTATCTTAATGATAACTGTCAAAACAATATAAAAATTAACTGATATAGTGGAAAATGGCTGGGTTTGTGGGGAAGGAAGGTGTGCACATTATATTGAGTGATATAAAGAAGCCACAATTAGCATTCTTGGACCGAGGTTTCTATCAAGAATAAGCGCTAAGTTCAAACGTTCTAAAGGCACAAACAATATTGGGGTATTGAAGGAACAGAAAGAAGTTTAATGTTGTTGACTCATGGTCTATCAGCAAAGAGTAGTAGGGGATGAACTTGGAGAGGTAGGCAAGGGTCATATAATGAGACTCTTATGCCCATGCTAAAGTTTGAATTTTCTCGCATGTGCAATGGAAAACCATGGAATTTTTTTAGAAGTGGAAATATATGATCTGATTTACATTAAACAACTATCATGGTGGGTGCTTTGTGTTGAACAGACAAGAGGGACTTCAGGTAAATAATTTAGGATGCTGTTTCAAGAGAAAAGTGATGTTGGTTTAGATCACAGTGGCAAAATTGAAGAAAAAGACATTTGGACTTTGGATGCAAAATTCTAACTTCTGTTAGAATAAACAAGAACTTTGAGTCTATGGATAATTTTGGAGTGGGAAGTATTACTTGCAAAAAGTGAAGTTTGTGATAGTAAGACATGTCAGTGTATAGGGAGTAACTGGGAGAAAAAGATGAAATAGTGTATTCACCCTGAATTTGTGGAGTATCTAATTTCATTTTATAATGTTCAATAAATGGTTTTATAATGTTTATGGTGGAGTATCTAAGAATAAAAAAGAGTTTTAGGCATTTTTTCCCATGTGATTAGAACTTGGTAGTCTAATTCTAACCCTAATGCCTCTAAAAAAAGAGTTCCTTTTGTCTCGTCTCTTTTTATGTGGAAGAAGGATGGCTGTAAAGAAGGCTTACATGTCACCCCTGCTAGAAGTGGTACCAAAAATACACAGATCCTTAATTTTCCTCTTTGGATATTTGGTACAGTAAAAGAGTCAATCTTGGTGCCCTGAGGAACAATTCCTGCTATTGTGTTTCTGATTTCCATTAATGGAAATGATGTAATAAACAGAAATCCAGATTGAGGGTCAGTAGACGTACTTTTGTTGGGGTGGGGGAGGAGAATGACATCCAGGAAATGTTTTATTAACTGACTCTGTGATAAGTCATATACACTGAGTATGTCTCATTTCCCAATTTACGGAGTGATGATGCTCCTTCTTCCTCCAGGATTCAAAGATAATCTTGCATATCATGTATAAGGCATTCTAGAGAAAAGTACATTTGAAATACAATCTCTAATAGTACAATCTTTAAATGTGAACTCGAACCACTAAGTGATTTAAAGACTTGCGCTAAGTATTACACACTGAGTAACAAAGACTGAGTTTATCCATTGAATTCTTAGCTTAAAATCCCTCATTCATGCCGAGTCAATCTAATTTTTCAAAACTCATGTTTTAATAACCAAAAGCTAACACTCTATCTTTAAATATCTATGAATTGAAGGTACAGGTAATTTTCAAATCTAAGTGTGAAGGTGGTAATCCTTAAAGTTTAGAACATGTGAGAAATGTAAAGTAGTTAATATAAAATTAGACTAAAATGTGCAGTGTATGTTTTTCATATTCAGCTTCTCAGATCCTTTAAGTATGTATAAAATTGACTGTGAATAGTTCTTTATTACTAGATTTACAAACTTTGGTTGACATTCTATAGCTTGAAGGTAAAATATCATGAAACAGTAAAATGAAGAATACTTAAGAATTGCTTAAGTGCCATGACTGATCTTTCTTATTATCCTTTATTAGTGCATAAGTCATTAAAATGAAGTCATCATCACACACATACACATCATTTCAAGCCTCTAGGACTGGTATATAGTATATTTGATTCTTACATTATTATGCAAGATATATTCATGGCTAGTTTTAACACACTGTTTGCTCCGAGTCAGTTGTCGAGCTTCCCCAGAGTGATGTATCTGGTTATACTGTGGTGGGTGTTTACATGAATGTTATTGATGATTTAAGCAACTTGGCTTAGAGGCTCTTTTAATAACTCCTGCTGAAGAAGAGGTAATAATAGTGAACAATACTGTCATCTGTCATACAATACTTCAGAATGTTCCCATTAAGAGAGAACCGCTCAGCAGTTTTTCCAGGTGTTACCTATCAGCTACAAATACCTCCTTATTTTCAGTTTCACTCTGTATCAACATAAATTAGTGGTTTTACAAGTTAATTTCTTTTACTATCCACTGCTTTCTCTGAGAATGTGTCATGAGTTCACGAACAGCAGTGACATCTCATAACCATAACAGCATTTTCATTCAATGTAAATATTTTATTTATAGATTAGCAAGATGTAAAATGATATAACCAAAGAACAAGCAAAATCATGTAGAATGTCTGCCGCATGCATCAATATTATGTAGAATATCAAGTTAAAGGATATGTAAGTTGGTGTAGTGGGTAGAGGGTACTGCTGAAGAGAGAGTCCTTTGGGGTATGAAGGTCCTGGTAGAAATTATTCCTCACCTCTACCAGCAGTAGGACCGTGGGCACATTATGAACCTCTCTGAATGTCAGTCTTCATCTTTAAATTGAGCATAATAATGTAGCTATTTTTTTTTTTAATGTAGCTACTTTAGAGTATATATTGCAGATGATATCCTTAATATGCCTGGCATGTACTAAGCATCTGAAAAAGTATAGATATTATCATTAATGCATTGTTATTGTGAGGATTAATGTTAGAAATAGAAAATAAATGACATTTTTATTTGTGGTGGTTTTTAGATACATCTGATAATTCTTTGACAACCCGTCCTACTTTTTGTGGAGTTTAATCCTCTCCCCAATATGGATTGGCCTTAATAACTCACTTCTAACAAATAGAACGTGTTGGAAGTTGCTGTGTGGTGTGCTTTCTTTTTTTTTAACATCTTTATTGGGGTATAATTGCTTTACAATGGTGTGTTCGTTTCTGCTTTATAACAAAGTGAATCAGTTATATATATACATATGTTCCCTGTGTGGTGTGCTTTCTAAGATTAATTCATACATTGAGGTAAAGTTCCCTTCTGACTCTCTCTCTCTTTTGGGACACATGCATTTTGATCTCTGAGTAGTCATGGAAGAAGTCCCTGAGCCACCATGCTGTAGAAATAACATAGAGCTTGAGAGACCACGGAGGGCTGGTGCTCCATCCTCTAGCTGTTTGATGTTTCCAGTCCATAACCAGATACATGATGATTCCCGCCCCAGCAGTCTGACTGTCACTGAGGAGAGATCTGAGCATGGTGCTATTATTCAAGCCACAGTTGGGAGGTAGCTTTTAGGCAGCAGTAGATTACCCAAACACTATTACTATGTCGCCCCATTCTATCTTTCTGCTCTTTTTCTCTCTCCCTTTCACCATCTCAGTAAGTTAATTATATTTTTACGAATAGTATAAAAAATTTATTTTCCAATGGTGATACTGTATTCCTTGTAGGTCTGTGTGTAAGAGGCTAAGGGATGTAGAGAGTGAAAGATTGTGGGTTACCTGTGGATACCCCAGATGTCCCATGGGGTCACACATAATGGAAAGATACCTATGAACGAGAACAGTAATCCACTCTTGGAGAATCTGCTACATCATGCAGGTCATAGAGCCTTAGAATATTAAACCTGACAGGGACACTCTCGGCTTCATTACAAAATATCCCAAATGCTAAAAAGGGATGAAAATGGCCCTAACAAACTATGCCACTTCCCCAAGCATTATCTATTGTTTTCTGATTTCCATCATCAATGTTTAGTTAATTTAGTAATTAAAAGATGTATCACATTGATGAGTCTGCTGTATTTGTTTCAGAGAATAGTTATTACACATGGCACTGAAACCCCATCAGTGGAAAAGACATTCTGCAGATTTGCTTCAGGAAATTTTATAGCAGTGAAACTTCCGTAATTTTTCTCACCTCACAATTTAAATGAAACACTTCCCTATCTTAAAATCGAGTTCAGTTACAGAGACATAGATGCCTAGAAAACTGTAAGTTTGTGTCAGAAATTTGCCAGAGATCTATTCTCAGTCTTGTGCACTCTTCTTCAACGTGATGATGCAGTTTCATGTGTACAGAAAAGGTGAGACCCTCTGATTCTCAGGAGGAAGGTTAGTCGCCCATAAATATGTGTTGAAATTTAATCTGAATTAAAGAAATGTTAGTTTGTAAAAGTTGGCAGTAGAGAAAACAATTATTTTTAACATTCTCTTTGACTTCTTTTCTCGGTATCACCCCAATTTCACGAGCTCATCTTCCATCTCGGAAATGTCAAGTGCTCCCTTCTCCCCCTATTTTGTCTGTCTGTTCCCCTGGTATGCAGTTAATGTATGAGATTTTCAAGGGCCAACAATTTGGGGATGGAAAGGGACAAAGCAGAATTTTGCTTGCTCCTAATGTTCTCTGAAATATGTGACAAACCCTGCAGGAAATAATACTTTGGCTGCCAGACACTCATTACCACATTAATTGTCTCAGTCATGACAGTTTGGGCCTGAACAAATGTCTGGGAACCTGCTGGCTCCTTGAGAGCAATACAGGCCAAGGGAAAGCAGGCTTGGAGCTCCCCAAGCCGCCAGCTAAGAGATGCTGTGATCAGCACTTGCTGGGGATTCATCTTCACCACTTGAGTCACTGTTACATTTGTGGGAGCGTGGCTGCTGTCAGAAATCTTGGTCTCTAAAAATTTATGAAAAATATTCATATAAACAAAATTAAAATAGGGTTAAATTATAAATTCTCAACAGGGCATTTTCACAATAATGGAATTGTCCAATTGACTATAGGTCAAAGCAACACAGGGTGAAGGAGGTGGGTGGAGGGCTTAAAGATAAAAGCTCCAGATGGGCTTTGAGCTTCCCTTTATCCGAAATGGAAAGAACAGTAATCAGAGAAGCACATGGAGGGCCATTTGAACTGAGTCGACAGTAAGAAACATTTGAAGTCAAAGGAAAATCCAAAAGAAGTTTTCCTTAATGCTTTCCCCTCCAAATACAATTAATCTTAGAGTAGCCTTTTAATTAATGTAATTAGAGGTTTTAATTACTGAAAGTCAGGTTAAAGATGAAAAATACCATGTAATGAAGATGATTATTTTCTTCCTCTAAGCCCTGAAGGAAAAGCAAATGCAGTTTTTCTTTCCCAGCCCTTTCAACTTCAGTGGTATTTCCTATACTTAAATAATTCTAAGAGTTAAGGGAAAGAAGCAGAGTGAACAGAATATGTAAAAAGTCTGATTAAACACAAAGAGAAGATAGCTTTGATCTCTCTCAGGTCATAAAGGAGTCTCATGGAATTAGGTTTCAATGATATCACTATTATTAGAAACAGAAGGTGGCAGTACAAGTGGATCCAATCCTTTCATAAAGCAATTTATAAATAGAAGTTCTTAAATATCAAAAATACAGAAAAAAATTATGACATATGCATCACAGCGTTACTTGTAAAATGGAAATTTTGGTAAAAAGTGTACTGTTTATTACTGAAATAAAGACTACGCTACAGTAGTAAAGAAACTCCAGATATACTTTAGACAAGAAAGTTTACTCATATTCTGCATATGCATCTGGCTGATCTAGGAGAGAGTGGGATAGCTCTGTACCATGAAGTTATTCTGAGACATTGGTTCTTTCCATTTTATTTTGCTTCCATCTCCACATGGAATTTCTGTTTCTAGTTGAGTCACTCCCACTTCTGGCATCCAGCCTGAGGAAAGTGGGAAGAAAAAGCAGGAACAGTGAGTAACTGCATTTTTAAAGATGCAGATTGGAAGGTGCATACACTCTTTCCATTTGTATCTAATTGGCAAAACTAAATGTCCTCGAGATAACTAGCTACAAGGGTTACTGTAAAATTTAGTTTTTAAAGTAAGTAGCCATGTACCCATTTAAACTTGGTGGTACAATGGTTCTAATATTGAAAGGAAGAAGGAGGGAAAATATACTGGGATGATACGAACAGATGCCACCAAGTCTAACAACAGAGACACCTGTCAATATATTTTGAAGTACCTATTTTTATGGAATGGTGTAACATCAGCAAATGATTTTACCAAAAAATTTGTAGCATTAAAAAACATTTATGTCATACTTCACATACACACACACACACACACACACACACACATCTAAATTTAATGGTTAATTTTATGTGTCAACTTGGCTAGGCCACAGTCCTCAGATATTTGGTCAAACGCTAGTCTAGGTTTTGCTGTGGGGTATTTTTTTTAGATGAGATTAGCATTTAAATAACTAGACTTTGAGATCCCCCTTCATAATATGTGTGTGCTTCATCCAATCAGTTGAAGACTTTAAGTGAAAACAGACTGAATCCCCTGAGGGAGAGATAATTCTGCCTTCGATGCCTTTGGACTCAAGCTGCAAGATCTGCTCATCTTGGGTCCGCAGCCTGCCTGTATTTACTGCAGATTTTGCTCATGTCAGCCTCCACAATCACATGAGAAAATTCTTTAAAATCTCTCTATCTCTCTCCACACACACACACGCACACGCACACACACAATATATTATCTATTTTATATACATATCCCATGGAATTCAAAAAAAGTGTGTTCCTGATTTATAGGATACTGAAGTTAAATAAAGATTAACCATATACCTTTATAAATTATAGTACTAAGGTTTTATATATTCTGGTTTATTTTGTCTCACATAATTTATTTTGAAATTAGAGAGATTTATTAAAGCTTCATATTTCTTGTTAATTTTCCCTCTGCCTCCTGTATTTCTTGTTTGACCAAGTTGCTGCCATGTAATCTGGTATATAGATTTTCAAAATTATTTTCCTCATTGTATGTTATAAAGTGCCTTTATTTGTCATCTTTGTTGCTTTTTAGCTGGAAGCATGTATTTGAAACAACGTTGTTCAATTTTTTCAAGATTTATATAACGTTTTTGGTAAATCACTTTTATATTTCATAGCTTTAGTTTTTGCTTTGTAATATAAACTGAAGTATTTTCTCATTTCCTTTAATAGATCAGTTATAATCACTTACATGTATTGATGAGAAGCATATGTCTGATCTTATTTTTTGCTAATTATTTTATGTTTATATATGTTTGCAGGTTTTTTCCTTTTTAAATGTATTTTCTCTGTTTTCTCCCTGTTTGCTGCATTTTCTAATATTTACAAAGTTTCAATGATTGTTCCAGAGATTACCTTTATATCATGCCTTAGTTCTGTATTTCTGTATAGAGTAACTATTAGTTTCAGCCTATGAGAAATAATAATATCTTTCTGTCCTTTTCTTCTCTTTTCTATCATTCTCTTATATTCAAAGATTTGACCTATGATATACTCTTTCTTAGTGTTCAACTGTGTACAGTCAAATACACTTCTACTTCTACTAATTGATTTATCAGGTTTATGTTATGTTTTGGCTTATAGCTGTAACACATGAGGCAACCTGTAAGTTCTCAACTTTTCCCCTCATGCCCTTCTCAATATTTTTAGTTGTTTAATCATGTTTATACTGTATTTTGCCACTCTGGTCTACATTTTCCTTTAGAACTTAGTTTTATTGTTCAATATATTTATTGCTTGCTCTTGTGGCTTTGGCTAAATTTTCAACCCTAACTCTTGGTAGGCTGAATTCATTCTCTATTAGATTCCTCAGGAGATTCTTGGGGAAGAAAAAAACAAAAAACAAAACTATTTGTCTGTAGCTTTTATAATTGAAAGATCTTGGTTGGATATAAAATCTTTGGCTCAACCTTTATCTTCTTAAGAATATTTTAAGCCCAGTGTCTTTTAGAGTTGAATAATTGGCTAGAACCGCCTGAGGAAAAGCTCTCTCTTTTCTTTTTTTTTTTTTTTTTCACTTTACAAGTGACTTGATTTTTTGCCTCTTCTGCCAAAATGTTTAGTTTAAAATTCCAATAACTCTATTAGGATATATCTTACTATTAACCATTGTATTTCATTTCCCCTGGTATACAGTGGAACTTTCAATATGTAGATTAAAGGGTTCCTGTTATTACTATATTTTGAAACATTCATTCTGATTCATTGGTGTGATACATTCTTTTTTCACTGTCTTCTCTCATTTTCTAACTCCTCCTTTACTCCTTGATTATTTGTGTGTGTGTGTGTGTGTGTGTGTGTGTGTGTGTGTGCATGTATTGTTTTTGGGAGGGGGGATTCCTCATTTCTCTTCTCTCAATTTCATCTATTCTTAAGTTTCCTTCACTTCCTTTCCTGTATTTTGCTAGGTCACAATTTTGCCAGTTCCCTTACTCTGCTTCTCTCAGGTTCGAGCCATATCTTCCCTGAGTTGTTGTATTTGAATTTTGTCTTTTTCTTTCCTATGTATAATTCATGGTGGAATCCTCAGTTAAAATTTTCTTCTAATATGCAACAACGTATTTGCCAATCAGTGCTTGTCCTCTCTCAGTAAGTTTTACTGTTCTTCCCCACAACTTTTATTATAGTATTGTTGTGCTGGATCCCTTTTAGTTACCAATAGTTGAAGGAGTCAGGCTTTTTTGAACCAGTTGCACTGTTTGGTTTGTTTTTATTTTTCTTCTTGCCTGGTGGTGAGGGTGATGGCATCCAAGATTGCCCTCCAGGTTTTCCATCTCAAAGGCTACCTCTTCTGTTGCCTAGATGAACAAATGTCTTATCAAAATATGGTCCCTCTATCGGTTTTCATTTTGTCTTTTTTTTTTTTTTTTTTGTGGTACACAGGACTCTCACTGTTGTGGCCTCTCCCGTTGCAGAGCACAGGCTCCGGATGCGCAGGCTCAGCGGCCATGGCTCACGGACCTAGCCGCTCTGCAGCATGTGGGATCATCCCAGACCGGGACACGAACCCGTGTCCCCTATATCGGCAGGCAGACTCTCAACCACTGCGCCACCAGGGAAGCCCCATTTTGTCTTTTTGAAGACAGATAGGTTCAGGAAGCCTTCTGTCCCTGCCTGTGCAGCCCAAGTTCCCACTGACTACTGTAACCAACTTTTGCTGGACTCCAAGGTAAATGATATACACTTAAGACATGTCATTTTACTAAAAATTTGGATATTTTCTATCCCAGGTCTCCTCCCCAGTCTCTTCCGCTGGAAACCTACCAGAAACATACTTCACATGTCTTCATCGTCTACATTTCCTGGGCAGAAAGTTTGCTGTTACATCTTGGACCTCCGACATTTACAATTCAGGATGGGTAACTAACCTTTGAGAACATATTTTTGTAAGTTCTTTCTGGGATCTGCTGCTGCTTGGTCCCTCAGAGCTTCACTGTAAAACACCCTCCCGTTTCCTGCACAAGGTGCTCTAGCTCCACAGCTTCCTGCACATCTTTGTTTATTAACAAGCTCTTTGCTTATGTTGGGATTTATGCATTCCCTTTGTCTTATTACTTCAATCAAAGAGTAGTTAGAATTTTTAAAATTTTATACAGAATTTTAAAGCTGTGAACAATAGATTCAATACCTAAGATGCCACCACATTTACAGCTGCTGTACTTCAATTTCATTAAGGAAACCAAATCCACAGTGGGTAAATTATACGCTGATATTCCCAGGGCAAGTAGTGTCAGAGAAGGGACTAGAACTCAGGTTCTTAGATTCTAGTCTAATTGGCATTTGCCACACATATTACCTTTATCCCTTTTGGTACACTGCATACCGCTAGGGATCATTAATGTTTTGCTTTTTATACTTAATCTACTGTTAATCAAGGTTTTAGTGATATTACATAAATAATAATTTCTTATGATAATGATTGTTTACAAATCCCTTAAATTTAATTCTTTATTGGTTGTGTTCTAGGCTGGTTGTCAGCTATTACACACAAGGGAAGCCATACTGCTTATTGTTTGCAGGTAATCATTATGATTGCTCTGATCTACCAATTACTAAATGCACTGACGGACAATTGATATAATTTGGATTGAGTTGGGGGTTAGCACTACAAATGCTTACATCAGCTCTGAATTATATATGTGTGTATATATATATATGTATTTGATATATGTAATTGATATATATATATATGTATATACACATGATTTCATGTAATTAATGTCATTTACAATATTTTTCTCAACTCAGAAGGAAAAAAGAAAGAGGTCAGTGAGATGGAATTATTGAGATCTCCAGTAAGGTGGGGGAGCTCTTGAATGATAAATCCTTGTATTCATTTCCCATTTATAAACAAACCCAGAGTTATGGGAAACAAAGGAATCAATAATAGAGCATGCAGGCAAATTCCCATCAGATGATATTATCTGGTACTGCAAGGAGATTTTAGAGATGAAGAAAATACCACAAAATCATTTTTATAATCAGTGTTCTAAACACACATTTGCCATAAATATTGCAGGAGACATTGCTCAGCCATTTTTAATTTCAGAAGTCACAACATGTCTGGGGAACTCAAATGTCTTAAAAAATGCTCACAAAAATTATTTCCAAGGCTCTGATACCATAAAGTGAAAAAGATCCAAATGATCATGGGCATGATGTTGAATCCACGAACTTCTGCTTTATCTTCAATCATTTAGCCCACTGGAGTTTTTCATTGCTCAAACCACTTCAGAGACTGCAAGGATTCTCATTCACTAACCAATATCTACCAGTGAGTAGCAATCTACGTGTTCAGCTTTAAAATATCTGGTGCTCTAATGAATGTGTGGCATGAGGTGCATGACAAGATTACTGAGCAGTTCACCCCTTAGTCTCTTTTTCTCTTCGGTTTTTCTTTCCCAATAATAAGGTCTGAGCAAGCTATGTGCCACCTGAAATGGGCAATTTGTCTATGGGCCATGTTTTGCACACTTCTTTAATTGGGTAGTATGTGGTTTCTAAGTCAGCAAAGAAAATTTAGAAAACATTCAGATGACTGTATCCAAAGGCTCATTAGCAATTTCCTAGAGCCAGCCCTGTTTATGCAAATACAGTTTAGAACAAAAATCTAACATTAAGAGAAAATCTCACTCTTTCCATAATAGAGGAAGCTTTTGGGTAATATCCAATTAATAGGACAAGCTATTTTGAATGCAGGCAATTGCTTGTGCCAAGTAAATTCTTGAAGGAACAATTCAGGCTCTGTCCTCTAGAGGCTTGTTGAAGTAGTCACTAATGTCACAGTAGTAATGGCCTGAGTCAAACCATCCATTTACATAAGCCAGAGAAGATCACGCCTTGTTTCCTCTAGCACTTTGCTGAGCTAGGCCTGTTGCATCTCTAGCATTAGATATAAATAAACCAAATCTTCATTTTGAGAATGGCAAAGAATTAGAGAATAAAACTTACCTAGAGAGAAAAGGTAAGAGACAGATTAACCTTAACAAGATAGAGCCACAAGAATTGAGGTTGTTTTTTCTTACTGAGACATTTGCTTTTCCCTCTCAAGAACAGCTAGCCCTCCAGCCCTCCATTCACTCACTGGCAATGACAACAACAAGAACAATGCCTGTTGACCTGGAATACACAAGATATGTGGATGGAAAAGAAATACTTCCCATTTCTCAATGGCAATCCTAATTGGCCAAACTTTAGGGATTAAAGAATAGTTAAATACTTTCAGGAAAGTATAGATCCTCTCTTTCCTCATATGTTAAGAGCCTTAACATATTGAGAGTACTATGTATTCTAATTTTACAAATCTCAGAGGCAGCTGATTTTATATTACATAAGGCGTAAATGAGTTGCTCTTTTTATGTAAGTACTCAGCATTAACGCATGAGACAGACTTCTCACAATAAGAACTTGGTGAAATAATACCTGATTAATTTTAATGAGTTCCATACAAAGATAAGAATCTATGTTCCCAGGCTGTATAATCTAGAGGTTTTCAGAAATCTCATTTTTCTATTTTTCTAGACAAATTAGGGTTTTGTAATGGTCTCAGAAGGCTTAAAGTGAGTTCTGACTGCACTCATTACTAACCTGTACTCATTACAGTTCTGACTGTACTCATTACTAAGTTACAAGTTATGTAACATGATAATTCCATTTTCTTATCTTCAAAGTGAGGAGAATAATCATGACACCCCCCAACAGGTTTACGGAGTTCTTTTGATAAGCCAAAAGTTTACATGTGGGGCTTCCCTGGTGGCGCAGTGGTTGAGAGTCCGCCTGCCGATTCAGGGGACACATGTTCATGCCTCGGTCTGGGAAGATCCCATATGCCGCCGAGCGGCTGGGCCCGTGAGTCATGGCCGCTGAGGCTGCGCGTCCAGAGCCTGTACTCCGCAACGGGAGAGGCAAAAATGTTTATATGTGAAAAAACTTCATAAATATAAATTATCTTACAAAAGTTTCTTGTTTTTATATTGGTTGTTGTACTAATCCCTGTTGATCACTTTGGTAGGCTAGAGGAGGAAAAAAATAAGACTTACATTTCTAGTTAGTTTATATATTTTGTCATCAGAGGATAAAATGTCAGTATGTGGGGTTATCATTTGCTCTTTGGACAGCTCTAAAGGGTAGATATTGAATTAAATCAGCAAAATCTTTCCTTCAGCTTAAATGTAATGACATCCAGGATGTGATTCTCCAAAAGATAATATTTATAAAATATAAATGTAGGTTTGCCTTTTATCCCATCTCATTTAGGTCAACTTAATGTGTACCATCACCTTCAATGGGCATAGTCTCTATATTTTTCACCAGCTTTGAGATAGGTGCTTGAAATATTCTGCTATCTGTTAGAAATTCCTGATACCTGAGCTTGAGTCACGTGTGAAGATACCCTATTCTATGCCCATATATATATACTTCTCATTATGCCATGAAACATGTGACATATGGATGTTTTGAATTTGGACATATTTCTCTGTTGGGATTAATATTAGAAATGGTATCTCATTCTTAATTCTAAACAGATGTACTTAAAATATAAATGAGTATCCTGTTTAACCCAGAATTATTTTTATACACTGGTTAAGGGATATATTCTCTCTAAAACAGGATAAAATTTCACACTCCTTTCCCATGACAGCAAGGCAAACCTAGTTGAGAATTTTAAACAACTTCATGCTCTTTTGTGGTAATGTCCTTCTTGGCAAATACAGAATGCATGAGGACATAGATGCAGAACTTCCTCCCAAAGTCAGCTTTTTCTATTCTCTTCAAAAGGTTCTTGTAAAACATCTATATGCTTTAAATGATAATGCCAGAAGAATGTTTCAATTTTGGGTCATTTAAATTGACTCAAGATAAAGTAAGAATACAAAATAAGTAAGAAGGAAATAACACCTATATCTAATGACTATATTTCCAAAAGGTAAGGTCAGTTCAACTCAATGTATAGGCTGCATCTTCTTTTCATATTCACCCCATCAGCAGAGACAGGTTATACTCTGCCTATAGAAGGCATACAAAAGTGCTTGTTGCTTAGATGTTTGGGTGGTAAATGATTCTTAAAAAAAAGAAAAAAAAGATGTAACACATTATAGCATATCTATTGGTATAAATTAATGCAATAATAAGCAAAGAAAAAAGAGGTTTATAGTTTCCCTTTAAAGTATAAAACCAAAGGGTTTAAAATTAGAATAAAATATTATGACAGCAGCAGACTATCATCCAATATCTGACTTAAGGCAAATGTCTAATATCTAAAATATTTAAAGCATTATTAAGCAGGTATTTGACATTATAGGAATAAAAAAGATACACTTCAAAATGACCAGACCTCTGAAATGGAATTGATTTTCATTGTGTCTGTCAAAAATGGAGAAAAGAAAAAAGTCCACAAAATAAAATGGCATTTGATACAAATGGTGCTATTATTACATATAAATTGAATATTGAGACTCCATACAATCTTCTTGCAAACTAGATATGCAGACATCTGAAAATGAAATCTGTAATAGGGAAATATAGTGAAGTAGCAAAGAAAAGTGAATTTCAGCAGTAAAGATATGGGTGTCCCAATGGAACACAAGAGTAAATTATATGAAGTGACTTTTATTCTCAAAGAAGGAAACTTAGAATTAATACTGGAATTTTCAACTTGGAAGAAACTTGGATACATTTTAGGTTAAGAAAATGGCTTTTTCTCTAAGAGTGAGGGTTTATAACTTACTACTGTTATTTCAACGGGCTATTTTACCTTAATTTCAAACCTACACATAATTTACAGAAAATATAATTTATGCTGTTTAGCTTGGTTTTCTTACGCCTATTGATGTTCAGCAAACCTTTGCATCTCCAATATAAGCTTTAAATGATATTGTATAAATAAATACAATTGAATCCCCATACTTAGCTCAAAAATCAGAATCAGCCAATGCAGAAAAGCTCTCGGTTTGGCCACTATAAAATGCATTTTCTTATCCCTACTCGAAATGTGGAGAGCACCAGAATAAAAAGACGTCTGCGGGTCACTGCAAAGGAAAAGATAACACTGAAACAACCTGAATATTCTTGTCAATGTGTTTAAATGGATTATTATGTTTCCTTATAACATGGCGTATGCAATGAAAAGAAAATGTAAGGGCAGTGATTCATGCAATGAGCAAGGCACCTGTGTCACCTAAGTCGAGGCTGAAAATGTGAGTTGGACTGAATGGTGAAGCCTGACATCATTTGTTAGTCGAATGAGCTTTCTGACTAGTTTCCCAGAAAAAAAAGAAAGTCCATGAGAAAGAGGAGGATAACTGTTGAATTTGCATAGATGCAGAAAAAATGAATAGCTGAAAGAGTCTATTCCAATGTTAAATAGTGGGAAATGTAAAATAATTTAAATAATAAACTTGAGAATAAATTTCTTATGATTTATTAACACATTCACATAATAGCACCATGGCCTACACATGACCCTGTGGTTATATTTTTAAAGAATCATGTTAACAACTATAGCTAAACAAGAATTAGATTGTATTTCTTCACCTTCCTCTTTTCCAAATGCTTTTTGTTCTGTCTTTAAATTCACTTTCATGACCCTGGTCCTGGTCTTTTAAAACAATACACACATGAATATTAAGTAGGTGGATACAACAGAAGAACTTTAGAAATAGAAATATATCCCAAAGCCAGTAAGACCCGGAGAGGAGACTAACGGACTTTTTGGAGGAACAGGGATTTAAAACGAGAACTCCACACCACAAGCAAAGCTCTCTTTCTCATCCTGACTACTCCAGGGAAGCCCTATGAGGCAGGCACCCAGGAGGAGCTAGAGACAGAACACAAACACAGAACACAATGTGGTCTCTTTCCACTTGTCTGCTTTGGCTTATGTCATTTCTTCTACAATGGCTCTAGCTCTCCCTCTACACCTGGGGTAATTTGAACCAACATTAAATGCCAGTTTAACTTCTTACAATTGCAGGTAAGTGACCTTACTTGCAATTGTTTTCCTCCCAAATACTTCTATTACTGGTCTTGTGTCTTACTGTGCTTACAGCTGTCCTGCTGTTTTATACTTTTTAGTGTACCCAATTAGCTCTTTACTTAGACAGAAACTCCCTGAAGTTAGGCATTCTATCGGCACTTATCATTCTGCAACCCAGAATAATGCTTTGAATTGTAGTTACTCAATGAATGTCTGTTAAACATACACACACACACACACACACACACACACACACACACACACAGGTATGATAAATAAAATGGATATTTAGAAATTGTGAGAGTAGTCATTCTGAAAAATGCTTCTGAACATGTAGTTTGAGAGCAGTTTGTATCCAAATTAGCTGTAAAACTTGACCTCCTGAATGTAAAGCTTTGAGGAAAGGGCCTAGAAACTTGAATTTGTAACAAGCTCTTTGGTGATACGTCAGCCCCTTAAGATTTGTGAAATACTATGGGTGTAGAGGGAATAAGGATGAGAGATTTTAATAGACTTCAATCATGTTGTGCCTTCAATCACCTGTATTTCATTATTTTACTATTGTCTATTCTATTCGCTGAGTTCTCCATAAACATCTAGCCAACTCCCTGATTTAGGATGATATTGTTTAGAGTCTCCAGGGATCAAAGAATCTAATTTAGAAGGGATGTGTATTAGTTTTCTAGTGCAACTGTAACAGCTACCCCACATTAACTGTAAAACAATACCCATTTATTATTCTACAGTTTCCATGGGTTGAAAGTCTGGGCATGGCATAGTTAATTTGGGGCTCTTTTGGGGCCTCACAGAACTGAAACCAAGATGTCAGCCACTGCATTCTGGTGTGGATGGAAGTTTAGAACCTGCTTCTAAAGTCATTCATGTTGTTGGCAGAACCATTTCTTGCAGTCGTAGTACTAACTCCACTGTTTTGATGTCAGATAGGGGCCTTCCTTACTCCCTAAATTGCTTTCTCAATGCTTTTGCTTATGGACCTGTACATCTCAGAGCCTTAAAGAACACTCAGAATCCTTCTCAGACTTGCAATCTCTCTGACTTGCCCATCTATTGCATCTCTTTTGCCTCTCTCTTCTGATGCATCTGTCTTTTACTGCTGGTGGATCAAGTTCTCTGTTTTAAGGTTTTATGCTATCGTATCAGGGCTACTCTGACAACCCAGTATAATTTCCCTATTTTAAAGTTATATCTGCAAAGTCCTTTTTGCCTTTTAATATAACATTCACAGTTTTCAGGATTGAGGCATGGAAAGCTTTTAAAGGTCAATAGTGGCCTGCTATAAGATGTAAATAAAAGTCTTTAGTTCAAATTTCCCTCAGTTTCTTAAGGTCCCTGCTGAAACATTTCCCTAAACTTCCATTCACACCATGTATGATTTAGAGGATACTCAGGACTTAGATTCAATTAAGATCTTAGTTCAGCTTCAATCATCTCTATGGGTCCTGCTAAAATAACTTTTAATGCCACCTGTAGGGACAGTGTCCTTTCATGCATCTATATTTAGATGTAGAACCATATAAGGCTTTTTTGGTGTTTAAAATTCCTAAGTCCTCTTTGCATATATAACTGCTAACCACCACCCCAGTCTTGTTTGTATGGATGCAAGTTTTGGTTTGCTCGGGTTTTGCTCCAAAAGTTAGATACAGCTCCTTTAAACTAACTGATTCTTCCATGCTGTGTATTTCCAGTGTCATGTCCTCCTGCTAAAATTTAGCTTTATTTGTTCAAAGGTCAGTTTCTGAAATAGTGGCAGAGAAGCATCAGTAAGTAATGAGTTAAGCATTTTTAGCAAAGTAAAATCAAGCAAACTACTATTTAAAGGGATAAATGACTAAAGAAGAGAGGCTTTCCTAAAGAGAAAAAACTTCCCAGCTCTGGGTATGAAAAATGAAGAAGTGATATTGACAAACATTGGCCTATTTAAACTTGTTTTATTGTTGTGGCTATTTGTTTGTTTTATTTTCCCCCTATATCCATGGAAGAAACAATTAGTACCATAGTAGCTGACCGTGATTTAGGAAAGTTGAATTGTCTTTTCTGGGTTGATTGAGCCCAGGAACAAGTCTGTATTGTATGAAATATTAACACCACGTTGGAGAAAGAAAGATGTGAACTGCAAAGCAAAGGGAGTTTCATATAAGTCAAGGACTTTGGATACCCAAGAACCATGGACAATTGTTCAGGATTTCACAGAGTGCTAAGAACTTTACAGAATTGAATTCATTTCGTTTCAAGTACACATTTAAAAAAATTGAAACCTTATTTTAGATAACCAAACATGATGCAGTGAGGATGAGAGTTAAATACTATTTGCTGAGATCACACAACGTCTACAGAACTGTGATTTGTACACTGAGTGTTGCACTTCAAACCCCATGATCTCTTTGCTCTCAAACATTATTTCCATGGAAAGCAAAAGATTTAAAACTACTCTTATCAAAGCCATGGAGAAAGGTTTAATAGTCACAACGAAAAAGAATGGTGAGATTGGTTTGTAAGTTGCTTGTGTTTTCCATCTTAATTTCTGCTCAAAATTTTCCACTATTCTTTACTTATATGTTTCTTCATTGAAATAGTCAAGGAATGCATGGTGAAATGGTAAAAACATAATAAAACCCTAAACAATACAAAATACAATACTGTATAAGATCAATATCCCTCCTATATTCACCCAGGAGCTCTCTATATGCCATATTTAGAGGGAACCACTAACACTGATTCATTTACTATGCATACTCTCAGAAATATACACACTTATACAATGTAAATGTATATGTGTGTGTGTGTGCATGTGTGTTCACAGAGCTTTTTGTATACTAGCAGAAGCATAGAATACACAGGGACATAAGACTATTTTTCCAGATGTATAACCTGTTGTCACACATGAAAATATAGCTTGAAGATTATTTTCAATGTATATGTAAATCTATTGCCTCTGTCTTTTTAATAACTGCATAGTCTGTCAATGTATGCCCCTAATTATTAAATCATCCTGCCATTGCCAGAGTTTATTTTTCTCGAGTCTTTAATTATCAACAGACAATGAGGTAGTTTACATGTGCATATATACATCTTTACATACGCGTCTGCAAAAGTCTTAGAAATGTAATTTCTGGGTGAGTGTACATGTTTGAATTTTCAAATTTTTGCATTACTTTCCAAGAGTTTTTAGCTATTTCCACTCTCAGAGACAAGATATGAAGTGACTTGTTTCCTCATACCCTCACCTACACAATATTATCACATATTTTTGATCTGTGCCAAAGTGGAAAGTGAAAAATGGCATCTCATTATTTGTTTAATTTGCATTTAATTACGTGCAAGATTATGTTTCCATATGCTTAAAAGCCATTTATCTTCGTTTTTATTTATTACAGTGAACTGCATCTTCATGCTGTGTCTGTTTTTCTCTTGCATTTTGGTCATTTTGATCACTTGCTTACTGACTTAAAAATACTCTTTTATGATAAGGAAATTAGGTTTCTTTGTCCATCATTTGTGCTGCATACATCTTGTCCTGTTTATCTTTTGATGTGGTTTATGAATTATTTGCCATTTTAAGAATGTTATGAGTCAAGTTTATCATCCATCTTTTCCTTTATTGCTTCTGACTGTTTGTGTCTTATTTATAAACTTGATTCTTCTCCATATTTATTTTAAAGACTATGTTGTTGGCTATTTTTGTTGATGGACCAACCATATTTCTTTTTTTCTATTCTAATGTTTTTCACATAGAATTTATTTTCGTGACACAAATAGGAAACTAGTTTTTGTTTTTTTTTTTTCCAAATGGCTAGCCAATGTCCCAAGACTTTGATTTGAAACATTATAATTATGATATGTTCAATTTTATAGATAGATGCACAGATAGATTTGGTGTTTGTTTTGTATCATTTATCTGTCTCTCTCAAATTAAACAGCAAATCCAAATTATCTCAGTTCCAAAGACATTATATTTTAATGGCTGACAGGCTAGGGTAATATCACTTCAACACAAAGACATATTTTCACTAGTTTTTTTTTTTTTCCAAGTCTAAATTTTTACATGGAATTTGGAATTAGCTGGTTTGCATTGTAAAGAAACAATTGGCTCTATGTTGGGTCTTACATCAAATTGAAAAATGTTTAAGAATAATAAAATATCAAATTATACTCTAAAGAACAATGTGCATCTTTCCATGTATTTAATTATATATTTTCCCCCTCCATGGCTATAAGAGGTTTTCATCTTTTTTTTCACATAAATCCTGAACATTCTCATTAATTTTATCAATAAGTATTTTATTTTTATTTCCTTCAAATGAGCATAATTATAACACGGTTTTGAGGATTAAATTTCATACATGTAAGAAATTTTATAAAAGTGATTAGCTCATAGTAAATATGTGTTAGTTATTATTCTTAGTACTTATTGACTAAAATAATTTTATAACTTCACACCTTACTGGATTTAAAATATATTATTAGTTTCAATAACTTTATAAAATAACAAATTTAGTAATATGGAGATTATTTGGGGTTTGTTCATCAAAACAGTGATTATTTTGCCTCTTTAAAAAAATTCCAGGGCTTCCCTGGTGGCGCGGTGGTTGGGAGTCCGCCTGCTGATGCAGAGGACATGGGTTCCTGCCCCAGTCCGGGAAGATCCCACATGCTGCAGAGCGGCTAGGCCCGTGAACCATGGCCGCTGAGCCTGCGCGTCCGGAGCCTGTGCTCCGCAGCGGGAGAGGCCACAGCGGTGAGAGGCCCGCGTACCGGAAAAAAAAAAAAAAAAATTCCACCTCATTATTATATTTCATAAAATTGCACTGACTTATACTTGCAGATAAATTTTAAGCAATACTTGAATATTTTTTTTCTGTTCCTGGCATAATACAAGTAGTTATCTATTTTTTTTTAACCACTTTTTCATTGATTTCTGATACACCTTTTTAGGCATTGATATTAGCATTTCATAAACTATTGATTGCATGTGTGACTTTTCTCCTTTTAATTATTTAGACTTCTTGACATTAAATATCTTTGAATATCTGGGTTAATTTTCTTGTTTTTGACTTGTTAAAATTTATTGTTGGATTCTGTTTGCTTATATGCTACTTAGAAATTTTTCATAAGTATTTATGAATAAATTGTTCTGATTTTCTTTGTTGTACTCTACTGTATATGTTTGCATGTTTTGGGGTATATACATAGTGTTATACTTGCTTTATATAAAAGTTTTAAAGGTGCTTCTTATTTTTATGTGCTCTGGATCTTTAAATATAATTGAATTTATCTGTTTCTTGAAAGTTTGATATAAATCCATTATAAAGGTTTCTGTAATTTTTAATTTTGTGGGATTGGGAGTGGGAGCTGTGAGTTCTTATGGTGAACAGGGAGACAAAGGGAGAGTTTTATCAAATTCCTTACCCTTAGCTACGATAACTGCTTTGTTAAAAAAAAAAAAAAGTAGTTCTGTCCCTCCCAAATTCAGGGTTTCAGCTCTTTTTGTATAGAATTGATTGTAGCATTCTCTTAGAATTACTCATTTTCCTTTGTTTTTGTATTATTTGTCAATTTCATTTTCAAACTTTTAATTAGTCCTTTAAAAAAATTTTTTTAAATAAAATAATGTATTTTATTGTTGTCACTGTTGTTTCAGAGAATTCACTTGAATTTATGTGTTCTAACTTTTGCTTTTTCTTTAATTTATTATTTTTTGCTATTTATTATATTTTTATATTATTTTTTATGCTACTTTTATGCTATTTTTATGCTATTTTTATGCTATTTTTATGCTATTTATTATATTTTTGCTATTTATTGTACAATAAATGAATAAAATTTATTTGCTATTTATTGCTATTTAAAAATTCTGTCCTGAAGTTAATGATTTTCTTTTTCTCATTTTCTGAGTGAATTCTTAATTAATTAAGATTTGGTCACATTTCATAATGAATAATTTCCTTTACTGATTTCCTTTACTAATCTAATGGTAGATGTTAATCATATCTACAAAATACCTTGACAGTAACCTCTAGGTTAGGACTGGATTAAATAGCTGAGTACTATAACCTAGCCAAGTTAATGTATAAAATTAACCATCACAATGAGGGAACTCACCTACAAGGGGAAAGTGATTTCCATCACAAATATGTCTTGTTCATTCCTCCAGTTTCCCTCCAGGAAACTTTCATCACCTCACTCACTGCTCCCTGGATTCTAATCATCTATCTGTGCCTTAGCACATGGAGCTGGGGAGAATACTTGGGGTGCTAAAATCACCTAAACAATTATCTGATCCCATCACAGCCAAACTGGAACACCACATCCACATTTACTTGGCTTCTTGCTAGCACACACTTTTACCTTTTAGATAATAAAGGCAGCGATACCCTAAGCAAATTATGGTGATTGGAAGGGAGGGAACAAGAGCAAAACTATGACGTTGTCCATATTTTATCCCACTTATCAGTGTTGTTTAGCTTTCTTCTAACTAGACTATAATTTCCTCCACTGAGAGATTTTTAGAGTTTCTACTTTCATTCCTTAGACTCTTCAATTTCCCTCTTATCATCTTTGGTATCTTCATAGTTGAGCTGCTTGAGTTAACCAGCAGATTTAACAATAGATTTAAATTTAGAAAAATTGTTAAGTAATGTTTGCTTATGGACAATTATTATGATAAAGAGAATTTCCTTTTAAAATCAGATAATATAATAAGCAAAGTTAAATAGATAAATATAAATAATAATAGCCTGAAAAATTTTAGTCATGATGGAGGGAATTGAGTTATTTAATCTTTCAGGAAAAAAATTCTCACATTTTTGTTGTTACCGTTGTTCCAACATATCTAGGTCTTCTAATACACCCACAGTAGCACAGCTCAAGAAACAGGGATTCTCATTGTTTAATGTGGAAATGTAGACATATCAGAATCTGGTGTATGAGAGTTTGTGACTGGAAAGAGTTCTTCAGGAGATTTTCATATGTCTTCCTCAGATTACAGGCCAATCTTTCCTCAAGTTGATACTCATTTCTCTAAAGTTGGAAGTAGCCCATAACACTTAATTGTAGTCCTACATAAAAAAGGAGAACTATTCATTTCTAGCTATCTTTTCAAGCCTGAATTTTAACAGCACAACATATTTTTGGTATATTATATTATATTGAAGTGGTATGATATGTATGGTATAATATCTTTGGTATATTATACATTGGAAATTGCCATATATTTTTTACTCTATGCCTGTCTCCCCGCTTCTCTGAATGTCTCTCAACAAATAGATTAATTTTCAAGGGTAGACACAAAATCATATAAATTTCGCAGTGCTGGCTGTGTATCCTCCACTTTTAACTCAGGAGGCATAAGGTTTGAATGGACCATTAAAATTCCTCTAGTTCACTGGTCATGGTTAAAGAAGAACGACATTTAAACAGTTAGTTCCCGATTTTTGCAATTTTTCATGTTACCAGTCATTTTACTCAGCTCAATAAGCACTTACATTTTACTTCTTACCATTTTTCTACTCATTCATTGATTCACACCAATGAAGTTAAGCGTCATTTAAAACAGATGAACCAGCAGCATATTTTTGTTTTTCTTTACAGTAGTCTGAATTACAGTACGGTTTCCTTTTTTCAATTTTTGGACTAGTGGAAATAACTACTTGCTACAATTTATCCTGTGTTAAAGTCAACCAAAAAATAAAGAAAATGCAATAGCAATGGATAACACATTTGATAGTACTCTATGATGACTAGATTTTTTAAAGTCAACATTTTTCTATTCTACATAATAATAATTTTTATTTATTTCCTGTTTCCCGGAGTTAATTCTCCATCCTCAATTTTTCACTATTTATTGGAAAAAGGAATCTCAGCAAGATTATTTAATCATTTTTTCAGAATTTTAAATGAAAAAAATCAGGAGAGGAAAATACACATATGTAATTGGCAGAAATCTTGGGTTATTCAGGCAGCACTAAAACGGTTTAGAATAATTAATTTGTATGAACACTCCATCATTAGGGAAAGTGAAGACCAGATGGATAAGGTGAACATCTCTACTATCACTATTACTAACATCAAAAACAGCAATCAAAACTGGTCTCTCTGCTCTGCCAGGTATATGTGTCTTATTCTTATTCATTCAAGTCCCCACATGATATATGAGAAAATATCACTGACCACATTTTATGGACACAAACAAACTACTTTTATTGTGTTGAACAACCTAAGTTCATGCAGTTAGTATATCTGGAATATGAACCCAGGCCTCGTGACTTAAAAATGGAGTTTCCCCCACAATTCTAAACTTCTTCCAATTCTCATCTTTTCTTCCAATATACAGGCATTTTTTTTACCTTACTTTCATTACATGTTATAAGAACCCCACTTTCAAATGCTTATTTTATACACTCATAGTATCACCGAGGAAAATATTAAGAGTTATAATAATTACAGTTTCTTCCTCTCAAAGTTCAGAAGCAGAAACAAAAAATGTGAACATCGATAGATGTGTTTTTGAATGAGAAATATTGGGGGAAAACCATTTTGCACTAGAAGTTTGACTAAACTCTGATTTGGTTTAGTTGGTCTTTTCTATCACCACCATTAACAGAAAAGTGGCCTTGTCTGCCTTTGTAATATGTGACCAAAAACAACTTCCAATCCTGATGCCCTTATTGAATGAAATAATATGAACAGACCTCACAACCTCATAGTGGAAATGAGAGAGTAATAGCTTGGGCAGTAGAATTCTTGCTTCATTTCTCATGACTCCAAATGAACCACCTACTCTTGTGCTTTAACTGATATACCACCTGTTAGATTGCCTATAGTTAATTTTAATATTTTCAACACAGACAAATTGATATTTATATATTAGTGTCTATGAACTTTAGTCTCTGTTTTAGGGGAGGTTGGTTTATTTTGAAGTACTCAAACATGGAATCAGCAATCTAGGGATGGTTAGTTAACATTTGAAAAACACTAATCAGGCATCTACACACTAGAAGTGACCAGTACAATTGCTTCAACAGACCCTAACTGCACCTTCATGAGGAGTTCATTAATTAGCATAAGGGATGTTGAAAATAGTTAATTAATAATTAACTAATAATAAATTAATAAGTGAGCAGCATTAAAATTTGTAAATTATCTAGGCATATTTTACAGGAGCTACCACAATTGGGTGACTGAAAGAAGACCCTGGTGAGCACCGTCAGCCAACACTCTTTGGAGGAGCAACCCCTGCTCCACTCTAAGACTCTAGTTCAGTCCCTGATTCTGCCAATTACAGCAGATTATGTGCCCTGTTTCTCACTGAGGATATCATTACGTCTGCTTCCAATGAATATTTGAGCAAGGTATATGTTGCCGTATCCAAAAGATAGTTGTCTTAGACTTCACCAAGCTTACAGCAAAGCGTTGTATGCCCATTTCTGCATGAATGAAGAGGTGTTTTGTAGGTGTGAGCTACCTTAACGTGAGACTTTCATTTGGTGTTAAGCTTGTTTTGGCATTTCTAGATCTCTCACCTTTCTTCAGTCATAAGAGCTAATGATTGATAGCTATTTAAAAACAACAGCAAAGTCAAATTATCATAGGTCAGCTTAATATCCCCATCTGCCATATCCTAATAACATTTTTTTCTTAAATTATAATCATGTCCATCGTTTATTATTAGACTTTGCCTAATACAAGTCCTTACTGTAAGGCAATGTGCACAGGGTTTTAATTTGTTGCTGTATTCCTTGCCATTGTTCCTTAAAAGTGCATGTCCTTCATTTCATTGCCATCCTCGTCCTGCTATATTTCCGCAGCGACTTCTCAGGTTCATAGCACATCATAATTCCTACAGAGAAGTCTTAAATAATAGAGAAGAACTGGGTAGGGCTTCCCTGGTGGCGCAGTGGTTGACAGTCCGCCTGCCGATACGGGGGACGCGGGTTCGTGCCCCGGTCTGGGAGGATCCCACATGCCGCGGAGCGGCTGGGCCCGTGGGCCATGGCCGCTGGGCCTGCGCGTCCGGAGCCTGTGCTCCGCAGCGGGAGAGGCCACAGCAGTGAGAAACCCGTGTACCGCAAAAAAAAAAAAAAAAAAATAGAGAAGAATTGTCCTATCCGTTCCACTCAGTTGGAGGCCTGCTTCAGTTTTATAGGAGCCAGTATTCACTTTGAAGTTTAAGGTCCAACTTTTCAAGTGCAAGGGTTGGCAACCCCTAAAACTCCACGAACACTTCAAAATAGTAGTGTGGAGCCTGAAAATACTTGCTGAAATATCTAGGTTTTTAAACAAGACTTTTGAAATTCCATGTTCTTTGGATAACAACATGCTCATAATCTTATCCAGGAGTATGCCATAGTAGGTTCTACTTCTTTTCTCTTTTTTATAAGTTCTTTATCTGTGTTCTGTCCAGCTATAATTCATCAAAGGAAAAAAACTATGTTTTTCACACCTATAATTCTTGATCAAAACTTTAACTTCCACTAGTCCCTTTGATAGGACAATTATGGATGGAAACATCTTCTTTTACATGGAAAATGTGAAGATGAGTGTCACGAGCCAAGAAAAGGTATGTTCTCACAGCTTGTAGAAAGTCTGTGGTCACTCAGCAAGAAGAACTTGGTACAAATTAACATACTAGAATATTTCATAAAAAAATATATTCATATAATTTCTTTCTGTTCAATATTTCACATATTATATACTGGTTAGCATATTCTCCTAATTAGATTATATATAATTTATGGTGGGTAATCAATGTTTTTACTTCTATAATCAATACACTTTAAGCATTACTTAAAGTTTCTATTTTCTAACACTTCTCAGAGGTATAATTATATATATGTAAAATATGTTCTGCAGCCTGGTCATGCAAACATTTACAGTACTTGAGTAATATAGTGAACTACACTAAAGTCCACAAATTTTGTAATAAACAAGAGCATGAACAGCAGGAAATAGGTAAAGAAAAAACAGGAAAAAGCAGTAGCTTTAGTTGTAAGGGTTTCCTTTCCAGCTTTACCAATAACTAGCCAGGTATCCTTGGGCATCTGACCTTGGACATCTGTCCCTGGGTTATTATGAGAATTAAAGAAAAATAACATAAAAAGACAACTAACTCTTTTTGTAGAATGTAGTGGATGCTTACAAATGTACCTTATACACCTGTATTTTTAGGGTATACTTTTTTTTTTTTTTTGCAGTACGTGGGCCTCTCACTGTTGTGGCCTCTCCCGTTGTGGAGCACAGGCTCCGGACGCACAGGCCCAGCGACCATGGCTCACAGGCCCAGCTGCTCCGTGGCATGTGGGATATTCCTGGACCGGGACACGAACCCGTGTCCCCTGCATCAGCAGGCGGACTCTCAACCACTGCGCCACCAGGGAAGCCCCCTAGGGTATATTTTTTGAAAGACAAAATGATCTAAAAACTGTGCTCACTATGAAAGAATTTTCTAAATGAATGCAAAATCTCAGAGAAAATTCTGGTTTGTTGATGGTTTTGAATAGAAAAACCAACTGAGTAATTGCTTAGAAAAATAGGACTATCAAATGTATAGTATTCATAGTATGAAAAACCTTGGTGTGAATACATTAAAAAGAAGCATGTTTTTAAACAGAGCAAAACTAGTTACCTGGAGGAAAGAATTACCTCAAATGAATAGACCTTGACAAGAAAAATTTAAGAATAATTCAAAAAAATACAAAAGTATGAAAGCTAAAATATGAACGATGTCTGATGGGAATGCTTAATTTTAGGAAAAATTCACCTCAGACTTGATTTAAAATAACTTTTCACTACTTAATAGAATTAAGAATGCTCTTTTTTCACTGTAAATCTAGTGTTCTATTTTCAATTGATTTATAATATACAGATAATTTTTTAAAACATTAGGTCATTTCAAACCTCACTATTAAAATAGTTTAATGTATATGACTTTTGAAAATGTTCAAATTTGAGTTTTTATGTATGAGGGGGAACAATGGTAAAGAAATGGTAAAGGCAGCAGCTCTCCGACCTCCAAAATATCTTGCAGGAGCTATACTCCCTTGTAGTATATGTTTATTGAAAGTGTTAAATATATACAAAGAAAAGTGTACAGATTTTTCCTTGACTTCTCAGTATGAGGGTTGACCAAGAAGCTTCATGCAGCATGACTAAACTTTGGACAGGTTTCTTCCTGATTCTATCCTCCCTACCTACTCCACCTCCCTTTTCTTAGAGCATTTACTTTAGAACACCTCATTGTAAATTATTTCTCTGCCCATTTGAGAAATAAATCTTTTAAAAATTCTCTTCTCAGTTTTACAACCCAGAATGTCTTTCTCATGGACCTGAGAACCATCTTTAAAAACGTACATATGAAGAAGTAGCAGCCCTATCTTCCAATTTCCTGGGAGGGTAGGAGACCAACATTGGAGGGCACTTTGTTCCAAGTTGTAAAATGACTTTGTGTCATGAATATATGAGTAGCTTACTTTTCCTCTGCATAAGGTCAATTAGCCAACAGAGATGATCAAGACTGTACCCTCACTCTAGTGCTTAATAACCCTTCCATCTTTTGTTTCAAAGGAGTTGAGTTCAACCTGAGTTTGGGCTTCTCCCCTGAAGCAATAGCTTTGCAAAAAGTTATTCTTACCAGTTTAATTTTTTCCAGTGCAAATTTTGCTTTGACAGGTGTTATGCTAAAAACAAAAATAAAGCAATATAAGGAGACAGAGAAAAAATGTACTATTTTTATGTAGGATATTCAACATGTTCTCTCTGATAATGAAATGTCTGAAAAGATACCTGAAGGAAAGTACAGATATGGATATATGGATTACACAGAAATGAAAGAAATAGCAGTGCAAAAAATCCTTGGTGTGTCATTGGAGTTGGAAAGTCTCAGGAGCATAAGGAGACAGTTTTCTCCATGGAACATCATTATGCATGAGGTCTTTTAAAAGAGTCAATTTTCTTCTTGCTCAGATGAGAAAACTGAGGCTCAGAATAGTTTGATGGCTTCTGTAGATAAATGAAGAAGATTTTTCTATTAGGAAAGTTATTCAATAATCAATCAATGTGATTTGCTTGTTGAGTTGTGTTTTTCTTTACTAAAGAATGTTAAGGAATTATCAACTGGAAAATCTAATCAGTTCACATCAGAAAATGTAATCATTTATAAGAAATGGGAAAATTTAGGAAAATTCTTCAGTGGTAAATTATAATACAAAGAAGTTATTAGTAATGAAAAACTGAAAACAAACTTGAGATGTGAATTCTATACATTTTGAAAAATGAAGTTTCAATTACTGACCAAGGCACTTTAGAAGAAAACTCGTTCATAAAGTATCTGCTTGAAACTTCCTTTAATAATATTAATTATAAAATACATGTAAAATAGAGAAGGGATCGAAACAGTAATGAAAGACTATATACTTCAAATATAGCAATAGTAGAAGGTAATCCAGAATTCTGGCTCTGCTACTTATCAGGTAAGTACCTTTGGGCAAATTTTAAATTCTTTAAGCTACGATTTCATGATTTATAAAGTAAGGATATTTATATATAACTCACAGGATTGTCATAAGATTAAATGAAATTATGTATGCAAACTGCTTGATATAGCACATGCTTAGCATCCAAAAATGTCAGCAATTGTCATCATGAGTATTTTTATATTGTTACTAAATTGATTGCAAAACTCCCTGGTTTAATTTATGTCTTAGTATCTTTTTAATATTGAAAGTTTAAAGAACATTCAAAAACAGAGAAAATATTATAATAAACAAGTTTGTGGTTCTATATTCAAATCCTAACTTTTTCTCTCCTCAGCAATGGATTATGAGAAAATAAATATCAGTCATCCTATCATTTAATCCATAAATAGTTCAGAATATATCTCTAAAAGATCAGGACTTCTAAAAAATAACATGTTCTATATATCATTCTCACAGCTAAAACAATAATTCCTTAATGTCAAGTCTAGTCAATGTTCAAATTTCTCTAATTGTCTCAAAATTTGTTTCAATTGGTTTATTTGTTTTGGTATCAAGATGTAAATAATATTCACACATTGAAACTGGTTATGTCTCTTTAATCTGTTGTAGTCTATAATCTCTCTCTATCTGTCTTGTTTACGAATTCAGGCCATTTTTTAATTTAAATCCAAGACTAAATAAGGCTAATATTCTATCCTATTCTACCCATTGCAACTGTCCTCAAGATGTCTCTTGGTAAAGCAAGTGAGTAATTAATTGATCACTAGGCTTTTATAGAGACAGGAGAGGTGGCAGTTGACTTCTAGTTCAATAGATGGGAAGCGCTCAAGAGAAGGAGCGTGGTCCTCCCAGGGCAGTTTGGAGCTGGGGTGAAGCAGTCAATCAGACTTAGCAGTAAAATCAATAAAGGCAAATTGTTTGCCTCTGCCCACAGAGTTCTTCTTGATAAACAAGATTTTGCCATTAGAGATTACAGAATAAGAGACTGCTACAAAATAGACTACGGTTCTCCCCAGATAATCCCAAATGAGGTAATCATTTCACTTGCACCCTCTGATCCTATCATTTTAAACCTTTAAAAAGAATTTCCTGGTATATAGCCATGATTGAAGTCACTTACCAAAACTCCTCATATATATTGTACTGTATTTTCTCTTTTTTTTCAAAGTAATAAAGCAATAGAAATAAAATCAATATGGAAGGAACTTAATATGGAAGGAACAATGATGTTCATGTGCAGATGTTAATTGAAAGAACTCCAAAAAGTAAATATTCCAAACTGTGGGAAAGTAATTGTACAAACACATCGGTTCCATCATTTTGGATGGCCAGGAGAACTCAACTGATTAAGGGGGTGTGATTAAATTTAGCCAGAATACTAATACAGTAGCTCAAGGAATAAGGCAGAAATGTGCAGACTGTGTGAAATGAACGAGAATTTCTAACACATTAATGTGCATGGGTAAACTTGGATTCCCAACACCAGATGAACAAATGATGCTGAGGTGGAAAGTTGTAAAGGAATTAGAAGCATTGTGAAAGTCTGAAGGTTCAGCAGTAGGAACAGTAATAAGAAAAGCCAGAAGTCAAACACTTCACCCAAGGAGGGCACATACGTGTGCCATGGTCTAAACATACCATAGAGAGTTCACAGGACATCTGGCTCTGACAATGACTATTGTGTGCACTTGGGCAAATCATTTGATTTCTCTGAACCAAGTTTCCCTTTCTCCTTTGGTAAAATGAAGAAAATAACATCTACCTGGAAGCAGTGCAGTAAATAGTAAATTATAAAATACATGTAAATGATCTATCACAATGTTTTTGGTGATGTTTACAAAAGAGTGACAAGTATTCTTCACATACAATATTAGACTCGAGATTGTAAGGCACTTAAAGCTCAGCTGCTCTAATCACAATGCTTGAAATTTGAAAATGGAAGCCATCATTAATATTACTATGTTTAAACCTCTGTGACTTCTCTGCCAATGATTCATTCAGTTGATAATTATATGCTTCTAATGATGGAGAGTCCATTTACTCCTGAGTTTCACCAAAATGCTTCCAAATACACACAGTAACTTCTTGTGAAATTGGAGTTTTGCTTCTGTTTCAATCTGAGTTAGAAACTGCTTTTACTTTCCTGCTAAGCATATTAAATCAGAATACAAGTCACTGATGTTTGGTAGAGTGGATCATATATTTTTGTTTAAAGAGGTGGAGATGAGTGCATTTTAAAATCATAACCAGTACAGTGTCCAATGTATAATATGTCTTCCTTAAATGTTTGCTATTGGTGATAAAGATGATAATGAATCTATTTCTGATCTTTGCACTTACTGAAATCATTTTGAAGCTCTTTCAGTTTTGTATAAAATTCTCTTCCTGTTGTGTTCTTCAAAATATACAGCTGGCCACCATTATCTCAGACATGCCTCTGTTGCATGTGTGTTTTGTATTATTGCTCATTTGTTTCTTTCTCTGCCTACTCACCTGTTTTCCTGGTTGTGACTTTTAGCTTCCTCATTTGTCTAAGCAAGAATTGTCCTTGGATGTTTCCCTTCCATCATTTCTATTGTTTCTTGCTTTCTGGTCACTTTATTTGACAGCATCTGTGCAACACTTCACACTCATTAATATCCTCCACAAGTTGCTTAATGATAGAGGAACCCTGTTGAGTGTTTGCACAGTTAAGAAAGAAACCTGTCCAGCTTTTGATAAAACCCTGTACACAGATTATTCTTAATTTAAGAAATTGTCAGAAGTTAATGACAGGGAAATAAAGGCAGATGCAACTACTCAGTAATTTCTTTGAAATGTGGTGTGTGTGTGTGTGTGTGTGTGTGTGTGTGTGTGTGTGAGAGAGAGAGAGAGAGAGAGAGAGAGGGAGAGAGAGAGAGATTTAACTCTTTCATTGAAGAAAAAGCACATACATAGACAAAATATACTTATGAGAAATGGATCATCTAACTATAACTAATGCTTAAATGTATTTTGTTAAAACATGCCAATGATAATTGTTGGAGAAAACGTTTAGATAAGCTTAATTATGCAAAATGCCTAGTCTCTTTATTGTATATTGTATGTGTGCCTAATATATTTCAAATCAAATATCTCTCATTATTTTACAAGAAATGTAAATACTTTGACTACCTCAGTGATAATAAGAATGTTCTAAAATAGACATTTATGTCTTGCCCAATGCTTAGTTCTCACAACGGATAGAGATGGTAATGCAATGAGACATAGTTCAAGATGACCAAATTATCACTCTTTGACTCAAAGACGCAGGCTGGCTATTTCCTCTTTGTGTGTCTATAGCTGCTGTTGACTTTTTTATTCTAGAAGTTTCTGTGGGAGAGGCTATTTAAAATCAAGTGCTCACATACTATGGAGTTTCTGCAATAGTTATACTTTGTGGAGTAAAAAGCTATAAAGGGTCATTTACAGTTCAATCAAGGTTTCTGAAAATGCAGCAGCTGTTAGGTAGATGAAGAACATGTCAGCTAATATTAAGAATGACATAAAGAGCGTGTTCACCCAAAACTTGAAGTCAGAGCACAAAGGATAACATAAAATCCTTTCATAAGGAAATTCAACTCCATGGGAATGCTGGTGGGAGATCAGGGGTTTTACTTCACCCACCACTTCCCTGGGGTGAACTGAAATGTGAAAGGAGCTCCAGGTTCACTCTGGTTTCCTCCTCCTAAAATGGTAGCTATTCTCTAAGTCTTCAAATGTCTTTCTTTTTCAGACAAGAACAAGAATTAAATTTTCTTAAATTTCCTGTCTTGAAAGAGTGTCTGGTTACTTTGAAAATCCTAAGTAGTTCTTTCTACCCTTCTCCTTTTTCAAAAACTTTTCTCTTTTATAGCTAACTTTGTTTTTCCCATTGTTTTAGTTAATTGTAAAAGACAGACTTTTAGGCACCTCAACTGATAAGAATATTTACAAACTACTTTGTTGTTGAAATAATAAAAGTGGCTCCAACACATCTTCATTTTTCCCAAACACACAAACATGTATACCACAGACTCACTGGGTACCAATATCTGGACAAGTGAACTTTATCCCAAGGATATTACTTACATTTCAGTTGGGACTTGTTGCTTAGGAATCAGCTCCTTCTTCTGGACCCTAGGAGTGCTTGTCCCAGTAAAAGTGATTGAAGTTTATTAGCTCCATTAATTCTAATCTCTAGAGTTTGTACCCAGGGACAGAGGGTGATACTGTCCTTCTAAACCTTGGCTTGTCATTGGCAGAGATCACATACAAGATGTACTGGACACATATTCTATAGAATTTTCTACAAATCAGCTAATCTGTCCAGGACAATGTTTACACAGAGGTCTTTTTGTCTTAATTGGCCATGGATATTTTTTGGTTATTTTTATCATCCCAAATGAGTGTGGAGGAAAATAGACAACATTAAAAATAAATCTCATTTATGTGCTTCCCAAGGGTAATCAAATCATTTAGGCAAGTATTCACATGCCAGAGAGGAAAAAGACAATGGACTACAGAGAATGACTAGCCTGTTGGTAATTTTCTGCAAACCTATCCCATCCTCTCTCCCTTTCACACCTCTATTATAGCATTTAATCTAAAATAAGCCAGATCTGGGAAGCTGTCTGAGTTTTGGCCAGGGAGAGGTCCTGTTCAGTTTTATTTTACCCTGGGGTCCGCATGTAGAAAATATCTTTATTTCTAAAGGAGTCCCAGTTTCACAGACAAAAGCATCAACACAAAACCTTACTGGAAACTCTCAGTAGCCCCAAAATTATAAAGGCTAATAAATTATAGTGTTCTCCCAAGCTTTCAAAAGGCTCCGGGAGTTAGCATGGAGGCAATCTTCTCTAGTTTCAATCTGTTGTGTATCATAGATAAATTTCCAGAGCTTCACAGAATTGCACATGTTTGAAGACATTGACTGTAAGAAAACAGTTTACATTGGTGCTGCTCATGAGGGTCTCAGAAGGAGAAAAGGACCATCTGTGAATGCACCTACAGCAGGGTTTCTTCAATTGGGACCAATGGTTTGGATTCAAGAATCCATCTGCTTGTACCTCCCAAACTATTTGTAGAATTGCATGGCACTGTGCATACTTTTTCCAACCAACTTTTTTCCCCCAAGTATGTTTTTGGTATTCCCTAAAAATAAATATTATTTTCAAATGTCCAAACCAACATTTGCACTGTGACATACAGGAACTAATGCTTGTAATTGAAAGTTATATGTGCACTTTGGGACATGAAAAAATTTAGTAGATATTTTAGGTACATATTATATATTGCATGAGTTAGATGTGTGTGTTTTCGTTTCATTTTCACAGGGTGAATTTAGTAGCTTTAAATGAGTTTATAATGGCTAAAATATACTTAACATTCACATATAATTAGGCATAATAACCTTACCTTGACCATTTCCAAAATGAAATAAATAATAAATTTCTATGGACATAGAAAATACCAACATAAAGGAATACTTATTTCTGTGAGGTAGACACAAAATATATTTACTGAGAAAATTAGAAATATTTGCAGAAAGGATTATTTATATTACAGGAAATGTAAAAATAACGTAGTATAGTTACTATGCTTTCTTCATCAGAAGGAAAAATTTAAATATAAGTATGGATATTAATATCTGGAGTGTGAGGCTGCTCACTGAACTCTCTTCTATCTAATCAGTATGAATCATCTACATGCATTCTTTCAGACTTCCTGTTGCACAGTCTTGAAATAAAGAGAAATAAACAGAGTCATAAGGAGCATCACCATCCAATCATGAGGCAAGGTGTTCATCAGTGCCATGAAATATTGAGGCCACAGAACATGCGTTAATCATAAGATGATTTTATGTGCCTTTATTGTGTGTCTATCCTAAAAGGTTATGGAAACAAAAATATTTACAGAAATAATGTCTTCCCAATAAACCACCTGAGAGAAAAATGTTTAGAAAGTCAAATGATAAATAATGTTTTATTTAAATAGAAATCTGCTCTAAAATTGCCAAGGAAAGCCATTGTGTCAGCTCTTAGGGAACAAGATACACGTAAAGAGGTGCAAACGTTCAAATTAAATCTGGAAATATAGCTGAGGCAACTACTTTCAGAAAATAGTAAAATAATTAAACCACTTGTGAGTCAGTGCCAGATAGATACAAGGTAATATATGCTCATTTGGATATATTTTGAAAAGGAATGTCTTTACTTTTTCATAAGTTTTGGGATAACTTAATTATTAAATATGTATTGACCAAAGGCATCAGGAGTCCATGGAAAAATAGCTGATTCTAGGGCTGGAACAGGGAGAACATAAAATAGTTCTGGAACAACTCATTGCACTAGAAAATAAAGAAGTGTTCAAAAATAAAGAACAGAGACCTGTCAAAGGGACAGCAGAGCCAATCAGAAAGAATATTTAGTGCCAAACCTGGGACAATTTGATCAACAAAATTAATATTATTGTATTAGTTCATAAATCAAGGCATAAAATAAATATCCAGGAGTTCATATTGATATCAATAAATAATAAATTAATTAATACATAAAAAAGTAAGGAACAGCAGGCAAATCTTTCTTACAGAAGTATTCCAAATGATATATGCATACATCCCCCCCTGCCAGGAAATGGTGCTTAGACATTCCCCCACACACCCCACCCCACCCCTCCCCTGACCTTGAGTATTGGCAGGACTTAGTGACTCATTTCCAAACAGTAGATTAAGAAAGAGAAAAATAGTCCCATAGCACCTTTGCAATGGTGAAATCCAGCAGATGCTATCTTAACCAAGTGATGGAAGATATGTCATCAGGGATATCATGTGGATGTACTGATATGACGTGATGAGGAGGGTGCTTCATCTCTGTGGTATGATATCTACATTCTGAACCATTAAACAAACAGACAAACCAAATATGAGGGGTGTTCTTGACCAGTACTCTTCAAAACTCTCAAGGTCATTACAAAAATCAAGGAAAGGCTGAGAAACTCTCACAGACCAGCAGAGTCTAAAGAGACATGATAACTGAATGCAATGTGGATCCTGAAACACACAAAACAGATATTAATGGGAAAATCTGGTGAAATTTGAATAAACTCTAGAGGTTAAATAATGTACTGTACTAATAATGGTTTCTTAATTTTGACAAATGAACCAAGAGTGGAAGATGATAACTTTAGAGAAAATTGAAATTGAGTGAGAGGTGTACAGAAAATCTCTGTAAATTCCTTGAAACTTTCCTGTAAATCTAACATTTTTCCAAAATAAGAAGCTTCTTAAAAGAAATACCTGTTGACTAACCTGTTTAAATTAACATTATGAATGTCAACTAATAAAGTTTTTCTTTCTAATTTTTATTTACACTAATGAGAAATCCAATATATTTTCTTGTTTTCCTCCATAGTTTCTCTCTGCTATACTCTTAGTTATCTTATAGTTAGATGCTATTTTCAAAATTTTATAGTCCAACAAAGGAGGCAGAATATACAATGGAGAAAAGATAGTTTGCTCAATAAGTGGTGCTGGGAAAACTGGACAGCTACATGTAAAAGAATGAAATTAGAACACTCCCTAAAAGCATACAAAAAATAAACCCAAAATGGATTAAGGACCTAAATGCAAAGCCGGACACTATAAAACTCTTAGAGGAAAACATGGGCACAACACTCTTTGACATAATTCTCAGCAAGGTCTTTTTTTGACCCACCTCCTAGAGTAATGAAATTAAAAACAAAAATAAACAACTGGGACCTAATGAAACTTAAAAGCTTTTGCACAGCAAAGGAAACCATAAACAAGATGAAAAAACAACCCTCAGAATGGGAGAAAATATTTGCAAATGAAGCATCAGACAAGGGATTAATCTCAAAAATATACAAACAGCTCACGCAGCTCAATATGAAAAAAACAAACTACCCAATAAAAACATTGGTGGAAGACCTAAATAGACATTTCTCCAAAGAAGACATACAGGTGGGCAACAAACACATGAAAAGATTCTCAGCATCACTAACTATTAGAGCAATGCAAACAAAACTACAGTGAGGTATCACCTCACACCAGTCACAATAACCATCATCAAAAATCTACAAACAATAAATGCTGAACAGGATGTGGAGAAAAGGGAACCCCTCTTACACTGTTGGTGGGAATGTAAATTGATACAACCACTATGGAGAACAGTATGGAAGTTCCTTAAAAAACTAAAAATAGAACTACCATATAATCCAGAAATGCCATTCCTGGGCATATACCCTGAGTAAACCATAATTCAAAAAGTTACATGCACCCCAATGTTCATTGCAGCACTATTTACAATAGCCAGTATGTAGAAGCAACCTAAATGTCCATCAACAGAAAAATGGATAAAGAAGATGTGGTACATATATATACATATATATAATATATATACATATATTATATATATATAATATATATACAATGTATATACATAGATATGTGTGTGTGTGTATATATATATATATATATATATATATATATATATACAATAGAATATTACTCAGCCATAAAAGGAATGAAATGGATGGACCTAGAGACCCTCATACAGAGTGAAGTAAGTCAGAAAGAGAAAAACAAATAACGTATGCTAACACATATAGATAGAACCTAAAACAAAAATGGTTCTTAAGAACCTAGGGGCAGGACAGTAATAAAGATGCAGACGTAGAGAATGTACTTGAGGACACGGGGAGGGGGAAGGGTAAGTTGGAACGAAGTGAGAGGGTGGCATGGACATATATACACCACCAAATGTAAAATAGATAGCTAGTGGGAAGCAGCCGCATAGCACAGGGAGATCAGCTTGGTGCTTTGTGACCACCTACAGGGGTGAGATAGGGAGGGTGGGAGGGAGACGCAAGAAAGAGGAGATATGGGGATATATGTACACATATAGCTGATTCACTTTGTTATACAGCAGAAACTAGCACACCATTGTAAAGCAATTATACTCTAATAAAGATGTTTAAGAAAAAAATGAAAAGAAAAAGAAAAGGAATTAAATTGTGCCATTTGCAGAGACGTGTATGGACCTAGAGACTGTCATACAGAATGAAGTAAGTCAGAAAGAAAAACAAATATCGTATAATATAGTTTATATGTGGAATATAGAAAAATGATACAGATGAACTTATTTGTAAAGCAGAAATAGAGACACAGACTTAGAGAACAAAGGTATGGATGCCAAGGGGGCAAGGAGGGATGGGATAAATTGGAAGATTGGATTGACATATACACACTACTATGTATAAAATAGATAACTAATGAGAACCTACTGTATAGACCAGGGAACATACTCAATGCTCTGTGGTGACCTAAATGGGAAGGAAATCGATAAAAACGGGTATATATGTATACCTATAGCTGATTCAGTTTGCTGTACAGCAGAAACTAACAAAATATTGTAAAGCAACTATACTCCAATTAAAAATTAATAAGAAGTATTATATAGTCCAGGAAATAGGGTCAGTACGATTCAACTATATATTCATTGCTTAAAAGAAATCATTGTGCTTAATTGTTAAATTATGTGATGGTAAATACAGCAAATGGCCAAAGCTTTATTGCAGGTTTATTTCGTTAATGAGATACCAGGAGATCATGAATGATTTAGGATACACATTATAATATTATAAATTGATAATGTAGATAAAATCAATATATGGCTAAAGAAATATTATCCATCAGCTACACATTTATATTAACACATAGAGTGGGAAGGGAAAGCTAGGGGGTAATAAACAAACAAAAAATCAGTTTGTAAGCTAGCTTCACATGTACACAATGCCGTATATTGTTTTCCTTTAAGAGAAAGTTATGCTGTGCATTTGGATCAGCAACACAAGGTATGTGGTATAACAAATGACCTATTTTCTTCAGTTGCTAAATGTGTGACAATTACTCTGAAGAAATGCTTGAAATGATGAGATTCTGAGATAGCTTGTTTTGCGCTAAACCCTTTTGATCTGGTTCCATTATATTCCAGGATTCACAGCATTGTTATGAGCACACAATTACAAGTCCACATAAATAGATATAGTGGACTCATAAGAACTGCAGAATTGAATTCAATACCCAATTGCCAGACTCCACCTCTGAAAAAAGGAAAAGGACTTAAGAATGGACACCAAGTTTCATGTAAGAGAAGAAGAATTTTCTGTTTTCTTTTTCCAGATCTTAATAAAAATTATATTCCTACACTCTCCCTGATTTCTTTTTAGAGGACAAAAAAAATCAAAGAAAGAAATATTTTTATCAAGATTAACATATTTATTTTTCTCACTGTCATGTGTCCTGCAAACTTTTCTCATTTGCCAGATGAGTTCTTGAGTCAAGGATAAAAACCAAGAAAGAGCACAATATAACCCGCTTCCTTTTTGAACCCATGGTCAAGGTATAATTAGATATTCCCTTGCACATGCATAAATATATATTTTTATTACATATATTTATATATAATATCAAATATTAGTTACATTTTATTACATGTATATGTATATATATATGACTCAAAGAAGAATCAAAACATATTTGAAAGACAATTTATAGTAAATTTGGATATCGTTTATCTGAAGCATTTTCTGTCAGCGCTCTTTACGGTCCTCTGTGGATTGTAGTTAAAAAAAAAAAACTTCTGTTAAAATGCCTAGTGCCATGATATTATTCCCCAATTCCTTCTGTTCTGATAATTTTATTTACCTACTAGGCTTACCATTTGAAGGCAGTAAGGGAATACCAAGAAATTCTGAGAGAATACTGAAGTAGAACTCATTCGGTGTTTTCACTCTATACCACCTGTCCCTTGCCAGAAAAGTCCTTCTCATCTCTTTACCGTTCATGCATATATTGTACGGCTTTAAGGCAAAACTATCATCTCCCTGTGAAATTCATACTTGTCAGAAACAATTATATACTCTCCCTGTTCTCACTGTGTATATATGCAACCCTATTTTAGTGTGGACTATATAGTTGTAAGCACATGCCTATATGCTTCTCTGTCCCATTAGAAAGTGGGCTGATTGACTCCAGGACTCCATGTTATTAATCTCACTTTTCCACTGGAGCTTACAAAGTGCTCTATGGGATTATTTATGGTTTTTGAATAAATGACACTTAGAAAATGCATATGTTCTTTCTTATTGGTCTCCACATGCAGAGAAAAATTGGTCACTTCCGGCAATTATATATGTCAAATACTGTTGCTACTTTTTATCTGAAGTACTCAGAAGGGATGTTTTGCCTTCCAGAAAGTTTTCAATTGCACAATTGCCACAGTTAAAAATCCAGAGTCAAGTATCAATACCCTGCCATTTGACTGAGTATGGCATTTATAGAAAGAAAATGTTTGCAGGTTGTGGGGTAAAAGTGTGAAATGATGAATGTATTTTTACTTGAAGCATTTTTTTCTCCAACAATGACATATAACTATGCTTTTGTCATTTGCAAATACAGACACTTAGTATATAGTTTCTATTCAGGGTAACTGCCTCTCCACCCCATAACATTTAGAATTTAAATTTGGTAGCTTGGGATTGAAAACCATACCTGCTTCAGACAGGTAAAATAGGAGTCATCACATTCATACCTCTGAGTGCACCAGAAGGTGCAAGTTTTATTGCTCCACCACATGATGCAGGCTTTGTTATTTCTAGAGTGAAATCTACAAACATAATGAAATTGAATTGAATATCTAAAGGTGGATATTTACCCTGAGGGCACTTCGCAAATTCTCACACTGAGGTAACAAAGAGAAAGCATGTAAAGAAAAGACAAAAATATATACATAACCTAAATTGGAAACTACTGAGAAGAATAAGAAATAATAAGATTGGAGAATTGATAGCACAATGTACTGGGAATTCCCTCTCTGTACCCAGAGCAAAGGATTTGATATGAATATTTCTTGGTTGAACAAAGTAATTTGAGTTTTATTATAATAGGAAAAGTGTTATATAGTCATTTTTATAAGTAATTCACATGTAGAAAATATATCTCAATCAATATTGAAATAATTAGCTTCAACCCTAAAAGTGCAATTTAACATTGAGCTTCTTTCTCTTAACGATTTTGCATTTTTGTCTGAATGATGCAGATAGTTTTGAATTTTCTACTTTTTTTCTGTACTGACATTACTTAGATCCACGTAGAAATTCTCTAGTCTCCTTAAATGCAGGAGAACTTTAGGGTGAACCGAGAAAATAAGTAATGTAGTTGAAATCTATCTTTGTGCAGGGGATGTGAGCACCCCATTTTCAGAAGAGCATATACAGCTGAACACGAAAAGATATTTGGTTGGCTGCTAACAAATGGTCATTTAGCCCAGTTCTGGGCATACGCTAGTTATTAGTTTAGGAAGGGTTTATCTACCAGGTCTGCTTATAAAACATTTTCAGTCTAGATTATTTTTTAGGTATTCCTGTATTATCTTTAATCTCTATACTCATTTATCACCTATGTGTTCCTATAAAAATTTTGAATCTCCCATGGTTCCCGTTGACTTTATATTAAGATCCACCAGATGGAAGCACAGCAGTGGCATGTATAATGAGACAATAGGACAATGTCATGATAGAGTTCTTCGTTTCAGAGAGAAAACGATTCATGTGATGTTCTCAAAGGCCTGAAGAAAATGTGTGACAATTCTACTGACATTTGAAATGTTGATATTATATTAACTGGTATAAAATTTCTAAGAAAGACCATCACTTTAACTGTTATTGTTCATGGGATACAAAAAGACAATATTCTCAGAGTATCAATAAATTGTCATTCACTATACTACATTTTCTATGCATATGAGGGGAGGGTATCCTGAAAAATAATTCAGAAAGAGAGATGGTGAGTAATCAAAGATAAACATGTGCTAACTTACTGTGAGAACTATCCATGAAGATGAATTATGTACCAAAATATAAAAAAATGAGTAATTAAGAATACAAATGAGAAAAAAAAGATGGTATGAATTTCCAGTAGTAGGTAAGTGGAAAATAGTGATATAATAAAATAGTGGTGCCAAGTATTAGGCATATTCCATCTTCCCTCCAGAAAGTTAAAAATCAACAGTGTCAGACAGGTTTAACTAAACATATCAGAAAACAGTGGGTAAATTATATAAAATATCTTCTTAACTACACTCAGGTGCATAAAGCTGACCCTATGAAAATTTGTAAGCTAGAATGCTTTCTTCAACTCTCTGTAATTCTACACTAATTCCAATATTTTAATCTTCTTATGGTACCTATAACCAATACTAAATTGGCTGAAAAATGACTTCCCATTTCATGGTGGATTTTCACATAACTTAGATTTTATCTTATTACAAGAATCCTCCTGTGGAGGTTAATATCATTCCCAAAGTAATGAATCTCTAATGATAGACTGGTGGGTGTTATGGCAAATGAATAAGAAAACTATTTTAAGATATCACCTTTTTGAGGAAGTTCAAGCTCTAAAATCTTATTTCACTTAAACATTTTGCTACTCTGTCAGGTAGCAAACAAAAAGAAAAAGAGTCTCCTTGAGCAGGGATCTTTTCTACATTGCCTAAGTGTAATTCAAAATTTTGATTAGTAGCTTGATTCTCTATGTAATTATACAATTCCTTTTATTCTTTTAGATTTTTACCATTATGTAACTAATATATGGCTTTTAATCCCATTCCAAGATTCCACTTTCTACAACAATTGAGCTAGGACCTTGTTTTCTTGTACACTGTTGGAACAGAAGAATTTGGTCATTCATTTATACTCAGAGTACAAGCTGTAAAATACCAACACCGATTTATGCTTTCCTGTTTGTCATGCAGTCTTAATTGTCCACTGAGTTTTTATTGAGCCTCTTGAGCAGCATATCAAGTATTCAAGAAAAGTGATTATCTTAAGTCATCATTCTATTTAAAGTAAAGGCTCAGTGCAGAGATGAGTTTACTCATTTTTATATTAATCTGTAAAAACATATTTAAGTTAACAAAATAAGAATTATTAAATGCACAGCTAGTTGATTCTTTCTTTAAAATGTGCATATATATAAGTATAGGAGAAAATATGTGTACATTTTAACACCTTGGAGGACAGAAGATAACTGCGTGTGTATACATACATATATATATTATATATTATTTATATATATGTAACCACATATAATTTCTCAAACTAGAGATGACCACTAATATCAAGCTGGTGAATGACTATAAATAAGGACAAACATACACATACACACATATTCATTCACCAACACACTTGGATATATAGATATAGATATAGACAGTATTTTGGTCATAGAAATGCTATAACTCATTATGGTCCATATAATGAAATCCAAACAGAGAAGAAAACAAACTTAATATGTTATTAAAAAAATAATTGATGTTTTTCTTTTGGACAATTTTCAGTATTTTTTTGTTTTTTGATGTGGACCATTTTTAAAGTCTTTATTGAATTTGTTACAATATTGCTTCTGTTTTATGTTTTAGTTCTTTGGTTGCAAGGAATGTGGGATCTTAGTGCACCGACCAGTGATGAAACCCACACCCTCTGCATTGGAAGGTGAAGTCTTAACCACTGGACCACCAGGGAAGTCCCCAGTTGTATCTTTTTCAATAACTTGAATTATTATTTTGAAAAGGCTAGTCTCCAGGGAGGGACTGAGACCCCCTTTCCTAAGGGAAAATATTTATTATTGTTGACTTGCTCTTGGAGAAAGAGCAGCCAGAGAAAAATAAATGCAAGGTGTTATATGGCATGCTTTTACTTTGCCTATAAGAACTTTGTTCAGGGGATCAATATTTGCACCTTGTAGAAACATGACTTGCACGTTGCCTTTGCAATATGGGTCAGGAAATCAATGTAACACTACAGTTGCTTCCATCACCCTTCAGTTGTCTAGGGTTGCCATGACCATGCACTCTTTAATTTTCAAATTAAATTTGGATTCATTCCAGAAATCCCTTAAAGAAATTGATTTTTGACTGTAAGTGGCTTACATTGTGCGCGATGTTTGCAACTGATGTTTTGGCAACCACAGATAGTTGGCATAAAAACCTCATGTTATCTTTGTCAGATGCTAAATTTCAGGGGAGAAAAGTCTTTGCCCTTTAATGAATTTTATCATTTCTCTTTTTTATATCCTAATTTTCAGCTAACTGATTTTAATAAATTAAGAGTTGTTGATCATGAACTTTGGTTATAACAGGTAATTTTCAATTTTTTCCCAATTTCATAGTTTATATTCTTAGATACTATTTGGCTTCTTTTTCTATGTAATTGGAGTTTGGCAGTGTATTTAACTAACAATAGGCAATTAGGAACTGAAGAAACTTTGAAATTATAATCAGTTACTGTTGCAAAAATAAATCATTCACCCGGAATGATAGATTCTTGCTAAGTAGATATTTTAGTTAATATATAATTTTTCCTTTGGGAATTTTTTATAATAAGGTTACAAATAAATCAATTTTTTAGTCCTTAACTGAAAATATAAATAATATTTCAGGATTTTGTGGTGTCCTGGGTTTTCAAAAGTCATTAATCATCTTTGAGCAATCTCCAAATAGGTTGAAAGTAATAGATATGGTTTTGAATTTCGCCTAATTCTAAGATACTCTGGATGTACATTTTTTTCTTTTCAAAATGCACGTTTTTGCCACCAAATATTGAAAAATTAAAATCAATATATGGTACAAAATTATATTTAAATTAATATTTAAAGCATGCTCATATATATTACTGTTAAGAATGGAAACTGATACACATAAACCTTTGGGGAAGCATATTGGTAATGTGACAAAAACATTAAAATGTTAAGAGTTTTGAAAATTATTTTTGATTCTAAAAATTACTCTGGTGAATAATCCCCAAATTAGTAAAATCTTGTATAATATAGGCATTTATAAAAGTGAAATCAATAAAAAGCAAAACATGAAAGTAACCTAAATATTCAAAATAGAGGGACTAAGTTAAGGAAATCTTGATACAAACTTAAAACACGAGACAGTCATGAGAATGATGGTTTTGAAGATAAAAAGATATGCGTAAATCATTAAGTTAAAAATCGGGATATACATATATATGCTTGTGAGCATATAGGAATACATATATATATTCCTACATATACATGTACATATATGTCTATTGTGCTTACAACTGTGTAACAAAACATTGGAGAAATTTTTAAAATACAATGAAAAAATACCTGTATGGTATTAATTATTGAGTTAGATTGGGTTACAACTATAGGTTTATTCATTTACACTGTTTTTATTTTCTGATTTAGTAAATTTACTGCAACAGTAATATCTTATTACCCTTATTATATAATACACATAATATAAATTTTATATATATATATATAAGTTATATGATAAAAGTCAACTTAGCTTTAAACTGAAATAAAATATACTAAATATATTATAGAAGATCAGTTCCATGTTTAAGGAGCTTAAACCTTAAGCCTTATCAGTATATGGTTACAGTAAAAGTGGACTTTCTTTAAAGATAAATAGTAGAAGTAATCAAAATGAATTATTTATTTATATTTATAAGAAGCAATAAATATAAATCATTTCATATTTTTACATATTTAACTCTTCTTTCATTTGTCAGGTACTTACTAAATGCCTGCTGTATACAACAGCTGGCTATGTTTTAAAGATGAAATAAGAGAAAAGACAAATGTCTGTCCAAAAGGAGCTTACATGTATAAAGGAGGAGATAAACAATGAAACAAATGGAAAAATAAATGATTAAAATTAGTAATATAGCCAAGTTAGTTATGGCAGAAACATAAAGTCTGCCTAGCTTTACATTAATAGAAATTAACTGAGGGGCTATACCTGTCCAGTGTCTTGATGAAATTACCTTGTTCCCTATAATCCTATATAAACTAGGTAATATGATCTACAGAGATAAGAAAACAGACTCAGAAAAAGTAAATTTACCCAAGACCATTAGCTAGTGTATATCTCAGAGTCAAACCAATGTCAATCTATTCTAGAGTCTATTCTAATTCTAAACTCCAACGATAATTAATTTGTCTAGAAAGATGAGTAGGCATTTGACAGTTAAACAAAGTAAGAGAGGAATATTGATTCTAATCCACTGAAATTTGTTCAAATAATATTTTGTAATCCCATAATACAGAAGTGTTTATTCCTCTTACAAGATTGGTGGTGATGATATTAAGATCAAACCCTGGTACTTATAGCCCTGTTCTAAGGACTTTATATATATGAAATCCTTTATTTCTCATTAACAGCACCATGAGGGCATAATGTTCACTCCATTTTATACTGAAAGAAACAGATGTTAAATACTTTTTATAGAGACACACTACTGGTAAGCATTAAAGCTGAAATGTGCAATAGACATTATGCCATCTAAGTCCATACTCATAACTGAGAGTATGAAATCCTGCTTCTTTCAGAAAATTACAGGCTGTGCTAGACAGTAAGGTTTAAGCAATGGGTGAACCATTAGAGAATTCAATTTAAAGTAGGCATTTTTTTCTTCTCGTGAATGGAAACCAGAATTATCAAGAATGGCCAGGTTTGGGTGACCACCTCTTATACCCTGAAAGCATCCTCTGTATTGATCTAAAATGACACTTATCAGTCTACTGGATGAGTACATGTTTATTTTACTGTGACCTCTTTCCTTCCTCTACCACATTCATCATTTTTCAGGCTGCAGCTCCTTGACAGCTGGAACTCTGCTTTATTTGTTATGTGATCCTCAGCATCTGGTTTGTCCCAAAGGCACTATGTTTATCAACAAAAGGCTAGTTAGGAATCCTAAAAGAAGGTTTAGGCAATAGATGATGAGGTCTTAAACCATAGTTATACCAAAGGGGATGGGAATTAGGGAATATACTGCTGAAATATTTAGAACATAATGATTGTCTAGATATGGGCTGAAAGAGAAGGAAGTATCTAAGATGACTGACAAATATCTGGGGGCTGGGGGTTGTGAGGGGGTGGGATCATTCACAAAGAGAGGAATTTTAGGAGTTAAGTTTGAGATATATTGAGTGTGATGTGCCTGTTGTTTTTAAATAGAAATGAGTTGTCCAGAAGGCAGCTGAACACAAAAGCTGAGGGACTCGGATTTGGTGATATCACTTATGGATGCCTATAAAAAATACATAAATTCCAGGGAGAAGCTGGGAGTTGGGATTCCCTCACAATGGTATGGCAATGTGCCAGGGGTGGGGTTTATGGTGAGTGTGTGTCTCAGCCTTTCCTACCCATTTCAATGTGGATATTTTCTCAGTCACCTGAAGTGTAGGAGCCACTGAGCTAGTTTCTGGGTTTCTCTCAGAGGGAACTGTTATGTGTAGCTCTGTGTGTAGCTGTATATGTGCAGTGTGTAGCACAGAAACTGAATAAACATTTTTCCAAAGAAGACACGTAAATAGTCAACAGGTACATAGAAAGGTGCTCAATATCACTAATCAGCACAGAAATGCAAATCAAAATGCATATTGATTTTGTTCACACAATGAGGGGAACTCCCTGGCAGTCCAGTGGTTAGGACTTCATGCTTCCACTGCAGGGGGCACGGGTTCCATGGTTGGTCGGGGAACTAAGATCCCATCCCGCAAGCCATGTGGCATGGCCAAAAGACAAAAACAAAATATCACCTCATACCTGTCAGAATGGCGATTATCAAAAAGACAAGAAATAAGTGTTGGCGAAGATGTGGAGAAATGGGAACCTCTGTGCACTGTTTGTAGGAATATAAATTGCAGCCACTATGCAAAACAGTGTGGAGGGTCCTCAGAAGATTAAAAATAGAGTTAATCATAAAATCTAGCAATCCCACTTCTGTTTAATCCAAAGGAATGAAATCTGGATCTCCTCAAGGAAATATATGCAATCCATGCTCATTACAGTATTATTCACAATAGCCAAGGTATGAAACCTAAGTGTCCATAGAGGGATAAATGTATAAATGTGTATGTATATAATGGGATATTATACAGACTTAAAAAAAGAAAAAAATCCTGCTATTTGAGACAACATGGATGAAACTGGATGGCGTTATGTTAAGTGAAATAAGCCAACAGAGAAACAAATACTGCATGTATCACTTACAGGAGGAATTTTTAAAAGTCAAACTCATAGAAATAGAGAGTAGAATAGCAGTTGTCTAGGATTAGAGGGTGGGAAAAACAGAGAGAGTTTGGTAAAAGGATACAATCTTTCAGTTATAAGATGAATAAGGTTTGATGATCTAATGTATAACATGGTGATTATAGTTGATAACACTATGTTGTAAAATTGAAATTGTCTAAAAGAGTGAAATTTAAGTGTTCTCATGAAAAAAGAAGGAAATGTAAATATGTGAGGTAATGGATGTGTTAATTAGCTTGATGGTGGAATCCTTTCACAATGTATGTTTATCAAATCACCTGGACATACACTTTTAATACACAACAATTTTGTCAATGATACCTCAATAAAGCTGAAAAAGAAAATTTATTGTAAAGCAGGTACAAGTCAATTTCTAACACTAACTTAATTTTTTTTTTTTTTTTTTTTTTTTGCGGTACGCGGGCCTCTCACTGCTGTGGCCTCTCCCGTTGCGGAGCACAGGCTCCGGATGCACAGGCTCAATGGCCATGGCTCACGGACCCAGCCACTCCGTGGCATGTGGGATCCTCCTGGACCGGGGCACGAACCCATGACCCCTGCATCGGCAGGAGGACTCTCAACCACTGCGCCACCAGCGAAGCCCTAATTTATTTTTTTCAGAATTTGTGGCACACAAGAATGGTCACTAAAAGGTCTTTTGGGTTTCTTGGAAAGGATGGAAAAATTAAATTTATAAACTGGCAAATGTTTGTGACAAGTGCTACTTTGGGATATCATCCAAAGTGAACAATTCAATCAAATCTTTTGTGTGGGGCATTTTCACAAACATGTGAAGTCGATAGTTCAATTTTCATTCTTACACTGTCAAATGAATGTGTTCCTTGATTTTAAAACTTAGCTGATAACAATTGTCCTGATTCAATTGCTCTTTTTCCCTTTTATTGCAGTTCCTGACTGCAAGCTTGGAAAGGACTTCAGCTGTAGCCAAGAGTCAGCCAGTCCATTAGCAGTCTCTTTCTTTGAACTATTTCTTTTAGTATTTTTTTTCAATTTTCTGAAAGCGCATTTTCAGATAAAAAAGGTGTCTTCCTCAGTGTGTGTGTGTGTGTGTGTGTGTGTGACTAAAGCAACTGACCCAGGATGCCCATTTCATAGGGTCACTGTCCTCATATGTTCCCCTTGTTGACAGAATCCAATCCAAAACACTCCCTTCCAATCCTGTGCTTCTATTTCCATTGAGCAAGAGTGACTTCCTGTTATCTCTCTGCATTCTAGTTTTCTATCCCAGGAGAGTGAACCAGAACCTCCAGCGAAGATTTCTCATTTACAGCAATCACCTCAGCAACTTAGAGTGACTTTCTGAGAATATGGTCATCACCCTTCTGGCCCCTCTAGTCACAATTTCTAATTCTTATCCCTACACCTCAAATCACTTATCACTGCTGCATTTTTATTTAGTAGACCTTATCACTTTCAAGTGTACTATATATTTATTAATAATTTATCTATCTATCTGTCTATTTATCTATCCCTATTCCTCTGACTGGAATGTGTTGTTGTTTTGTTTCTGTTTTGTTTCTTGCTTTGTCCCTAACAAGGACACTTCTGGAAACATAGTGAGACTTCAATATATTCTTACTGTGGTTAGAGGTATTCTGAGAATTATTCTGCTCCTGATAAGAAAAATCTTATCAAAGAGCAGAACACATTTCTGCTCCAGCCTGACCTTTAAAAGTAGATGAAAGTCAGGGCTCACACGGAATCCCTCAGCTCACTTTGCCACTGAAGCTTCTCCAGCCACACGGAACATTGCAGGAATCGTCTTTGTTATATTACAATTCCTTAGCTTGTAGTCACCATTTGTTGTTTAATTACTTGATTGAGATGGCTTCATGAATAAAAATGGAGTTTTCAGAGGACAGCTAAACTGCTCAGACAAGTTAGGAGAAAAAACAAACAAACAAACAAAAATAAACCTACTGTAGTTGATTCAGATAATAAAATATGCATGATTCCCCCTTCCTACTAGTTTATGCACTCTGGGTGACCTGCTTTCTCCTGCAATTTCAGGCTTCCTAAAGGAAAACACAGGGCCACTGCTGGAGACATTTTACATATTTGGAGTTCTGTGACAGCTTTGGCTTTTCTTGGTATAGAAATAGTTCTAATGTTTGCAAACATCATCTCCACTGGTACAGGCTTTGTTTACTTTGTAATGCCTCGACATTTCTTGTGTATGTTTTGTTTTTTTTTTTTTAATTGTAGAGGGGTGGAGCTCCTCCTTTCTGGGAAGTAGAGAAGGAATGCAACCCACAGTTTTGAAAACTTCTTCTCTGATATTGGCATTTAGCAGTAGTACTAACAGCTTGATCCTTTAGAAAAATTCAAGAAAACCATGTTCTTGACAGGGGGATAACTATTTCTTGCTGGAGTAAGAGCAGCTTCAGCATCTTCTGATCTCATCATTAGCAATAAAATTGGTAACCCACTTCTGCAAATGGGCAGACTGAGTAGGGAGGCTGAGCAGCAAAGTGGGAGCCTTCCCTTTAACTGTGTTTCAGTGCTAAGAGTGGTTTCAGCTTTTTTTCCCAAAGTATTGCCGTGGTACAGCAGTGATAAATCATAATAAAAAGAAAAAAGCAAAAACAAAAACAGGTAGCTAATGATGACAAGTATCTCTGAAGTTACAACAGAGATGAGCCTATACTACACTGGGGGACTTATCTGGAGATGGTTGCAGTGGCTTCCCAAAAATGTAAAATAAAAACCACCTTAATTTTTTGGTTATCATTTACTATCATCTTCCAAGTACGAGTCTTCTTAAAAATATCAATCGGTAGATTACTATCTGACCTTAATATTTGAAATGTCCTTAGAATATATCACTATGGTTTCTTTCTTAAAAAACAATTTTTTTCTCCTTTCAGTGTTTGGTTCAACTATCATAGCATTGAACAGCGTCGCGGGGGGGGGGGTAAGTAAAAGCATAAGAAATGTTTTTTTTTTCTTTTAATAGCACAGAAATTCAGTCCAGTCAACTTTTCACTTGTCTGTTTTATGTTGGTGTCCAAATAATTGAATTTTTGCTACAGTGTTTACTCCCACTTTGGGGGCAACTAAAATTAAAACACACTTGTATACCCCTTGCAAATTTCAGAACACATGTAAAATATGTTGCCAACATATAACTTAACTAGCATCATGTAAACCAGACAGCAGGTTCACAGCTTTTTATGTCATCCTTGAGGTACACTTCCTACATCCAGGCTGCCCATCCTGCTGAAGGCTTTGAATCGGGCTGTCATTCTTCTGACACACAGACATCAATCTCCAGCACTCGGAAAGATCTTTTTTAACTTATTTTTTTTCCTCGAGGTAACTCACAGGAATGAAGGATAAGGATGCCTTTTACATGTGTTAGCAGTACATGGAGCCAAAGTGACTGCTCTGGGAGGTTTATAGGCAGAAACAAAATCAAATCCAGTTGTTGTTTTTTTCTTAACCTAACCAAATGTAGAGTCCGGAGTGACATCTCAGGAATAACTTTTGCTTCTACCTATTCCACATGCCATGGCTCCTCTCTGCCTCTCTCACCTCATCACCCACTTCTCTGTTCTTCACTTAGCCTCAGCTATGTATCTTCTCTATCATCACCTTGAGCTTGGCAAGGCCAAGTTTGTCTCAATATCATTGCATTTGCTTTTCCCTTGTTTTTAATGCTTCTCTCAGATCTTTGAATGGCTGCACCTACCTTTCAGGTGAGAGTTCAGAATTTACCTTACCTGAGCACATCAGCTAAACTAGCCTCTTGTTGCAGACAATTTCTCACATGATTCTGTTGTATTTCCTTAGTGGTTCTGGTCACTGTCCTACAATGTGTACCTATTTGTATCCTTGATTGTTTCTCTTCATTAGAGTGAGAAGAGAAACATGTTCTATTTGTAAACCAGAATATATATTCACTGGCTGGAACCTATTGGGCATATTAGTACATAATTTTGAATTAATTCATTGATTTAAATGTGGTAGAGTCAAATAGAAAACAAAAGTTGGATCATGCTATCAATAATTACCAAATGATAAAGCATCATCATTTGAATCAAATGATTTGAAATATAAAATCATAAGTGGCTGAAAATCATCAATACAAAGTAAAATTTTATACAAGCAATCCGAAGATCACTTCAGTAGGATAGACAATCAGACTCCAGGGCTTATTGTCTTCATTTACCAGCTGAATACTCCGTAAAGCCTTCTTCCTACTATGTATCACAGATATGGAGGCAGCAGGACCTCTTTATACAATACCTGGTATATAAGACATTATTATATGTCTACTCTTGATCTCTTCAACTTTATTGGGAAAATTAATGAAAATATAGCTTGATCCTGTGCTTTCTTCACCTCTTTGAGATGATCTGCATAATGTTAGTCAGGTGCTACAATATTTTGGGATCTATAACCAAAGGCTTTTCTTAATAAAAGTGAACATAGAAATTTGTAATAAATAAATATCAAAAAATAGAAGACATGAGTCCAGGGGCAAAAGCATTTCTAAATTCACAAAAGTGAGTTGTGGCTAATGGATACACACAATCCAAGAATTCCTTTGCCAAATCTAGTGCGCATCCCAGCACTACTATGTAATAATGATATTGGAAAAAGCACAAGTGAGAGCAGAAATGACGGTGGCTTCTGATTCAGCTTTGGCTGATGAGCTAGATGAACTGCCAGCATTTATAGCACAGGGGCTAGGAGGAGTAGCAATAGCCAATTTTCTGTTCAGATAATACAACATTTTCTTTAGCAGAAGAAATTGGTTGAAAGTTCTCTTCATTTTCAGATGCCTTTTGTTCAGTACTTTATAAGTGCAGTTTTCCAGGGTGTATTTCTATTTGCTGGAAAGTTTTAATAATTAGGATGAGTCCTAGCAAAGCTGTAAGAGTTTTCTCGGCACTAAAGTCAGGTTTGATGAGCAATGGGAGATTTTTGATCCCTTGCACTAATGGTTTGACAATGTCCAAATGTTCCTAGTAGAAGACCTAACAGGCTGTGTGCCTAGGCCAATTGATTCTAACTCAGATTCTGCAATGTAACTGCAGTGCAGGGATGGGAAATTGAAAATGAGAGTAAGTGAGTGAAGACTGTGTATTTGATCCCATTTAACGTTCTGGTTAATCTACCATGAATCTGTACTAGCCAAAGGTAAGGACAAGACTCTTTTGAATTCCCTCTCCACAGGCTAGAAGTAGACACACATTTGGGCAAGCATTTTTAATGACATATTTTTATAGTTTCTTTTTATGGAAAACAACATCACCACACTTTATTACTCTTTTAAAAAAGACTTACTACTCTCACAAATTTCTAACTAATGATATAATTACTTTATTAGATAGCATAATTAGCAATTACTTAAAGTATAAAGAGTGCCTGGTAAAGAAATGCATAATTTACTAAATAATTTTTATTCAAATGATTATTAAGTTAAAATTAGAAGTTGCTGAAAACTTCAAGTAATGGTTTTTACCAGTGCCACATGATAAAGTAATTGCTCAATTAGCAATTAGTTACAAACAGCAATGCCCTTTATTTTTACTTAAAATAAGTAAGCTGATTTCCCCTCTTCAAGAATGAATATTAATTAGATGGAAAGACAAACAATATCACACCTTGTTAGTAGAATCTACAGTCATACAGAAGTTCTGTCTGTTCATATGAATTAGGTACAGAAATAAACAAACTTTTACTTTTTATCCTTTACTCCAGAAGCATAGGAGTGAGGGAGAAATTCTGATTTTTAAGCTTGATTTTTCTGACTTCCTTTACTAAAGTGAACTACGTGAACTTTTATTCCTTAGAAGATAGAAGTGTTACTGCTCATGTCTTTTAATTTTTAAAATATGAATCATTGTGAATACAGATGATTATATAATAATTTAAAACACACCTTAAGTTTTTAGGTAATCATGCTTACCTTTTTATACTGTGGCATTCATAATTCAACAATTTCTCCTTCCTCTTGGTGTTAGTTTTACATAACATGTAGGAAAGTTAGGACATAGTCTATACTATAGTCCTATAATATTATTTTTCTTCTTGAAACTCACCCATTGTGTTTTTAATTATTACACTGATAGCTTTTTTTTATGGTTTGTGTCTGTGTATGTTGTTTGAAAGGTAATAAATATTGGGAAAGGAGTAGGGCTTTGTAGGCAGGTAGATGTATGCTTCATTCCTTCAATTCATGGTTCTGCCCCTTATGTGCTGTGACACATATAGCAATTAAACCATTGCAGACTGTTTTCTCATCTCAGAATAGGGGTCATGAGTGCTCCCTCACATGTAAAGATGAAATAAAATAGTGTATGAAACACTGCCATGTGTACAACATTCAACATGTGCCACACCCTCTCTGTTCCAACCATAGCTTTCTAACTACTGAGAGGGTTCAAGTAGATATGAAATGATGGTAAAACTGAAACGCTGTAGGACTTTCTGTATTGGGGGAAAATTTGTTCTGAGGTTGGATAACATCTCCTCTGTCTCTACATTTCTGTGTTCTAAGTGAAACCAAATTAACTCTAGAGGTAATATTTGCATGTTGAGGCCAAGGCAAGTAAATACTTTTTTTTCCCTAATAGCAGAAAATATAAGATAAGGCAAATGTATAAACTAAGTGCATTTATTTATTATAAAAACAGTCTTCAGACTGGGGGTAAGCTAAATCCAGAGAGGACTGAATGGTGCCTCCAAGTCCCTGTTGTGAAACCAAATGTGATTCCTCAGACAGTCATGCAGTGCCACAAGGACTCTATATTAGCAAGTGTGTTTGATAACACTTCTCAGTTGTGTTCTCCATTCACATCTGTTATGGATTGAATTGTGTTCCCTGAAAAGGTATATTGAAGTCCTAACCCTGGAACCTCAGAGTGTAACTTTATTTGGAAATAGTCATTGCAAATATAATTAATTAAGTAAAGATGAGATCATACTGGAGAAAGATGGGCCCCTAATCCAGTATGACAAGAGTCTATATAAGAAGAGGAAAGATAGACACAGGGAGAAACACAATTTTGCAATAGAGGCATAGGTCGAAGAGCAATGCATTGGAACAGCAAGGATTAACTGCCACTGCCAGAAGTTAGACAGAGGCAAGGAAGGAGTCTACCAGAGTCTCAGAGGGACCATAGCTCTGCTGGAGCCTTTAGTTTGGGCTTCTAGACTCTTGAACTTTGAGATAATAAATTTCTGTTGTTTTAAACCACTCAGTTTGTAGTACTTGATTCCAACAGCCCCAGGAAACCCATCCAACATTATATTTAAAAAAAAACATAACTGAAAGTAGTTATATGAAATAACTCACTAAAACCAGTCAAAATGACATCAAGAAGAGGAATAGCTATGTTCGAGAAGCTAGAGGAATGACAAGGGAAAAATTAAACAAACAATAGACGTCTGTGCTAGTTTATAATTATTACTTTATAATCAGAGTATTTCTGAACTGAAAACCAAGTTTTCATTTCTTGTGTATGAGCTTCTTAAGGTCAAGGACTATGTATTGCTTATTGTATATCCTTGGGCCCTTGAACAATGCTTGTCATGTAGCAGGTGTTCAGAGAAGGAGAAAAGGAAGAACTGAAGCAGAAAGGAAGAAAAGAAGAAAAGGAGGAAGAGTGGGGAATGAAGGAAATAAGGAAGGAAGACTCAGGAAAGGAAAAGTAGAGAGAAGAGAGGAGAATATTAAACTGTTTTTTTCTTCTATGCACAACTTAGATAGAATTCATGAAAACCAGAGACCAAATTTTAGTTATTAGGAAGAATATTGATGTATCATTCCCTAAAGAAGCCATCTCAGTAAAACGTTGTTCTAGCTTCTCCAAGCCTATCCCGAGTTGTGAATTATTACAAAATAAATATGGCATTGGCATTTAAATTTAATTAATATGTAACATTTTGCACCAAAATTAAATGCATTCTTTATAAAAATTAACTTCAAAATTGGAAACAAATAGTGTTATGGATAATGTATATACCAAAATAGTTGTACATTTTGAGATTGCTATGGGGATACTTAAGCCAGTTTGTATTACCTTCTGTCACTACTAACTGGTTTGCTGACTTCTCAGAACCTTGAGAATCAACTTTATTGATATTGCTTAGTTAAATATGTGTATAAATTTTTTTAGGCTTTAAACTAGTTTTTTTTTTTCTAAAGAAACTGTATGATGTCTATTCCTGACATTCTGCTTCAAAATGTATCTACTCCATGTTATAAAATGCTTTGGATGGAAGGTAAAAAGCATAAATTTCACTATTTATAATGTCTTCTGTATGTTTACTTAAATAAAGTAGGAAAGAATATCAAGTATTTTAATAAATATTTAACTTTATTTCCATTATAAAAACTATCCCACTTTTAAATTTTTTTCTACTTGTTTTAATTATTTTTGATTTACTGAGTTAAAGTACTTTTCACATTTATTTAAGAGGCTGGTGGGTGCCAAGGGGCAGAATAAGTGTATAATTAGACACACATAGCATAGAGGGAAACCCCTAAATTTCTCATGCAGTTCATTCAGCAAATGAAATATGCAGGTGTTTCATTTAATATTACAGGGTAAATTTGGTCTTTGGGGCAGCAACAAAGGTTGAGACTGTCTCTGACAATGGGGAAGAGACTCCAGCACAGGAACAAGGGGTACAAATGGATATGATAACAACATACATAACACACCAGATCAAATGAGTCTGTTTATTGGTTTGTGAGTTTCTTTGAATTTTGTTGAACCAGCATACAAAGTCTCAAGATTATTTGCCATATTCTAAAATATATCATATATCATACAAAACTGGTGACACCATTTGAAGAGTTTTGAGTTTCTCTCTAATTCACTTAATAAGAATTAATCCACCATCCTTTAGCCTCACCCCATCCTACAGGATTTCTAGTATTTCAAAAATAACAACAACAACAATGAAAGATAGTGCCAGGTCTTTTACAAACAGTATAAAACTCCTCATTTAAACTCTACAAGGAAGTTAGAATGCTTTCTGTTTATATATGAGGAAACTGGTGTTTTGTAGGTGCTTGAAGTGGGTAAGATTTTCAACTGCCAGTTCATATGCTCCACTTGGTTAATGATTCAGATAATCTAAATTCAGTGCAAGAAAGTTCACAATGAGCATTTACTATTCTCCAACGATTGGACTGGGCACAAGGAAGGAAGAAATGAATACAGAACTGCACCTTTTTTTCATATGTAGGTTATAGTAGAATTATTAGTTGTCTAAAATGCACAAGAATGCTAAATTATTTAGTAATATGTTAATATCTTAATAATTATCAACATTTTTTCAATGTTACGTTTAAAGCAAGGGCTTATGCAACACATACCATATGCTATGTACTGTTCTAAGTGCCTAGAATGTTTACCCATAATCTTTGTAAATAAATCTACAAAGAAGTAAAACAAAGAGAAAACACACACACCAAGAGATTAATAAGCTTGTTCAAGGTCATACATCTAGTATGCGGCATCAGAGATTTGCAACCAGGCAGTCTGACTCCAGAGGCTCTCCTTAACCACTACACTGCACTGCCACTGCTGAGCTGAGGCACCTCCCACATAAAAGTTTATCCTCTGGAGATTATCTGTATAGTTATTCAAAACTGACTACATGAGAACACCAGCTACTGAAAATACTACACCTCTTTCACTCACTCCTCACCATGCTATACCTGCATCAGTCTTAAATCCATTTCTCCAGGGATACTGCCATAGATATTTGTTTTGCGTGTGTTTGTGTAAATTGTCTCCTTAGAAACATGAAAGAGCAAGACTGTAACTATAAAGGGCATATTTAAATAGGTTATTAAACACTAGTGTGACTTCTAAAAACAGACTACCCCTACAGATAAGCACATACACTCCTTAAGTATATAATTTATGAGTTTAACTATATTCTCGGAAAAGTGAAAGAAATGTGTATTAGAAATAGAGAGGTTTACAAACAGAGTAGTATTTCAAGGAAAATTTCCCCTCCATCCTATTCAATCATCCATGCTTTTTTACTACATATACACTCTGACTTGCTCTAGTTTATGCTGAGGGAAGGGAAAATAGATCTAATATTTACTGAAAACTTGCTATGTAGCAGGCATTTTCACACACATCTTCTAACTCTAATAATGCTTCATAGAATTATTATCCTCTTTTTACATCTTAAGAAATTGAAACATTGTAGGTTAAGTGACTTGCCCAAAGTCACAAAGTTGGTTAACAGTGGAAAGAGGATTCTAACCCAGGTTGTCTTACCCCAGTGGGCTAGGTTTGCCTTTAAAAAGAAGACAACATAAATGTAATTGAGATAAACTTTCTGGACACATAGATTCAGTGATGAATATCTGAAGCCCTCCTATTACTTTTCTTTTTATTTCTCTTTTAATTATATTTATGTGATATTTATTGTTATTTATTATTATTTTTATTTCTTAAGCAGTTTTGTGGCTAACATTCAGTGTTTTTTTTTAAATTTATCTACCAAGTCATAATATGCATTCTTATCTATTGTAATTGAGCTAAATCTGAGAGGTTTTCCCCACCTTTTCTACAGAAATCTGTGCCTCAGGAAAGAAACAGATAGATCTAGCAATATCCATGATGTCATAAGCTCCATGAGTAGTCAGTTATCAGGGTCACTGTTTAGCTTGCATGGATGCCTCTTCTCTGGAAATAGCTTGCAACACAAAGAAGCGGTCCTCTGGCCACCGTATTGTTACTCTATGGCTTTTTATCTTGACCATGACTGACAGATACAGAGTGGGGACATTTGGTCCAACCTGGGCCAACCTAGATTTTTAACATTGTGATATGAGAGACATAGATACTAAGAGCTGTTAGAACCCAGATAATGTTCATCTTAATACTCTTGTTTACCCCATAAATCCCTGTTGTAGAGTTCCTCAGAGCAGCTCTAGCTCCTGTTTTCCAGCTGCTTGATTGTAAAGCTCTTTCTTGGTTTCCATAAGACTTACATATTTTATATTTCTAATTCATTTTAACTTTGGATCTAATAAACTAGAGTTTTCTATTGCTTGCCATTAAAAACATGTTTACTCATATATAGCCATAATTTTATATGCTATCAAAAGCCCACATGAAAAAGATAAATTCCCCGAATGAGAAACATCCATAATGGGAAGGATGGCCTATTTGTAGATTCACTACTCACACATTTTGTGATAATACCACCATTGAACGTTATCTGTATTATTTCCTGTTGCTGCTGTAACAAATTACCACAAACTCAGTGACTTAAACAATGCAAATTATTTTTGTTTACCCTTTTGGGTAAATCAAGTAGTCATAAGGGCTATGTTCTTTTGGGGGCTTATGGGGTAAAAATCTGTTATTTTTTTTTTTTACCTTTTCCAGCTTTTAGTCTGCCTACATTCCTTGGACAGCTGTCATTTCCTCCATCTCCATTTCCTGCATCATTCCAACTGATAGTTTCATCTTTATATCTATTTTTTCTGACTTTGATCCTTAAGAACCTTGGTAATAACATTGGACCCACTGGGATAATTCAGGATAATCTCCCCCATCTCAAGATTCTTAATCACATATGCAATGTCCTTTTGACCCTGTAGGGCAACATGTTCACAGTTTCTGGGGATTAGGACCTTGATATCACTTGGAGCCATGTAGATTATTTGGGAGTCATTTTCAGCCAACCACACTATAAAGTGTAGATTATTATGATGTTCGTAAGAGGTCTGCTGAGAGCCACATTTTGCATTGCCTGCTCTCAAGATATCAGCAAATCTCATTAAGTTAGTAAGACTTCCTAAGACTTCACAAACCAGAAAATGTTCTGAATTCTACGCATTACCATGAACTTTAAGAGGGAACCAAGTAAAAATAACACAAACTATAAGATCTTCCTCTCACTTCAAGTGACAAAATATCTACTCTCTCTGACTTCATGTACAGAACATTTTGGAAAGATCAATGAGGGTGAGAACTCTAGCAACTGGTACACATACATATGTACTTTAAGTTAATTAACCTGTTCAAGATGATTTATAAGTTAGTCTTTATTTTAATTGACAACTAGTATTTTGAAAGAAATGTTGTATTTGGAGAAAGTGAAATAAGTGAAGAAATATCATCAATTTATAAATCAGTTCACAAGATTTTTTTTTTTTCCGGTATGCAGGCCTTTCACTGCTGTGGCCTCTCCCGTTGCGGAGCACAGGCTCCAGACATGCAGGCTCAGAGGCCAGGGCTCACAGGCCCAGCCGCTCCGCGGCATGTGGGATCCTCCCGGACCCGGGCACAAACCCGTGTCCCCTGCATCGGCAGGCGGACTCTCAACCACTGCACCACCAGGGAAGCCCAGTTCACAAGATTTTGCATACCAGTTGATTGTGTATTCTCTTGTGAACATGCCATTTAATAGAATTTTAATAATGTTTTTTTATTGTCCTCCAAAGGCCAGATACACCCAAGACAAATCCAACTCTCCACATAGTACAAAAATCTTCTAAAATGTTGAAGGAACAGTATCAATCTGTGAGTTGATACAATAGAGGAAATGTAATATTATTCTTTGGTTTTAATAAGCACAGCTTGTAGTTAAAAGTTATATTTTTAAAAGGAAAACATATTTTGGATCTTTGATTGAAAGAAAATGAGTAGCAAATGTCACTTGAAGTTTGGTGAACACGAGTAATTAGGGCCCAGATGATCTGCTGGACCCTCTGCCTGCACACTGTCAAACAGCCGAAATTGTCAACACTTGTTTACAGCAGCCCTGATCAAGAGTCTCATAACCCCAGGTTCTTAATACCTACAATTGTCAATCATTACAAACAGAGACTACACCAATGACCCTTGTGAAGCAGAATTAGAATCTGACAGAATCTAACAGATTTGATAATAGTGAAGTATCCTGGGGCATGCCACAATCACTATTATGAGCATCCACTTTCTAAACTACCAAAACACTGTTAAACACAGAAGGGGTACCTGTCTCAGATTTTTCTTTCCCTGGAGAGTGAAAAGAGAATTTGGAAGCCATGCTCTGATTCAGAGATGAAACTCACTTTTGACCATAGAAATACTATGCTAATCAAGTAATGCATTTCCTTCAGTGGGCAATTTTGTGTGAGACACTGCAAAAAAGCACAAGATTTATAATAAAATACTGTGAATTCAAGTATTTTTTCCATCTATTTTTGATCCTGTGTTCACAAGTCACTTAATTTTCTGAGTTTCAGAGCCCAATCATAACTTTAAGAAAAGAACTTCATTGTTGTATTTTTTGAATGCTTCCTCAAAATAGATGAATTTTCAACAGCATTAATTAATAATCCTAAAAACAGTCTTATGAAGTGGATACTATTACTATCCACATTTATCTGCAAGATAACTGAGGCTTAGACAAGTTAGGTAAATTGTCCATGATTTTATTAATAGAAAGGTAATAACACTAACTTCTAAAAGCTTGGATACAGCTAGGATTTAATGAACTTTCACACTCAAAAGTGGATTGTGAGATTTGAAGAAGTATAGCATATTACACAACACACTTGATGTGATTATGAATGATCTGTGTTTCAGTCTTTACTGTGTCAACTACTATGACTATTGTTTAGGTAAATTACTTTACCCCAATTATTATAAGTAAACTCATCTATAAAATAAAAATAAATTCTATGAGATTTTCTGTGTGAATTAAGTGAGTCAATGCATGTGAAAAGTGAGTTAAGTTTCAGGACACAGAGCAGGAGCAAATAAATTATTTCCATTATTCCCTTTCCTCTTCTTTTTTTTTTTAGACTGGGAAAACAAAGAGGTATGATTGCAAATTTTGTCTCCACCTTTTAATAATTCAGTGGGGAATTTACTTAATCCTGTTTTGTGATCACAGTATGGGGATCATGATATGGATTGTAGAAGACATTAAATGAGACAAAATTTATAAGGCACTAACTAGCCCAATGGTTGGCATGGAATATGAATAGAACACATTCTGTTCTCTCTCTTTCAAAGTAACACTTATATCCTGCCTTACAGTTGAGTGGGTAACAAGAGATCTGCAGAGGCAAAAAGGGATTAAAAATGTTTACTCCTTAATTTGACAAACATCAACTGACCACCTATTTTGTGCTTTTAAGGTGCTCTGAAGACATTCTATATTGGACAAGACAGACAAGGTTCACAGGACTTACTTCCATGGTAGAGAGAAAAAGCAATAAATATATAGATGATTAATGAGTTAGGCACTAAGAAGAAAAGCAAAGGGAACATTGGGATGGTGTGAACACTTAAAAAATAGTGTTTGGGCTTCCCTGGTGGCGCAGTGGTTGGGGGTCCGCCTGCCGATGCAGGGGAAGCGGGTTCGTGCCCCGGTCCGGGAAGGTCACACATGCCGCGGAGCGGCTGGGCCCGTGAGCCGTGGCCACGGGGCCTGCGAGTCCGGAGCCTGTGCTCCGCAATGGGAGAGGCCACGGCAGTGAGAGGCCCGCGTACCGCAAAAAAAAAAAAAAAAAAAAAAAAGTGTTTGGAGGGAAGAGAGACGGACATGCAAAGCAGGAAAGAGTGCTCCAGCCTGCAGATGCCAGGAGAGCAATTTCCATGTGGTACAAATTACCTGAGGAGTGAATTTTGTTTCTTATGAAATTACCTTTCTCAAGAAAAAAAGTTACATAAAAATACACTAATTTTACATGTGTGACTTGATAACACTGACAATATATTTTGTTTTCAGAAATTTTTCTTTTGATTCTGAAGAATTCTAGTTTTACTCTTATTAAAAAGAAAAACCTCTTGCCCTTTCACATAAACAAACGTGAATTATTTTTAAATCAGTCTTTTTGCCCTTTTGTTTCATTTTTGCCTTTTCTCTTCCCATTATTTCTTCCCCTCACCATAATTTGTCTTGATAATATGTTTTCTTCCATATTTTATTTCTTATATACATAAACACATATATTCATTTTCCAAGGTTTTGCCACTATAAAAATTTTTGAAATCACACAAGTGCTTGCAAGCATGCATGCATGCGTACAGGTTTTAGAGCTGGATTAAAGTTCCTTGGGGGAAAATTGTTGTTATTTGATTGCTTAGTCAAATGTCTTTTATTGTTTTAATAGTTGTTACTGGGTTGTTTTCTAAAGTGGCTGCAACAGCTCACACTTCCAGTAGCATTGAATGAAAGCACTCTCTCATCTGGGTCACTGGCAATGATAGAGATAAACCCTTTTAGACTTAAAATTTTGCCTATTTGATAAGTAAATGTGATACCATGAGGTGACTTTGATTTTACTTCCTTGATTACCACAAAGTTTGAGCTTCTCTTCATGTTTTTTAGCAATTTGGGTTTGCTCTTCTGTGAAATGCTTGTTAATGTTTTGTTCTTCATTTTATATTGTTAATTTCTTTATTATCAATCTTTAAGTACTTCTTATATTTTCAATGCTCTATATTGCCAATATTTTCCATAAATCTGTTGTTTCTCTATTGACTTAATTTACAGGAACTTCTCCCTGAAAATTCAATTTTTATATTGTGAATATGGGTTTTGGGACTTCCTTACTTAACTTTACATTTACCTAACTAGATTTTCCTATACTGTTATGCCTTTTATTTTTATGCTGATATTGTTATTTTTTTTTACATTATAGTAATATAATTATGATTTTTACATATAAATATTTAATTCATCTGTAATTTCCATTGTAAATAATATAATATAGGATACAGCCTAACTTTGTTTTTTTCTGGACACCTATCCACTTGGGTTAGTATTATTGAATAATGAATCTTATTGCTCCTGACTGGAAACATCATTATATATTATGTCCTCATGCATACAAGGATCCATTTCTAGATTCCCTTTGAAGCATAGTTTGAGGAAAGTGAATGAGCCTATTTGTCATTATTAGAGTGAGAGGGAGACAGTAGCATTAACTGAATTTTTATAAGATAAAATCAAATCACATAGTGCCTTGTAGACTCTTCTAAAATAAATTAAAAGTACAGAAGTTAATTCAGTTAAAAAAATAATGTCTGCAGTATAGGTGTTTAATATGGAGAAAGAGAAGAAAGAAGACTCCTTTTAAAAGGCCAATTCAGGGAACCAAGTCAAAGAAAATGTGGCAAGGGAGATGGAGTAAGCTTAACTCAAAATATTTGGGGTCTTTGGGTAGTCATTTATTATCTACAGTAATCTAGATAATATAAATATAATATAATTGGTGCTGTACCACACTGAGCTGAACCACAGTGAAGTGTACACAGAAAATTTCAGTTTTCTAGGGTATGTAGAGAAGAGTTTCTAATAAATCAGAAATGTTAGTTACCCGATACTTAATGAAAAAAACTTCTGTGTTTCAGCTGCTTGTTGATATTTCTAATTTGTATTCATCACCTTCCTTGAGATAGTTAAGTTCAGTTTATTGAAGGTAATTGAATCTTTTATGATTCAGAATCCTCAGTGCCTCAGGGACATCATTCTAAACATCAATCCTAATTTTATGGGCATAGATCAGACAGAAACTCTAGTGAATATAAGTAAAATTCTGGAAATTGCATTTTTACCAAAGCCCTGATATCAACCTAGTTTATTATGCTTTTTTGGGGTTATTTGACTATTTTTCCTAAAAAGCTGAGTGTGTAACAATTTTGGTTAACTCAAGTTTCAGGTTTATTGTAATATTTGTAATACATTAGAAGTTGCAAATCTTTTTTTCTTGAGAAAATTTTCTTTCTATTTTTTTTTTTTTTTCCAGTTGGCTCATATATAACAGAAGTTACAGTTGGGAGATTTTAGTGAGGATACAGAGGAGGAAAAGAGTGAACACAGAGTTTGTTATATACATTAACAGAATGATATTAAGTTGATTTTAGACAAGAGGAAACAGAAAAAAACCTGAATATTATCTTACAACAGTTAGACCTTCCCCTCTTGCAGTTCACAAAAGAGATTTTTTATTATTAGGCTGGATATCCAAACCCAAGTGTGAAAGCTTAATGAGCTACACTGGGAACAATGGAAATCTCTTTTTACTTGAACACAAGGTGCCTTAAGTTGAGAACTGCAGCTGCAGAACAACCTGCCCTTTCACCCTTCACCTTTTACACCCATGTTCAGACTGTCTTCTACCAGCATCAAGGAGGGGCAACCCTGGATCATATCAGTCCTCACAAAGCAAAGAGCTTTCCCTGCTGTTTATGGAAAGGTGTCTAGCCCTCAAACTTAAAGATTTTTAAGAGTGGGTCAATGTGCATGGCAGGAAATCTATCCTGGCTGCTCACACAGACAAGGGGATGGGCTATGTCACTTTCCTCTAGACTCACTGAAGAGAAAAAGAGAGAGACAGTGAAAAAGACATAGAGACAGACACTTAGAGTAAGATAAAAGAGAGAGTTTTTGAGAAATGAGAGGCAGGAGCCCAAGCCACTTTATCACTCTGCATGTATTAAAAAGTTCCAGAGAGAAAAAGCCATCTCTACCCCAATATAGACTACTCCTCCAGCTAATGATACACCACAGCAAAAGTCATCTAATTAGTGTCCTTTGATCGATCCAATTAACACTTTTCTTTGGTGGTGGTAAAGTGTAGTGGCGATGGGTGTTGTGATAATTGGAGGAGAAAGAGAAAGAGCTAGAAACTTTAAACTCTTTTCTCTTTAAAACCAGCAGTATTCATCTTACTAACGAATGGTCCTTCTTTATCTCGAAATGCCCTTGGAACAAATGCACAGTTTAGGAAAAATGTTCAAGGAGCAATGAAGGTAAATGGGACAACATTTTGCTAATATGGGGAACTATGACAACCCTGGAGATCAGTGGAAGATCTGATGCCCCAGAAAGATTCACAACATGTTCTACTGCTTTTATTAAAATTATTAAAAGTGTAACTTATTACTTAGGGACCAAGGTTGCATATCAAAAGTTATTTTGCTATGCATTAATGTTTTTCAGAATGTCATTTAGAAAAGATGAGGGGAGAATGTGGATATGGAGGGGAAGAAAAAGAGATACTTGAAGAAGAACAGAAATAAGACAAGAAAGGTGACAACAGGAAGAATACTGGAATAAAAGAGATGACCCCCAAAAGCAAAGAACCAAGAAAGAAATGGAAATGGAAATGTCCTGAAACATTACCTTTCCTTGACAAGGTAGGGTGCTAGTTGATGACCTGACCACACTTGGTATTTGTTTTCCATCCAGCAACACAGAGGTTACACTACTACAACACAGTGGCCCACCTGCTACTAAGGTGGACCACTGATTATAGTCTTCAGCAGTGGCTCCCCTGCACCCACTGGGCAGCTGCTACTTCAAAATTTCCTTCTGAGCCCAGGCTACTAGAAGAACCCTAAGCATTGGTAAGAGCTCAACATGACTTTTCACGTTAAGAAGAAATGTTATTTTCAGAGGAGTTATTATTAAGCAATCACTGCTTCATGATCTACTTATAGATAAGGCTTGGAGATGAACAAAATGTTTGGCTTTCACCAATACAAGAATTTACACTATAATTTAAATCTACTCCTATATTTTCCAAAATACTTCAGCATTTTTATTTAACATGTAAAAGTAATATATTTAGAGTGTAGGGCATTTGGAAAATATCTTTTAAATAATAATAAGAAAAAGACACACAAACCTTTATCCCCTTCAAGATAATCTCTGTTCCAGTTTTAAAGATCTTGTTATCTACTATCAAATTGCCCCAAGAAACTTATATTGACTTTTCCTCCCATTTTGTGTGTAAGAAAGGAATTAATTTAGAGAATATATTTTAATGTCTGTCCCTTCGTTACTCCTCATTACTACATTTGTTTAATTATCTCTTTATTAATCAATCCCATAGTTGCCTCCGTACCTTTTCCAGGGTAAAGCCTATAAGTTCCTCTTCAAATCCAGTTACCAGGGTCTCCGTAGCACACTGTCAATACAGCTTTTACAACACAACTGCACCAAATCTGAGCCCCTGTTCCCTGACAACCAGCGCCTTCCACTTTGCTTAATTCACCAGTCAGTGTACTTAACTTTTTATTTGTCAAATTGTACATGTTTGGACACATGTTTTGTATGTACTTCATTGTCTATATGTCCAAGATGGGTATTTATTAGATTTGAAGGGAAACTTAGAAGTTATTTTGTTAATATTTTTTAAAGATAAAAACTATATGCTACAATGTTGAAAAAATGTCTTGACAACTTCTGCTTTAGTGCTCCCAATAATATGAGCTCATCACTTGACAAGCTAGTACTTACTTTTGAATTTTTGTCCAGTTAAAAAAAAAAACTTTTTTATTTTAACCAAAATTATATTTCCCTATTCGGGCTAATAAGGCTATGTAGAGCACAACTTTCTTCTCCTTTCCTTTAAAAAAAAAAATTTTGTCAAAAAAAAGGCTAATGCTTACCTTAACTCTTGTCTTTAAATCCTAGCTAAGAAATCCAGTCCCTTCAATTGCTTCTCATAAGACTCTCATCATACTCTGCATTGTTTTGATTCACTCTAATTTTAATGTCCTTCTTAAAATATAACACTAACTGATCAATGATATTTAAATGTATTCTGATCTTCAACCATATCTAAAAAGTTAATAAATTTCAATTTAGCACAAATTGTTCTTAGAATGGTCATATTTCCTTGTGCTCATGGCTTTATTTTCTATGTAGTCATAAAACATTTACCTAAAAATTATTTCTATGTTTTTCCCATGGAAATATTTTGCATTTGATTTTATAATTAGTGACTTGCATTGTTCAATCTTTTCAAAGAAGGGCTATATTTATTTCCAACTACATTGCCCAGTGTTTTGTACAATAGCACTTAAAAAACTGTTTTTATATATGTTATATATTTCATATATTCAAGGGTAGAATCAAACATGCAATAGCTAAATATATATTGTGCAATTAATGAGGCCAAGGAGATGATATCTATCCCTTATTTTATCAATAACTTGTAGTATGGTATTGGTTGTCATGTTTAACTTATGAAATTAAATGTTCTAATTTGAAAAATTAACATAATATTCCTTTTCTAAACAACACCTGTGACTATGGTGATGTTCATACAGTATAAGTTGACTAAGAAGGCTTTGAAAGAAGAAAAGTGCTGTACAGAGAAGTAGAAGAGTCTACTGAATTCTTCTGCATCCTCTACAAAATGGCCTTCACACTCTTACATGGATCCTAGTGACACACAGGAAATATGACCCCAACAAATAGTTGATATTGATCTCTTCTCTTTTTTGACATTCACAGGAGAATTACCCACATTAATATTTAATATATATTTTTTAAATGTTACGTCTTCAAGGAAGAGTAGGAGGACCCTGAACTCACCTCCTCCTATGGTCACACCAAAATTAAAACTGAATACAAAGCAACTATTGATGAGAAAGACCTGAAGACTACCAGAAGAGATCTGCTACAATTAAAAATATAAAGAAGACACCACAACAAGATGGGTAGGAGGGGTATACACAACATGGTATAGTCAAAACCAATATTCCTTGGTATGAAACCCACAAATGGGAGGATAATTACAGTTGCAGAGGTTCACCCCAAGAAGTGAGGGGTGCAAGCCCCACATCGGACTCCTCAGCTCAGAGGTCCTGCACTGGGAAAAGGAGCTCCCAGAATATTTGGCATTGAAGCCAGGGGGGTTAATTTTGGGAGAGCCAGAGGACTGTGGGCAATAGAGACTGCAGTCTTAAAAGGTGCACACAAAATCGCACATTCTCCAAGATCCAGGGCAGAAGCATTAATTTGAAATGAGACAGGGTCAGACCCACCTGCTGATCTCGGAGAGCCTCCTGACAGGCAGGAGGCAACTGGAATCCACCCTGGGGACATACACGCTGGTGGCAGCCACTATGGGGAGCACATACTATCACAAGGACATTGGTGTTGTCACGTGCCATTTTGGAGTCCTCCCTCTAGCCTATTAGAATTGAGAGATTACCCACCCACAAGTGGGCTGGCACCAGTCCCAGGCCTTTCAGCCAGCCACCCCAGGAGCCAACCTCACCTACTGGCACACTAGCTGACTTAGGAACCCCTTACCACACAACCACCCTGGGATCCATCTCCACCCACCAAAAGGCCCAGGACCCAGCCCCACCCACCAATGTACTCACAGAAGCCCCTGGAACTCAGGGCCCCACACTTGGAGACTCTGGGACCCAGCTCCTCCCGCCAGTAGCTGGCACTAGCATTCTGACTGTCTTCACCCACAAGTGAGCAGGCACCAGCCCCAGGACACTTAGGCCTTGGCTCTTCCCACCAGCAAGTCAATGCCAACTCCAGGGCTCCCAGCACCCTCAGCAAGAGACCCTGAGGTCTGGTTCTATCCACCAGAGAGTTAGCCCTGATCCTGGGAACATCTGGATCCCGACCCTACCCACAAACAAGCCAACACTAACTCTGCAAAACCCAGACCCTGAACCATATCCACCCACCAGTGGGCTGCAGTTAGCACAAGGATCTTGCCTCACCCACCAGCAAGTGGACACCAGCCTTGGGATCATCACAGCCCCGCAGCCTGCCATATCAAGACCCAGCACATCCACCAGGAGGCTGGCACCAGCTTTGGGACACCCTGGACTCCTCATAGAGCAGACCCAGGATCCAGCCCCACCCACCATCAGGACAACACCAGCCCCAAGATGCCCAGAAACCTAACCCCACCCATCAGAAGACTGACATCAGCTTCAAGATACCTTGGATCCCCTATCAAGTGGGCCCAGGATCCAGCTCCACTCACCAGCAGGGTAGCCCCAGATTTGAGATACACTGGACCACCCAGCCAGCCATGTCAGGAACTAGCTCTGCTCACCAGCAGGCTGATACTCAATCTGGGACCGCTGGCCTCACAACCAGCCACCCAGAAACATACCTCAACATAATAAAGGCTGTATATGACAAACCCACAACTAACTTCATACTCAATAGTTAAAAGCTGAAAGCATTTCCTCTAAGATCAGGAACAAGACAAGGATGTCCATTCTCTCCCTTTTTATTCAACATAGTTGTAGAAGTCTTAGCCACAGCAATCAGAAGAAATAAAGGAATCCAAGTTGGAATGGAAGAAGTAAAACTGTCACTGTTGGCAGATGGCATGATACTATACATAGAAAATACTAAAGGCGCAATGAGAAAACAACTAGAGCTCATCAATGACTTTGGTAAAGTTGCAGAATACAAAATTTATATACAGAAATCTGTTGCATTTTTATACACTAACAATAAAATATCAGAAAGAGAGATTAAGGAAACAGTCTCATTTACCATTGCATCAAAAAGAATAAAATACCTAGGAGTAAAATTACCTAAGGAGGCAAAAGACCTGCACTGCAAAAATTATAAGATGCTGTAGAAGAAATTGAAGACCACACAAACATATGGAAAGGTATATTGTGTTCTTGGATTGAAAGAATCAATATTGTTAAAATGATCATACTACCCAAGGCAATCTGCAGATTCAATACAATCCCTATCAAATCACCAATGGCATTTTTCACAGAACTAGAAGAAAACATTTTAAAATTTGTATGGAAACACAAAACATCCTGAATAGCCAAAACAATCTTGAATAAGAAGAAAGGATTTGGAGATATCACACTCCCTGACTGCAGACTATACTACAAAGCTACAGTCATCAAAGCAGTATGATACTCACACAAAAACAGATACTTAGATCAATGGAACAGGATAGAAAGCCCCAAGATAAGCCCACACACTTATGGTCAATTAATCTATGACAAAGGAGGCAAGAATATACAATGGGGAAAAGACAGTCTCTTCAATAAATGATGCTGGGAAAATTGGACAGCTACATGTAAAAGAATGAAATTAGAACGTTATCTAACACCATATAAAAAATTGATTAAAGACCTAAATGTAAGACTGGATACTATAAAATTCCTAGAGGAAAACATTGGCAGGACACTCTTTGACATAAATCACAGCAATTTTTTTTTTTTTTTGGATCCATCTCCTAGAGTAATGGAAACAAATGGGACCTAATTAAACTTAAAAGCTTTTTTACAGCAAAGGAAACCATAAACAGAATGATAACACAACCTACAGAATGGGAGAAAATATGTGAAACTATGAGACCAATAAGGGATTAATTTCCAAAATATACATACAGCTCAATATCAAAAAAACAAACAACCCAATCAAAATATGGGCAGAAGACCTAAATAGACATTTTTCTAAATGAAAAATGCTCCACATCGTTAATTATTAGAAAACTGCAAGTCAAAATCACAATGAGGCTTCACCTCACACTGGTCAGAATGACCATTTTCAAAAGTCTACAAATAATAAGTGCTGGAGAGGGTGTGGACAAAGGATCACCTTCCTATGCTGTTGGTGGGAATGCAAATTGGTGCATTCCTTATGGAGGACAGCGTGGAAGTCCTTAAAAAACTAAAAATAGAGTTACCGTATGATCCAGCAATCCCACTCCTGGGCATATATCTGGAGAAAACTAATTTGAAAAGATAGATGCACCCCAGTGTTCATAGCACTATTTACAACAGTCAAGACATTGAAGCAACCTAAATGTCCATGGATAGAGGAATGGATAAAGAAAATATGATAGATAGATATTTACATATATGGATGACCTTGGATTTTGCAATGAGATATTGGGTATGATAGTGTTGATATTAGACTTTATTAAAATTAACAACTTCTGCCCTGAGAAAGATACTGTTAGTAAAATAAAAGACAAGTCACATACAAAGAAAATATTTGCAAAACCTATATCTGATAAAGGATTTATAAGCAAAATACACTTATATGCAAAATTTCTTAAAACTTAGCAATAAGAAAACCAAAAGATCCAAATAAAAAATGGGCAAGTGATCTGAAAGAACATGTCACAAAATATATACAGATGACAATTAAGAGATTTTAAAATTTCTTTTATCAGAGCTTTGAAGTTTTTCACACAAATCTTGTTCATATTATGTTACACTTACACCTAAGCATTTCAGTTTTATGGTTTTATTGTAAATTTGAATATTAACTGTTCATTGTTTCTATACAGGAACACAATTGACATGTTTTTAAGTTCTGTCCTATAAGCTCAGTATACTCACTTACTAGTCCTAAGAGGTTTTCAGCTATTCCTTGGAATTTTTATAAATAGATTATCATGTCATCTGCAAAAAATGTTTCATTTCTTCCTTCCCAATACATATACATTTTATTCTTTTTTCTAGTCTTATTGCTTAGCTAGGACTTCCAACATGTTGATTGAATAGGAATGTTGGGAAAGGACATCCTGGCTTTGTTCCCAATGTTAGGGAGAAAACTTTCAGTTTCTCATCAAGTATGATGATGTTAGCTGTAGGTTTCTTGTAGATGCTCTTTATCAAATTGGGGAAGATTCCCTCTACTCCTAGTTATCTGAGACTTTTTATTATAATGGGTGTTAGAGTTTGTCAAATGTTTTTTCTCCATTAACTGATGTACAAGTTTTCATCCTTCATCTGTTGATATGATGAATTACATTGACTTTCAAATGTTGAAGCATGCTTGTATATCTGGAATGAATCTCACTTCATTGTAGTATATAAATCTTTCACGCATTGTTGGATTTGATTTGCTAACATTTTTGTGGATTTTTGCACTGATATTCATGGGAGATATTGGTCTGTAGTTTTTTCTTTTTTCTGGTGTTGGAATTAGGAAGGCCCTATAGAATGCATAAGAAAGTGCTCCTCTGCCTTTATTTTCTAGGAGAGATTGTAGAGAATTAGTATCATTTCTTCATAAATATTGGTAGAATTCATCAGCGAAACCTCTTAACCTGGTGAATTTAATATTTTTGGTAACATTATTAACTATGATTCAATTTTTTAATGGATGTAGTTCTATTCAGATCATCCATTTCTCCTTGTGTTAGTTTTGGTAGTTTGTGTGTTTCAAGAAAGTGGAGAGTCTTGCAAAGAAGAATGACCAAATCAAAGACCTGAGGAAAAGACCAGCAAAATACGAACCTGAAGATTAAAAACTGAAGATTTTGTCTGGAAGCTGCTACAACATGAAAGTACAAGCTGTTTCTTACCTCAGGCATGTATTTGCAACAGTTTGTTATATTCCCTCTTTTTATTTTTCTAAGATTTAAAATTTGCTTCTAATATTTAGAACTAGAGTTCCTATTTCAGTTACCTAATTGAGAGGAGAGAAAATCTACTCATTCCAGCTGGTCATCCCAAACTCCTCTCTGCCAGGTGCTCCAGATTCTTAGTTAAAATGCAGTGAGAATTCTTTATAGTAAAGAAGAGGCTTTTAGAGTGGGAAGAAGAGGCCTATTCTTTTGCATTAGTATAAAGAAAACATCTTTTCAATAAATGTTAAAGCTAGCCTTGTCTGTGCTTGTGCATTCCCCAGAGTAAAAATAAATATGGAATTACTAAAGATAGTTACTACAAATAAACCTTATTTTTTAAATGAAAAAAATATTAAAAATTAAAAAAAAATTCATCTAAATTATCAAATGGGGACATGGAATTATTCATAATATTCTTTTATTATAATTTTAATGTCTTTGAGATCAGTAATGATACCTCCTCTTTCATTTCTGATATTTATAATTTTTTTCTTTGATATTTTCTTGCTTAGCCTGGCTAAAAGTTTCTCAATTTTATCAGTCTTTTCAGAAAACCAGCTTTTGATTTTGTTGGTTTTCTCTATTGTTTTCCTGTTTTCAGTATCCTTAATTTCTGCTCTATTTTTTATTATTTATTTGCTTCTTGCTTTAGACTTCATTTGTTCTTCTCTCTGGTTTCCTAAGGTAAAAGTTTAAGTAACTGAATTTAGATCTTTCTTCTTTTCTAATATTTACACTTAATGCTATAAATTTCCCACTAAGCACCATTTTTCCTCATCCTACAAGTTTTGGTAAGTAGTATTTTCATTTTTATTCAATTCAGAATATTTTTTAAAATTGTTTGAGGTTTTCTCTTTGATACCTGTGCTTTTAGAAGTGTGTTCTTTGATATTCAAATACTTGGGGATTTCCCAACTATTTTTTGCTGTTGAGTCTTGCTTAATTCCATTGTTATCTGAGAGCATACTTCATATGATTTTTATTTTTTTTTAAACTTGTTAAGGTATGTTTTATGGCCTAGAATGTGGTCTGTCTTGGTGAATTTTCCATGTGACCTTGAGAAGAATGTATATTCTGATGTTGGAGTACTCTATAATGTTACTTAGACCAGGATACTGGTAGTGCTATTGAGATCATTTATATCCTTGCTGATTTTTCTACATGCTTTACCTATCAATTACTGACAGAGGAGTGTCAAAATCTAAGACTATAATAGTGTAGAGTCTATTTCTACTTTCACTTCTGTGTTTTGTCTCACTTATTTTGATGCCCTGTTAGGAGACACATACACTTTTAGGATTGTTATGTCTTTGAAAATTGATCCCTTTTCATTATGTAATGCCTCACTTTACCCCAGATAGTTTCTCTTTTTCTGAAGTCTGCTTTGTCTAAAATTAATACAGCAATTCCACCTTCTTTTGTTTGGTTGTAGCATTGTATATCTTTCACTATCTCTTTATTTTTAAACTGTCCATGTCTTTACATTTAGTGTGGAATTGTTGTAGACAACATGTAATTGAGTCTTGTTTTGCAATCCACTCTGGCATTCTCTGTCTTTTAACTGGTACATTCAAATTTAAAATTGTTATTTATATAGTTGATTTTATGTCTATCATATTTGTAATTGTTTTGTATCCATTTCACTTTTTTTTCATTTTTTCTGCCTTCTTAGTTTTCAGTTGAGCATTACATATGGTGGCATTTTATCTCTTCCCTTAGCATATCAATTTTACTTCTTATTTAATGAAAAGTAGTGGTTGCCTTTGAGCTTCTAATATACATTTTAACTAACCTGAGCTTATCTTCAAATAATACCATACCACTTCATATTTAGTGAAGTTACCTATAACACTATTTATAATTCCTTCCTTCTATCCCTTTTGGCTTGCTGTCATTAACTTAACCATATGCTATAATCACCTAATATGCTGTCACTATCATTACTTTAAATAGTTACCTTTTGGGCTTCCCTGGTGGCACAGTGGTTGAGAGTCCACCTGCTGATGCAGGGGACACGGGTTCGTGCCCCAGTCTGGAAAGATCCCACATGCCACGGAGCGGCTGGACCAGTGAGCCATGGCCGCTGAGCCTGCGTGCCCGGAGCCCGTGCTCTGCAACGGGAGAGGCTACAAGCAGTGAGAGGCCCGCGTACAAAAAAAAAAAAAATTAAATTAAATAGTTACCTTTTAATCAATTAAGATAAGAAAAATAATATATTTTATTTTATTTATTCCTACTGAATACTTTTCCTTTCTTTTTGTACATCTAAATTTCTGACCTATATCATTTTGATTCTCCTCTGAAGAACTACTTTAAACATATTTTGAAAGGAATATATTATGAACTGAATGTTTGTGTCCTCCCAAAATTTAAATGTTCATCCTGACCCCCCACTATGATGGTATTCAGAGGCAGAGCCTTTGGGAGATAATTAGGTTTAGATGAAGTCTAGAGGGTGGGGCCCTTGTAATGGGATTATTGCCTTTTTAAGAAGAGGAAGAGAAAACAGGGCTCTCCATCTCTGCCATGTGAAGACACAGCTAGAAGACAGCCATCTACCACCCAAGAAGAGAGCTGTCACTAGATGCCAACCTTGCTGGTACCTTGATCTTGGAATTATCATCTCCAGAACTTCAATAAATGAATTCCTTTTATTTTAACCATCTAGTCTATGGTATTTTGTTATAGCAGTAAGAACTAAGACACAAGATTTGCTGATGATGAATTCTCTTAGTTGTTTGTCAGAGAAGGTATTTCTCTTTCACTTTTGAAGTATAATTTTAATTGATATAGAATCCTAGGTTAGCATTTTTTCCCTTCAAACTTTTAATTAATATTTCCCTCCACTCTTGTTGTTTGCATGTGTTTTTGACAAGTCCACTTTGATTCTTATCCTTGTTACTTTATGGGTAATGCTGGCTTTCTCCCTGCCTTCTTTCAAGATTTCTTGTTTATCTTTGGTTTTCTGCAGTTTGAATATGATATACCTAGGTGATGTTGGATTTTCGTCTGTTTGTGGTTTCTTTTTTTTGGAATTTATCCTGGTTTGTGTTCCCTGAGTTTGCTGGATCTGTGTTTTGATGTCTGTCATTACTTTTGGAAAGTTCTCAACAATTATTACTTCAAATATTTCTTCTATTCTGTTCTTTCTTCTCCTCCTGATATTCCAAATACAAATATGCTACACCTCTGAAATTGCCCCACAGTGCTTAATGTTCATTTCTTTTTTTTTATTCCTCTTTGCATTTCAGTTTGGGAATTTTTATTGACCTATCTTCAAACTCACTGATTTTTTTCCTTCGTCAACTATGTCCAGCCTACTGATGAGTCCATCAGAAGTATTCTTCAGTACGGTTCTTGTTTTTTTATTTATAGCATATCCTTTTGAGTCTTTCATAGTGTTTCTATCCTTCTGCTTACATTACTCTGTTCACACATATTGTTCATACTTTGCATGAGTCCTTTGAATATTAATCACAGTTATTTTTAAAACTTTATCAGATAATTTCAACATCAGTGTCATATCTGAGTCTAGTTCTCTTGCCTGCTTTGCCTCTTAAGACTGTTTTTTTTCTTGCCTTTATTGCAAGAAATACAAAGGAAATACAGGAAGGCTGGGAGGGGCATGTTTAGGAGGAATATCCTTCTCCCAGGTGGGAAAAGGCTCTGCTAATTTTTTCCCCTCTGGAGAATACACCTTTGTTACAGAAAACATTCTAGGTATATTTCAGAACGTCTACTTTTCCCTTCCCCTGCCAGAACCAGGAGGGCATCTTTCTAGAATCTTCACTCTTAGAACCTGATGAGGTTCCTGGAGGTAAACCCCTCAAAAGTGTGGGGCTCCTCTATAACTGCAGTCCCCCAGGAGTTTCTGATTCTCATGCAAGTTCAAACTCAGCCTCCATCAATTTGCCAAATTACCATTTTGGTATCCCTACCACTTTATGGCACTAACAGCTTCTGCTCTACATAGCAGAACTTATCTGTGACTCTCTATGTTCACCTTCCTCTTTAAATTTCCAGATGGAGATGTGCCCTGCAACCTCATTTCTCTGGTAGGCCCCAGAAAAGTTGTTGATTTTCACTAAGGTCAGTATTTTTTTTTTTCTTGTATGAGTGAAATGACAATTTCCAAGCTCTTTACATGTTGGAACTAAATTCAAATTCTCACCTTGCCTAAATTTTAATACCATTTCTAATTTGTACCATTTTCATATGTTAGTGAAGTTAGTGAGCTGCTATCATTATTATCCCCATCATGAGTATCCATATGCCATGGACATGTACTAATTTGCAACCAGAAATAACCCCAGGTAAGATTTATGAACAAACCTCTTAAAACTCAATGATTGTTTGTAGAATAAAAGCTAAATTCTGGATTTTATTATTTATTATTTTTAATTTTAAAGCCTTATTTCAGGCTGGTGATTTCTCCATGTTCTCATTTGAAATTGTTTATTAACCACCAATACTATATTAGCTTTTGTGCCTTGGGCTGCTTAGCATGATTGTTTGGGGCAAATGTTAATGAAACCAGGGCTACAAGTTTAATCCCCACATGGGTCAATTATCTTTCCAAGTGCCACAGCACAGTTTGCCCTCCTTTCACAGTTTCCAATCAGAAAATTTTGCAAATGAGTATTATTGTTCACTGAGGGTATACAATTATAGAGCATGGATTGAATTACTTTTAGAGAATAGCAATTCAATGTTCACATAGTCTAGTAAGGAGACCAGCAGTTCTATGATCTTATAATAGCAGGACATTCAATATTTATACTTTTTCAGACCTCTAATTAGTTTCACACTATCCCTTCAAGCAATAATGACCAAAACATAAAATGACATGACACATCCAATGTGAAGTGTATGTATACGTAAAATTGGTAGATCAATGACGTCCTACATGCAAATAAATGGGTTTTAGAAATCTACCAAAAAGAAGTTCCATTCACGACTTTTGTATTATAATTTGTGCAAATACAGTACAGATATTTTGTAAAGCAATTGATGTGCTTTTACCAGAATATTTTCTTTATATTATTTAAGAGAAACAAAAAGATCCTCAACCTCAAACTTTTACTTCTCATCTAGGTGTTCTTCATAAGAAACGGAAATAAAGACTAGCAAAATATCAACATAATTTACTGCTTTATTGTTAAGTACTCTATTTATAATCTCTAATGATTAGTATTTTCTTAATCTCTCCCTCTCAACTCACTCCTTTTCTCATTCTGTAAACATTTTTAAGTTGCTGTTATTTTACACCATCACCACATGTGGCCTCTATTTTTATATACTTCCTTAATTATATTATTCAATTCCCCCTAAAACACTCCACTAAAACATACTACCAATCCTGTCCATTATGTCTATCCATTGCCATCCCATGGCCATACCCTTATTTCATTGACTCTATTTTTTAAAAGTGTGACAGTCACCCACAATACCAAATCTAAAAGACCCCTTTGGTCCTCCTCTTACTTCACCACTACAAGGCATTTCATACTTGAGCTACTTTCTTAAACCCTTTCCTCCACTAGCTATAATAACACTACTTTTTCCAAGATCCCCTCAATTTTTACTAACCATGTTTTCTGTTTTCTTTGCTGGCTCCAATTTATCTGCTTTTTCTTTATGTATTTGTTTTTCTCTCCAGTATTTTTATTTTGGACTTCTCTTTCTAGTCAAAAAGATCTCTGAGTAATCTTAACCACTTTTATGTCTCCAACTCCTGCCTTTATACTAAATTTTTGGTTTCCAAATTTCCAAAATGAGTCCAACCCTGTCCTCAAGCCCATAAACTGGACAAATGATTAACTCCTCAGTAGTGTCTACCATTCCTGCCACTGCATCAGAGACAGATCAGTTGTCAGTTTCTCTCAACTGTACCTCTTTAACCTGTCTTGTATCTGGTCTCTCCACTCTAATTGTTACTGCTATTACCATGGTGCAGACCTTAGCCACAGCCTGATTTATAATTATAAGCTCCTAAATAGTTTTTGCCTCCAAACTTGCACAATCCATCTGGCTTTTACTGCTAGATTGATTTTTCTAAAATTCAAATCTAATCACATTTGCTCCCGATTAAAACCCTTTAATTGTTCCCTGTTTACCACAGGATAAAATAAAAACTTCTTTGTATGACACATGAGGCTCTCATTGATCTAGACCCTACCTTATAACCTCAGATTCCTCTTTCTTCACATTCCTTTCTTTGTCCATGCCAGATCCCTTACAGATTTCCCATTGGGACAGATTGTTTCAGGCACTTGTGCCTGACTCTTGCCTCACACCCAGCCTCAACACACAAACACTCTAAATATCTCCAAATTGCCCAGTGGACAGTTACTCATCTTCAAAACTTAGATCAAAAATCACCTTTTCTCTACAAATTTCCCTGATATTGTTTAGATTATAAATAGATTTTTGTATCCATGTTTTCAAGTCCAACTTCCTTACTGAATTTTAAGCTCTTCATCAGTAGGAGATTTCTTATTCATCTTACTATTCCCAGGATATCATGTGGTTCCTGGAAAATAAGTAAGTATGTAAAATAGTTGACAGAACTGAAGTTTTTATTAATTTGTAAAATTAAGCACATAGAAAGTAAATATTTTTCTATAACTGCAAGTTAGAAAGGATACCTCTATTAAACTAGTTATTTGAAACTTGAGAAGCAACTAGGACTATTATTATTAAGAGAAATTACATACTTTTTTTGACCTCATAGAACCTAAAGTGAAGCTCGGCAGAAAGAAGAAAAGGCTCTGAAAACATCAGAAGATGTCCCACTTCTCAGAAAATGTGATAGCTGAATTCTCTTAGATCCAGATATTATATTCATAAATAAGAATACATGAGAGTAAGATAAAGAGGTATTACGTTTTAATTGCAATTGATAGCAAACTGCTTCCCTGTCTTTCCTTATATTCAACATCAACTAAAGACCTTAGAATTATGACACTGTGGGAACACAAGAGGAAGACTGGCAGCATAAACTTATTTTAAACACTTTTCTTGAGATAGAAATGAGCTTAAAAGTTGGCTTCAACCTAAGGAAAATAGGAATAGGCAAAGAAAATTCTTTATATGTTCAAAAATCAGTGTCCCTCTTAAATTCTCATTGCTTTCCTTTCTTCCTGCAGGTGAAGTGGTATAATTATGAAATTTTAATTGTGAAAAATAAAAATAATATAATGAATAAAGTAAAATATTTTCTATAAATAATATGTAAATCATATATATACATTTATATAAACTATGTAACTCTCAACTGTTAACTCTATCTGCTTGCCTTTATACCATTTCCTAACTTTGATCTGTTTATGCATCTTCACATCTAGACAAGTAGTCAGACTGACCCTCGAATAAAAAAAGGAATTATGATTTACTGTGATAAATTAAACAGTTTGCCATGTATTTGTCAATAGGTTGGAATGCCTTCACAAAGCAGTCTGCTTTGTCAGCAAGTAGTGTTTTATTGCTGTTCCCTTGTAATTTCCCCATGGGCGGGTGCCAGCTTGAGATTACAGCAAGACAAAACCGGCAGGTGTCAGATTGTCCATCTTCCTCTTCAGCTACCGCGTTTATCCTCATTAACTTGCTCACCTGTCTTGCAGAGAATCTTTGCCTCACTACTTAGAAGTGCAAGATGTGAATGCGTTTTTAAAAGAAATATTACCCATAGAGATGCCTAGAGAAAGTCCCCTTTATTACCTGATATATACTTTATCAACATTACCCATTGGATGGAAACTGTAAGAAAGCTGTTCGGCTCATGGGAGGTAGTGTGGCTGAAAGGGTTCATTCACTTTAACATTCTATGAAAGTAAATACACACAGAAAAAGGATGCTGACTTGTGTAAGGTTGAAGACAAAAAAAAGGGAGGGGAAGTGGCTTTGTGATATATTCATAGATAGTCCAGGAAGCATTTGCAGAGTGCAGAGGTCACAATTAGAGAATGCCATACCGAAGGAACCACTCTAAGTTCACAAAATTGCTGTCCATCTGATAACCACTCAAAATGTATGATGCAGGATTTAGTGTTTTTGTTTTTGTTTTTCCTACACCTAGGTAGCATAGTGGTTATCAGATGGACAGCAATTAGAGGTTCCATTGTGAGTTGATTTCAATGTTCTGAGTCATACAGCTTTCTAATTTTGTATTAGTAAGTCAATTAAGTGAATGAATTGAAGGCTAAATTCTATAGGACAGATGATAAAAAGAATGCACATACTTCTTCCCTAGGGCAGAATTTCCAAAACAGGGTAAGACATACCCAAAGGGTTACTGAAGTTGCAAATGATCCAATGGCAAAGCTTGAATAACTATTATAAATACTATCTGCACTGAATTTTATCTAAAATTAATTTAACATATTAAGCTTACCTAAATTTAATTTTTTAACAACTATTCTAGAGGTCTATCTGAAGTAAATAAAATTAAGAATTTGTAAGTAGCAAATAGCTTTAATGTTTAAAGTTACAAGTGAATTTTAAAAGTATTCATTTATTTATATATACATATATTTCTATATAAATATATTATATATTTCTATATAAATACATAATATGATACACCTACATATATATACACAAAATTACATATTACAATTGTTTGAAATAGAGTGTTTTAACTATCATAAAAAAGATAATATTGATATATTGCTTAAGAGGATGGTCTTTGGAGTCAGGAGGTCTCTGCTTACCAACATGATCTGGATTTTAGTCCTAGTTGTGATATTTACAAACTGTTACCTTGGGCAAAATTTTAATTTCTTTCTTCCTTTAATATTTTAAATTGTGCTAGTAATACCCATATCACAGTACTATTTGGAAAATTAAGTGAGATAACATTATAGAAATTCTTAGCATATCGCCTGGCACACAGAAGGTAGTTAAGAAATCATAGATATATTGAATCTGTCTTGCAAAATATTTTTAAACTGTAAAAATTATTCCTTGGGTAGAGTGCAGGTAAATTACTCAGCTGCTTTGAGGGTTACATAGACCACTGAACAGGCGGGATGTGAAGTCCTCTGCACATCTACCACTGAGACCACATATTTACCTCTCAACTTCTTGGCAACCACAATTACCCAAGGAGGACAATATTAATCATTTTTGACCTCAAATACAGAACCTTGGTTTTACAAAAGAAATTATATCACAACATCAAAGGATAAATATGAACACTGCAATACTAGATTTTGATGGTGAGATAGAATTTGCCAACCAGATGTTGTTCTAGAAAATCTGGCGAGTAGTTACTTTCTTAGCCAAAGGCTGCTTTATTCTTGCTTCGGAATAAAACCCGTTGGCTAGTAAATGGTTAAAAACAGTGGTTGACTATTAGCAAGACTGATGCTATTTCTTCCTTTAAAATTTATGTTTATCTTTTGTAAAAGATATTATAAAATGATTATAAAGTGTGAATACTTATTCTATTTTAGAAAGAAACTTTCTTCTGACCTCCCTCCTTTTTCTTACATTTTCTCTCTTCTTTTATATAGAAAAAAATGAGGTAACACTGTTCTCGTGGTGTGAGCTTTTATTATTGCTTAGACTAATGAAGTATATGCCCACTTGGTGTCCCTGACTCCTCACCATGTAGAATTCCTTCTATAGAGGAAACAGACAACATGGTCATTTAGAAATGTACATTAAGCTATGGTTGCACTAGAATAAAATCCAAACTCTCTTCCATGGCCTAGAAGGTCCTACACAACTGGACTCTGTCTATTTCAGCTTCTATGTGGCACTTCTTTCCCCACTTTTACTACTATCTCATAACATGCAGGTCAGCTAAGTCTCAAAATCATTTCCACCTCAGGGCCTTGACCCCTACCATGTTCCTTCCTAGAATTATTCTCTAAGGGCCTCTGAGTGACTGGTTCCTCCTTTTTGCAGATATCAGCTCATTCAGTTCCTCACAGAAGCTTCCCTACCTAGACACACAGCCTGAAGGATCTTTTCATTTACACAATACCTTGTGTACTTCCTATACAGCATTTATCACAGTCTCAAATTATTTTTTGAAATTATATTTTACTTATTGTCTAATAACTATTATCTCAAAAAATAACTTCCCTCATGAGAATGAAAACTCCAAGACTGTAAGGAAACTGAATGTTTTTTCTTGGTCATCTGTCACCGTACAAAGACATTACATAATCATTGACTATATTCCCCACACTGCGTATTTCATACCTATGACTCATTTATTTTGTAACTGAAAGTTTGTACCTCTTAATCTCCTTCAACTATTTCTTGCCTCCCTTTACCCCCTTCCCCTCTGGCAATTATCTGTCTTTCTCTGCATCTATGATTCTGTTTCTGCTTGGTTGTATTTGTTCATTTGTTTTGGTTATTTTTGAGTCCACATATAAGGGAAATTACACATTATTTGCTTTTCTGACTTATTTCACTTAGCAAAATACCCCCTAGATCCATCCATGTTGTCACAAATGGTAAGATTTCATTATTTTTATGGCTGAGTAATACTCCATTGTGTGTGTATGTATATATATATATATATATATATGCATACACACAGTGTGTGAGTAGACTACAGGTGAATATGCTACATCCTCTTTATCCATTCACCTATTAATGGGTGCTTAGATTGCTTCCATATCTTAGCTATTATAAATAATGCTGCAGTGAACCCTGAGGTACATGTATCTTTTTGAATTAGTGTTTTTGTTTTCTTTGGATATATACCCGGGACTGGAATTGCTCACTTGATCTATTTTTAGTTTTTTGAGGAACCTCCATACTATTTTCCACAGTGGATGCATCAATTTACATGCCCACCAACAATGTACAAGAATTCTCTTTTCTCCACATCCTCACCAACGTTTGTTATTTGTGGTCTTTTTGATAATAGCCATTTTGACAGGTGTGAGGTGATATCTCCTTGTGGTTGTGATTTGCATTTCTCTGATGATTAGTGATGTTGAGCATCTTTTCCTGTGTTTATTTGCCATCTGTATCTCTTCTTTAGATAAATGTCTATTCATATACACTGCACATTTTTTAATCAAGTCATTTGTTTCTTTTTTGTTGAACTGTATGCCTTTTTCTTGTATATTTTGGATATTACCCCCTTATTGAATATATCATTTGCAAATATCTTCTCCCATTCAGCAGGTGTCTTTTTGTTTCGTTGATAGTTTCCTTCACTGTGCAGACCTTTTTAATTTGATGCAATTCATTTGTTTATTTTTGTTTTTGTTTCCCTTTCATGAGACATATCAAAAAATTGCTAAAATCAATGTCAAAGAGCATACAGCAAATGTTTTTTTCTAGTAGTTTCATGGTTTCAAAACTTACATCTAAGTCTTTAATCTATTTTGAGTTTATTTTTATATATGATATAAGAAAGTCATCCAGTCTATTATTTTGCATGTAGCTATCCAGTTTTCTCAACACCATTTATTGAAGAGGTTGTCTTTTCCCAATTGTATATTCCTGCCTCTTTTGTCAGAGATTAATTGCCTGTATAAATTTAGGTTTATTTCTGGGCTCTCTATTTTGCTCCATTAATATCTGTGTCTGTGTTTCTGCCAGAACCATACTGTTTTGATTACTTTAGCTTTGTACTGGAGTTTGAAAGCAGGGAACATGATGATACCTTCTTTCTCAAAATTGTTTTGGCCTTTTGGGATCTTTTATATTTTCATACAAATTTTAGAATTATTTGTTCTAGTTCTGTGAAAAATGTCATTGGTATTCTGATAGGGATTACATTGAATCTGTAGATTGCCTTGGGTAGTATGGTCATTTTAACAATATTAATTCTTTCAATCCTTGAGCACGGTATATCTTTCTGTCTGTTTGTGTTATCTTCAATTTCTTTCATCAGTGTCATAGTTTTCTGAATATAGGTCTTTTACCTCCTTAGTTAGAGTTATTCCCACATACTTTATTGTTTTTAATGAGATTGTGAATGAGAATGCTTTCTTAATTTCTTCTTCTGATAGTTTATTGTTAGTGTATAGAAACACAGCAGATTTCTGTATATTAATTTTGTATCCTGCAGCTTTACTGAATTCACTGAAAAATTCTAGTAGTTTTTTAGTGGTGTTCTTAGGATTTTCTACATATAGTATCATGTCATCTGCAAACAGTGACAGTTTTACTTCTTCCTTTCCAATTTGGATTTATTTTATTTCACTTTCTTTTCTGATTTATGTGACTAGGAATTCCAATACAATGTTGAATAAGAGTGATGAGACTAGGCAACCTTCTTGTTCCTAATCTTAGAAGAAATGCTTTAGGATTTTCATCTTTGAGTATGTTGTTAGCTCTGGGCTTGTCTTATATGGTCTTTATTATGTTGAGGTATGTTCCCTTGATAACCACTTTATGGAGAGTTTTTATCATGAATTGATGTTGAATTTTGTCAAAAGATTTTTCTGCATCTATTGAGATGATCATATGATTTTTATCCTTCAATTTGTTAATGTGGTGTATCACATTAATTAATTTGTGGATATTGAACAATTCTTGCATCCGAAGACCTGAATGTGTTTGAAGCACTGTATCTCAAACAGTGTGGCAGCGTGTGCCACACAGGAATAATATGATATAGCATTGTTGAATAAGAGAATAAAAGCCTTGTTAGTATAGTATTTGAGAGATGAGAAAATAGCTTCAGACATACTAGTCTAGAAAATCCAAATTCTAACTATAATAATCTAAATAAAAAGATTGTATTCCATATATATTTGGGGAGAGAATAGGAATCATCAACCTTCATTCAAGGCATGGAATGTTTCATGGAAAAAGATCATATACAATATATGGATTATGAAGAAGGCTATTCAACAAGAAGCTTAAATCACGAAGTTGATCTCACCGTGCTATGCAGTTGCTTCCCACTAGCTATCTATTTTACATTTGGTAGTGAACATATGTCAATGCTACTCTCTCACTTCACCCTAGCTTCCTCTCTCCCCTCCATGTCTTCAAGTCCATTCTCTATGGCTGTGTCTTTATCCTGTCCTACCCCTAGGTTCATCAGAACCATATGTTTTTTTGAGATTCCATATATATGTTTTAGCCTACGGTACTAGTTTTTCTCTTTCTGACTTACTTCACTCTGTATGACAGACTCTAGGTCCATCCACCTCACAACAGATAACTCAATTTCGTTTCTTTTTATGGCTGCGTAATAGTCCACTGTATATATGTGCCACATCTTCTTTATCCATTCATCTGTCAATGTACATTTAGGTTGCTTCCATGTCCTGTCTATTGTAAATAGTGCTACAATGAACATCGTGGTACATGTCCCTTTTTGAATTATGGTTTTCTCAGGGTATATGCCCAGTAGTGAGATTGCTAGGTGAGAGGGAGACTCAAGAGAGAGGGTTTATGTGGATAAATGTATACATATAGCTGATTCACTTTGTTATCCACCAGAAATTAACACAACATTGTAAAGCAATTATACTCCAATAAAGATGTTAAAAAAAAAAAAAAGAAGCATAAGAGGAAAATTGGAATTCGTGCACAAGGAGAAGCCTGGGTAAATATTTAGAAAGAAGATATAAGGTTGTGATCATTAATTTTATGCATCAGCTTGAGTGGGCCATGGATACATAGATTAATCATTGTTTCTGGATGCTGTCTTTGAGGTTAATTCCGATGAGTGGACTCAGTAAAGTAGATTGCACACCCCAGTGTAGGTGGGCATCATTTGATCCACTGAGGGCCCAGATAGAACAAAAGGCAGAAGGAGGAATTCATCCCTTTTTTCCTGCCTCACTGATAGAGCTGAAACACGTTATTCTATCTTCTCTGACCCTCAGATTGGGATTTAAATCATTGGTCCCCTGGTTCTCACATGTTCACACTTGAACTGAATTACACCACCAGCTTTCTTGAGTCTCCACCTTACAGACAGCAGATAGTGGGAATTCTCAGCCCCCATAATTGTGTGAGCCAATTCCTCTCAACAAATCTGTTTTTTTTCCTCTAGAGAACACCGACTAACATAGGGATGAAAGTTATAAAGGCTTCTGGATTAATTATTCTGAAAGGATGGGGAAAAAATACATACAACTGCTGTAGTTAGTTAGAATTCAACCAGTTATTTTGATAATGAGAGCAAAAGGAAAAGTGAAAATAATGTTCCAAACAATATTGGTAAGTTTTGCCAACAGCAACAACAGCAACAACAACAACAAATACATAGAAAAGAATAAATCAAGACTAAGTTTATGTTTGCAAATGAACAAATTCAGGAGGATAATATAGTTATCAATGATGCTGAAACTAGTAATTAAAATAGAAAAAATCAAATACTAGGAAAAACCTCAAATAAAATGTTATGTACTTTCATATATTATTGAATATAAAATAATTTTAAGATACAGGATTTAACATGTCCATAAAATAAATTAATTGTTTTTCTGGGGTGAGTTTGAGAAAGGAAAACATGTTTTGTTGTTATGTAGAGTATTTCAAGCAAAGAACATAAAGTTGTTTAACTCACTCAGTTTACATTTAGACAACAGGTAATTACCTGCATCTTATGCACTTACCAGAATCCCCTTATACCAGGATTCAACAATTTTACAATTTATTGATGATTTATATGTAACAAAAGCACAGATTAAGATTCATGGACTGACTGGAAAAACTGTAAAATTAACAATTTATGCCACTGATTTGCAAAGTAATTTATGAAGCTGAGCATGTACAAAGTCATAGGACCCTAGCTATTGTTTCAATAAAACTAATCCAAAATGCAAAGTCTTCAGCCTTGTATATTGGTTGTTCTGACAAGATAATTTAATTTTATTGCTTGATCTGTTTCTAAATATTCTGAAATTACACATGTACAAACACATGGGATTGTTACCTGCTATTAACCTCAAATAATATGAATACAAATACATGCACACGGCACACAAACTCTCTTTCTCTCTTTCTCTCTCTCTCTCTCTCTCTCTCTCTCTCTCTCACACACACACACACACACACACACACACACACCAAATTATAAGATGTTTCCTGGGATTCTATATCTTTCTGAGAGTTGTTTACTTTTAACAATTTAACTACCTTTACATTATCTAAAGAAATAAATCAATTTAAGTATAGGCTGTATTCCTGATCATGCGCTCAACATTAAATGCATCACAGTAATTACTAAGAGCATAATATGAGAACAAAAATACAACTATAAACTTTGACACTGCATAAATCACTAGATACATAGTTATTCCTGGCTATGAAGTACACACACACGCATACAGATGTATACACATACAACAAACAGGATTCTTTACATTACATATATAATGACATCCATAGGTTAGTTATTGAATCTATACATTTTCATCCTTGGTAATTCAACTAACACTGTGTTATATAGAAATTGCTCTAGAACTGGATATTTCATACTAATATATTTCTTCATGACTTTTGCCTCTCACTCCTCTGATTTTGGAACAACCCTACATCAGAGGCAAATGTTTCTTAATTATCATTCTTTTCTTAACCTTTCAAGTCAACATCTGGGCTACATTTATATTCTCTTGACTGTCACCTAAACAGTTTCCTCTCGTGCTAGATGAAGAAACTGATTCCTGTAATGAAATCAATTCAGTTGCAATATGGAGGAAGGAAACGTTTAATTACATATCAGAGGTTATACACACTGCTACAGCAGCTAATTAAACAATACATTCAAACTCTCAAGTTGTTCTTGTTGTGTCACCAATCCTGAAGCATTGTCCCATTTGTTGTTCTATGGAGACTTCTGAATTGATTGACAAGGAAACATAGCTTCTTTCATTTGTTAAAATTCCAAACACTTCTACATTATAGCATGGTTCTAGGCACCAATAAATGCTTGACCAAAGATTTCTAATTAATATATAATCATATACCATACTAATGTATATTTTATATATAAATGTAGTATCAGTACATCTATGATAAATCTGGACATTTCTTTCTCTATAACATAAAAGCAAACAGAATGTCTGTACTAACCCATGCGATACCTGCAGTGTAGGTCATATTAAAATGAAATGACTTTTATCACTTCCCCACTGAACTTGCTACTCCATTAAGGTAGATCAAATTGCTTATCTTGACAGAGATTGATTACCAATTAACTGTAGAATAAGCCAACAAAAATGAAGGGCTCAGAAATGCCTTGAAGTTTAGTGAGACATCTTTATTAAATATGGAGGTCTGTGGCATAAATACTTCCAAGAAAATTGTTTTTGAAAAAATGTTATAGATGCTGCAAGAAGTGGTAATGGTATTCTGACAAAATAGGAAATCTTGGTAGTTCTGTAGTGAAACTTAAGGTCACCTTGTAAAGAGCTTACATAAACCATCCGATAAAATTCAGGGTTTCTGATATCCTTTACTCTCGCCACAATTTGACATCGAGTTGCATCAAGTCAAATGAACCTATGTGAACAGCCATCCTTCAAGCATAAATTCCATCTTTTCTCTGCCTCCCAGAGTATGAAATAGCTGCCTGCCCCTTCCTGTTTTTAAGTTTCTTTGTCAAGTTGCAAGTGGAGCTTGATACCCACTGACTTTCACAGCTCTCCAAATTTTATTGTATCTGTGGTAGTCCTCAGATAACAAATATTTCTCTATTCAGGTCTAATAAAGTTAGTGAAGAACATTAGGATTAAATGTTTCCAAGACTTAATTTGTTTTAAGTTTTCCTACATGTAGCTTAGTAGACAGCTTCTGAAATGGCAGCTCCAGAGCTGATCCTCCAAATCCCAGGAGAAGGTTAGTGTAGCATCTGCAGTCTAAATTATATTGGCTCCACCAAGCTCCATGCCCTTTACAAAACAATTGTCTGATGTGTGGCTACTTGGTTTTATCAAACAAGTACTTCTGCTTTCTGAAAGCTTTCAAAATGGCAATGGGTCTCAAGGACCTAAAACCACCTAATATTGAAATTCTACATTAGTTCCGGGTTTTACAAAGCTCATGATTTTATGTCTGTAAGTTCTAAAAATATTAGCACAAAACATCTACATTCAAGGTAACAATGAAAAGCTGAATGTGCATGAAGTATGTTATTGGAAGGATTTACCTAAGATAAGCTGGTGATAATGCTTGGAAATATTTTTCTCTTTCTACTTGCCTGATGGATGCAGATCAAATTCTTTGAACTTATGAGAGTGATCATAAAATATAATCAAAGTTTCCAGGTCAAAAGTTGCTCTGAACAGTTCAGTAGGCAGCTGCATCAATGCTATAAAGCACCATGACTACTAACCTAGGTCCTGTTTCTAGAAAACAAGATGAAAACCTTTTTATTTTAAAAGAAATGTGGTCAAGGCCTAGGAAAAGAATGACAGCTATATTTATATGGCCTCCAACCCCAAGGAACTCCAAGCAATTTGCAGATATTTTTAATGTAATTAACCCCCAGAGTATTCCTGTTATGTGTGTTTAAAACTGGGTTGCAAGTACCATCATAACAGTTTTCAAAATGAGAAGTCTGAAGGGTTAGATTAGTGGCTTAACTCAAGTTGACAAACCAAAAACTTGCTAGGTTTTTAAGTATAATTTCATTTCTTTCTTGCAAGAAATTCAAAATATTTTGAGGGTTCGGGAGAAAGGATCTCTAAATTTACTATCTAACACAAAGAACCATTCACTATGTGAAAGGCAATTAGCATAGCAACACATTCCACAAATGCGGAAACTCCAAATTACCAATTGCTTAAAGAGTACCAGAATGTGACTGCCTACTCTTCTGGTGCTTCAAAACTGTGTTCATTTGAATCTGGTGCTTTTAGTATGGAATTTCTGTCTGAAAGATTCTAGGCAGGTTAAAATGTGTGTGTGTGTGTGTGTGTGTGTGTGATCTTTGAAACATGAGGTTTTATTAAATACATTTATTGCGTACAATTTTTTTTACAACTGCACTCCCTTCTACCTCCCACAAAATGTGAAGAATTATGCCAGAAAGAGGCAAAATTACATGTTATATTTTTAAATATTTTTCATACTCTAATAGAAGACAGAGTGTGATTTCCCAGGGGAAATATTATACTCCATCAAGTTTATTAAATGAGATATTGAAGGAGCCTGATAACACAGAAGAGTGGTCAGGTGTGTCAGTGAGGCCAATATCAGTTCATTCCCAGAAGGCAAAAGTAAAAGAACTCCTGTTGTTAGCGTCTCATCTATTATCAATTCAAGAAACAAACCATTTTTTTATTGAGCACCGCAACATACCAGGAAACACAGTATAAGTTAAAAATATAAAGAGAGTTAGACAAGGTCAGTACCCTTAAGGAAAATAAGAAGAAAAACATTTAATCAATTGCAAAGTAGTTTTAAGAACTACAGCGAGAAAAGAGACAGATATTAGATAGAAGCATAGACTGAATTGTGGACACACCCTACCCCTGCCCCACAAAATTCCTATATTGAAACCTTAAATCTCAATGTGTTATTTGGAGATAGGGCCTTTAAGAAGGTAATTAAGGTTAAATGAGGTTGTACGTGTGGGCCCAAATCTGATAGGGCCGGTGTCCTTATAAGAAGAGGAAGAGACACCAGAAATCTCTCTCTCTCCACACACACAGAGCAAAGGCCATATGAGAAAGTGACCATTTGCAATTCAGAAAGAGAGGCCTCACCAGAAACCAGCATTGATGGCACCTTGATCTTGGACTTCTAGCCTCCAGAACTGAGAGAAAATACATTTCTCTTGTTTAAGCCACCCAAAATGTCATATTCTGTTATGCCAGTCCAAGCTAATGAGTTAGATAGAGATGATAGAGAGATGATAGATGATAGATAAATAGATAGATGATAGATATAGATAGATAGATAGATAGATAGATAGATAGATATGGAAAAAATAGAGCAAAGAATAAAACGTTCTCTCTACAGATATAGCAGAAAGCTGTGGAGGGGAACAAAACCTTGAATTATGTGTTAAAAGATAAAGTAGAAAGTTTGCTAAGTAAAGTATTGTCTCTCACAATTTTGTGTTTGTGTTCTGAAAATAAGTACCAAAAAATTTGACAAATGACTTTGCCTTGCCCTTTCTTATCAGTTTTATTCTGATTTTATCTCACAACTTTCTCCATACTATAGTGTCAATGTTCTTCAGACTAAAACTCCTCCTTTGGGTCTAAACCTCCCCATTTGTCTAAGTGTTAAATTCCCAAGTATTGTCCTGCCTCTTACCTGTGCTTCCAGTGAAATATTGCTACTTGGGTCTTCTCTCCATTTCTAAAAATTAATTATTTAAATCGTCTTGGCATAAATAGTACTACTACTACTACGAGTAAATTTGTATGTCTACCAGTACATAGTATTTTCATGTATGTTATTGTATTTACTACCTAAGACAATGCTATCATTCAAGTGTCTTTAATTATATTTCAAATAGAAATATATTAAGGTTTAGAGACTTTAAGTGATTTTCTAAAATTACTCAGTTATTAAGTTTGGTGACTAGGACATGAAATAACATCTGAATTACAGTAAGTTTTCTCCAAGTGGATATCTACAGTTTGTGGGCTAATGTCAGCATCCCATCCAGTCACCCATTTTATTGCTATTAAAAGCCCATGATCTCTGTCAACACCTATCTCTAGTTCTCAAGTTGTGTGCTTGGATGTAAGGCAGCTTAAGCTTAGCTAGGTCAGTGCATTCCTTTACTCTGGCCACAGAGATTACTCTAAAAATGGCTCCATGAAGCCCATTTATTGCTAATCACAGGGATTTTGTTGGAGTACCTTGAAGAGGTGTTTGTTCTCTTTCTCTAAACTTGAACCAAGAGGAAGTAAAATGGGAACTGCAGCATCCATCTCATCACTATGTGCAGCATGAGAATGAAACAAACACAGGGAGGAAATCCAAGCCAAGTAGAGGGACAGAGAAACTGAGCCCTGAAGACATCATTTGACCAGTGAAGATGTTATACCTGATGTTTGCCACTATATTTTGCCACTCAGACTGCTTTCATTCATGTGCATCAACAAATGTTCCCTTTCTTGGTTGAGCCAGTTTGAGTTGGAATTCATAATTGTCACAACCTAGAATCCTAACTGAACAGGTTTTCCTCTAAAAAACTATCTGTGAGGCAACTTCTAGACCAATGGCTGTATTAATCTATGGATGTGTATTTGAGTTATGAGCCTTCTTGTGAAGATGCTATAGTCATTCATAACCATGAACACAGGGTTAACATCACAAAGCTGGGTCAAAAAACTGCTAATTTCAGGAGGCAGACATAAGTGAAAAGTGACCACCATAAAAAAGAAATATAGAATTGAATGCAAGACAATGTGGTCTAGAATGAGATAAAAAATTACAATAAGAATATTTTTATGTACAACGACTAAAGAGGAAAAAAGTGGCTAAGACCCCAAGATGAATACATTGAGAAGAATGTTCAATAAAGGAGAAAACTAACAGCCAAGGATTATAGAGTCAGAATTCAAAAGAAACTGTCTTATTTGCTGTGGTAAATGGTGACTAGAAGGATAGTTTTATCCTCACACAAGAATAGTGAACCTAGAGTCCCATTTTGGTGGAGTACGGGGAGCAAATTAAGGACAACGGAGATAGGGACAACTGAGCAGAGGCTATGGAGAAGACTATTCCAAGCTTCAAGTTAAAATGGCTCTAGAGGGGTCCTCAAGACTTACAATGACACAGCCCATGTCTCTGAGGAAAACCCCACTGAAAATAAAACTGTATAATCATCCTTGTATTCTCAGTACCTGAGAATGGCACAATGGCATAGTGGCACAATGGCAACTCAGCAAAATTTTATTGACTAAATGAGTAAATATTGAATGAAGCCTTCATTTATTTAAAACTTTGAAGGAACTTGAAGTTCATTCAAAAATCTAGCATCAATCTGGGCCATAAGAAAGGCAAATTTTACCAGAATAATTCTTCTAAAATTGAAAGGCTTTAGAAAGAGATTACAAAAAGGAGTGGCAAGAATTTCTATCTATAAGGATTCATATAAGGTTTTAATTATACACTCAGTTAAACTCTTAACAATACTCTACGTGCATGTGATTATTATGAACACTCACACTATAGAAAGAATTAGGTCTTCATTCAAAATGACTTGCCAGTCTATTTTGAACTGTGGAAGGGAATTCCAGGCGCTAATAAGGCAGGAGGAGTCAGAGAAATGCTGGGATTCCAAGGATGTGGTCTAACCATTATTTCAAGTCCAAACAAGTTAAATGTGCAGAGAAAAGAATCTCATTGAGGAATCACAATGACTAAAAACTGTCTGGTTTTGTTTGTTTGTTGTTTTTTGGTCATATAATAATTTAAGGAGAACATCTAAACAACCTAGGAAGATAAACTTTTTCAAGAACTTTATTTGGGCCATTTTCATACACACATAATGCTATGCTAATTTTAAATGAGTCTCAGCTTTTCACTTAAACATGCCAGCAGGAAGTCTACTTGGCAATACTTTCTTGGATGTTTTGCCAATTATTGTATGTACTGGAAAACAACAAAACTGTTTTCTATAAAAAGCATCACATAATTCAAATTTTTCAATGATCCAGAAGGGGTTCCACTTCAATTACTCTGAATGAGTGAAATTTTACTATATTCTTCCCACATCAATTCTGAATTCACTGTCTTCTCAGGAAAGAATTCTAAAAACATTACATAGGGGCTGCTGAATTTTGTGAAGACCTCTTTGCTTGCCTAACAGGACTATCCTTGGCAAGTTTGAATTGTTCCCTCTGCATGTGTTGTTCTGAACCATTCCTCCTTTTCTGGATCCTCAATGTCCCCGAAGTAGATGACCACTGCCCTCTTCTAGCATCAATACCTTACATTTATTAGCACTAACAATATATTACAAACACTAAGATACCATCTCATTTAAAAACCCTACATAATGGGTGTTATTCCTATCTTCATATTGCAGAGGAAGAAGCTGATATGCAGAAGGGTTAAGTAACTTCCCATAAGTCACACAATTAGTAAATGAGAGTTAGGCTTCAAATCCAAGTCTATGTGACTTCACCTGAATTCTAGAGCAGCTGGTAGGAAATCCTTGATCTTAGTTTGTTTGAGTTGCTACCACAAAATACCATGCCTTGAGTGGCTAAGCAACAGAAGTTTATTTCTCATGGTTCTGGTGGCTGGGAACTCCAAGGTGATGGCACCAGCATGGTTGCACTTTGGCGAAGGTCCTCTCCTTGCAGACTGCCTACCGCTTGCTATGTCCTCATGGGGCTAGGGCGCACTGCGAGATTTCTTCTATAAGAACCCTAATCCCATCAAGAAGGCTCCATATTCATCACCTAAGCACCTCCCAAAGGCTCTACTTTCTCATAGCATCATATCAGGCATTAAGATTTCAACACTGAAGTTTGGGGGAACACAACACTCAGATCATAGCGCTCACTCCTCTATTTTTATAAAGTTTAATTGGAACACAGTCATGCCCACTGGTTTATGCATTGTTTATGGCTGCTTTTGGGCCATAAACAGCAGAGTTGGGTGACAGCAATAGAGACCATACAGCCCACAATGATGAAAATATTTGCTATCTGGCCTTTCACAGAAAAAAAATTGCCAACCCCTGCTCTAGCAACTATATCATTAAGTTATCCCCTCTAGTACTCAATACTGTCACCAAAACAATTTTTCACCTTGTATACAGATTTCATTGGAATTCCTACAGTGCAGAGCAACAAGTTATAAAGAATTAGTTATTCTTTAAATACAGAAATAGCACTTTGGGACATTTTTCATACAATTCTGGAAACTACATAATTGTGATAATATGAATACACCTTTGAGTAATTCAAGTGATTTAGTTTACCTCTGTTTGATATATTTTTCCAAGTTTGGTTACGTTTTATATTGACTGAGGAAATCAGTTTTAGCATAATCTATCAAGCACTTGTTAATGGGTAGATCATAACCATAGCATAAAAGACATTGTCTGGGACCTTGCCCATGAATGAATAAATAGCACACACCAAAATATTGTTGGATTATCATTTGAAAAAGTTTAAATAGCAGTTTTATAATAGATAAAATATCTAATCTTCCAAGTGTTCTTTTTCAAATGCTAGATGAAACCAGTGATCTGAGGGCAATGGCAGCTCGAGTAGGACTCAAGGAAACAGGGAAGGATTGAGATGGGTGATTTTGAGGCTGTTAAATGTATGTAGTGTAAATTGAAGCTGTGGATTGTCAATGAAAAAACTCATTTTGCCAAGTTTAAATAAGAACTTTAGTAAAGATGAGCTGTTCTCAAAGCACATTTTAGGTGAGAAAAGAAACTTTCCATCCTATAGAGTAAAAGAGTTGTATGTTTTACCAACAGTCATTCCATGTGATCTTTCAGTGGTAACCTTTGTTCCATTTTCAATAAACTCTTAATCTTGAAGAAATGTTCCCATTTTATATTTGTTCCATATTTATTTAAAGAATTTACTTAAAATCTATTAAAGAATTATAAGATTCAATATTGATCTCTTAAAGAAAACCAAAAAAAGCCACTGATGCAATACCAGCAACTGTTTTCTCAAGCCAAAATTGATTTGATTGAGAGCATCCCCTGTATAAAAATGAAATGCATTTCTGTGGATGCACTGATGCTTCACCATCTGTCCAACATCTCAGATTTACTCTCCCAGATAACTTCATATTTCACCCTGCAGTCCCTAATGAAACATCACTTTATAAACAGGGGGCCACATGGAAAAATACACTTCAATAACATTTGAAGGTCTTGCATTTAGCTGCAAGGGCTTCTAAACTAAATGACTAATGTGTCTAGAGAGAAGCTCCATTTGAAGTTATGGAAATGGGGAGGAGCAAATGCAAGGGATAGAATGTATTAATAATACAAAATGATGGCAGTAAAAGACATAGGGATTTACAGATAAAGCCAAAAGATGCTGGCAGCCATCTATCAGTCTTCCTTGATGAAATAGGTATTGGAAATTAACTTGGGAACCCTATGAATTACATTCAATCCATGCTCTGGGCTAAGCACTTGTCAATTTCAGCTGCTATTGCAACCTATTACTTACAGACTACATGGCAGGCAAGCTAATAGCACTGGATAGTGTCAAAGAAAATAGGAGAATAAACTGAATCAAGGCTTGTCACTGACAGAGCATGTCTTTCTGAAGCCCAGGGTGAACACCCAAAGCCTCAGTTGTTCACTTCCTCCGAGGTAAGTCCTTAACTTTACATATTACCATTCTGTCTATGTAGAAGAGCCTTCCTGAAGGATTAGTCACCAGTCATGGAGATATCTGGGTACTTTTGCTACTGTTTTCAAGGCCTGTGGAAAATGCTGGGAATTTAGATGTTTTTTAACATTTAAATTCAATTTAAAGTTGTCAACTCCTTCCATTCTAACGTCAGACAGATGTCATCCTGACCATTTAATTTTAGTTTCAAATAAGATCTGTCCTCTTGCTTTAGGTTATTTTTCTTTTAATCATAAGCTTACTTCCTATGTTTACCTAGGCAACATGTAACTCTTACACATAAGAGCAAATGGAAAGAAAGGTTGTAGTTTGTATTATGAAACATATTATCTCTCTACTTCCCATAGACTCTGTGTATGAGTGAGTACATTTAATATTATCTCATAAAAATAAGAAAGATGCATCTGTACAACAAAACATTTCTTTAAGATGAGCTCTACCAGTGCTCTGGAACTATATTGTATTTTTCAACTGATAAGCTTGTCTAACATTGAACTATTTAAATAAGCAAGCACCTTCAGAGTAAATGTCAGCCAGAGCGATCTTCTGACTAACAGATGCTAGTGGGCATAGAGAGGGGGAGAGGGACATAAAAGCACTGAAAAATCAAGCAAGGCCAAATTAGAACAAATGTTTGTCAAGTAAAAAGGGCAGCTTTTCATCTGATGGAAGGGGTTTAATTAGAAAAGTCACAGAGAGAAGCTGTCTCAAAAGTACTGGTCCCGTTCTGTTCAGATAAGCTAATGAACCTCATTGAACTTTGCAGAGAAATGTTGAACCAATAATCCGAGGAAGAAAGAATTCACAAAATGTGTTGTTGTGCCTCTTACATTCAAGAGGGTCAGTTGCTTGGGGCACCAGATCATAGCAGAGAAGTGCTGCAGGATTTACTATCTGATTCTCCTTCTGAGTGGCTGAATAGGTCAATGGATCAGAGGAAAATATAATTTAAATATGTCCTTCTCTATAAAAACAAAACATTTTATTGTTAAGCAGTGTTGTAAAATATGAATCACATATTTTATGTACCAAATCACCTACAAAATATATATAATCTACACTGTGGTCTATTTCTATTCATCCCTGGGAACTTTCTCCTCCCCAATAGTAACCATAACAAAAATCTATTAAAGGACGTACTTTTTTTTGGAATTAGTCAAGGTCACCTTGCATATATAAAAGAATATTGTAAAGAGAATTTTATAACAATGATTGTGTAAGGAAGACACAAATTTCAAATGAAGCTAGATATGGAAAAATCTCACTAAAGTCGTTTACAAATCTCACTTAAAAAAAGGCTCTAAACTCTTCTGATTGTGTAATGCTTCAGTGCCTTTGTCAGTTTTATTTTCCTTACTGGTTAGCCTTTTGCAGAGAATTCATGTCTGGTATTGAATTCTTTGAGAGAGTAATAAAGCACATACAGAATAGAGTAGCATGTGGAATTAAATTGCAAAATGCTTATAGTGGAGCTTTTTCGATACGGGACATTTACCAGCTACCTTTAGGAAAGTTTCTTTTGTTATCTGACATAAGAAAATTCAGGTGCTATGCACTGAATGAATTAATCAAAGCTTCCCCTAATCCACTTACTACCTCATGCGAGAAACCCAGAAGCAAACACCTAGTTGTAATAACAACAAAAACAATTGAAGTTAACAGGTACCATTGTCATTTTCAAAAGTATGAAAAATACACACAGACATAAATAAACACATGCACACACATATAACCACACACACTTCAGAGAACCCTAGTCAGAAAGAAGTTGGACCATTATATTCTATTACTTTTCACATTTTCCTGTTGGCATGGAGAAAAAAATCATTTTATAGAAATTGTTACAAATGTTCTGACTTAAAGCTGGAAAGTATACAATACTTAAATACGAACAAGCTGATTTTGCCTTTTGTGGGGAGGATGATGTCAGAAGAGGGAATCATTATCAAAATGCATTGTGTTTACTTAGAATTTGATATTTGAATCTGATTCCAGGGGTCTGATACCCTTCAGATATTAAATGGAATTACTCTCAACTACTGGGTTTCTGAGTGGGAAACTAGACCTGGGACACTTTCCTGCCTATATCTGAGATCCAGCTTAATGTTCTTATAGCTTTAATACTGGGAAACTATCCTAGTCTCAGGAATTTCTTCCATTACTCTAAATCAGTGGTTCTTAACTGGGAGTGACTTTGTTCAGTGGGGAACACTGACAAGGACTAGAGACACTTTTCACTGTCATAACTGAGGGGAGGAGGTGCTACTGACAGTGGGAAGAGGCCAAGGATATTGCTGAACATCCTACAATGCACAGGGCAGTCCCCACAACAATGAATTATCCAGCCTCAAATGCCAATAGTTCCAAGTTGGAGAAATGTGCACAGTGTAACCCATGAAAGTGAGGACTGTATTTCTCAGGATATCTCTGCCATCATACATGCAACTGTTTCCATGGCAGTCAAATTATTTACTTCCACCTAATTTGTATGTACAGCCTCTTGTCTTTTTTTTTGCTCACAGACAAAATCTGCTTCCAGATTTCATCTTAGAGGCACACAAGTGCTAGTGAATCATATGTGTGATTCTTTCTTGATAGCATGAAGCGATTTGTTTAGAAATGCCAGTTTTCTGAGGCATGAGGGGAGATTGGGAGAGGTGGAGATCGAAGGTGTTGAGAACAAATGTCATCTACTTAAATGTCCCCCCTCCTGGGGTTATTACAGAATTGTAGCATGGCTCAAGGAGTTTGTATCAACAACTATACTGAGTTTGTCTTACAATATTACCTGCTCTCTAAATAAGAGAGAAAATAGATGAAGTAACTGCAAATAGAAAAGCAACCAGTTTCAGCTACCTCTTATTTCTGACTTAATGGAAAAAATTTTAATAGATTTAATTTATCATTTGTGAAATGGTAACTTCACAAAAGTTAACTTAGATGGTTAACTTCCTTAAATGCCAGTCTTTATAAAGCAAAGCCTATCTCAATAATTATTATACCTAGGAACTAAAATTAATCAGGTCACCTGAGAAAGAGATAGACATTTACTTTAGATCCTAATTTAAACATGTGAACATGGTTACTCTTTGTTGGTAGCTATTCTTGCATATTGTAGAAGTACTTTTTCAATTTATGGCTAAAGGTAATTATGAAATAATTCACTGGATGCTGGTGTTGGAAGGGGGCTGAAAGACCACCTAATCCAACCTTCTAAGTAGTGAAGGACTCTTTTCTAAATTATTTCTGATGGATGTAGAGCAAGCCTTATTGGAAATTTCTAAGGATAGCAGCTCACTCAAGATTAAATGAATCTTGGTGTTAGAAAAAATTGAGTAAGTAATTTGTCTAACCACTCTCAAATTCTTAAATCCTCTCTACAACAGGTTTGGCATTCACCTCAGTCATTCTTTAAGTCAAGAAATATTGCTTGAATGTGAGTGCATTAATTTCCTCATGCACCCTTTGTTCAGTATTTCAAGAAATAGTACTTAGAGTTACCCTGTTTTAAACCTTCGAGTGTTAGATTCTGGGAAAACAATAGTAAAGTGAAGTAGGAATAATCCTTCCTTCATGGAAGATTATACTTAAACAATAGAGACATGCTTCATAAATATGAGACAACAAATTAATTAATGTGCTATGAAGGAGAAGCACACAGAACAGAAAATTTAAAGAAGGCTTCCCTGAAGAAGTGACTTTTGAGATATAATAACAAACTCAGCACCATCACCTCTAGCAATTAGAAAACACTACCTTATGTAAAGCTGATATCTCTATTTTGATTGTGATTTTGTAGCTCAATGGAGAAAATCTTAAACCTTCTTATTAAAAATAATTTCTATCCTTTAACCTTTATTCATCCCCAAGATAACAACTTTAAATAAAATTATCTAATTCCATCTTCCCAACAATGTTAGAGATAGTTATTATTTTCCCCTTTTACAAATGAGAAAATTGAAATTTAGAGATGTTTCATATCTCTTCAAGTTCATACTGTTTATAAGTCAGTAAGCCAGTTCACACTGCTTATAGATCAGTAAGCCAGAAGCGAAATTCCAACCCTTAAGGCCACACACCACTTTACAATGTTTGAAAACAGCTGTAGTATCCACCTGTGGTCTTCCTCTGTCCACACTAAACTCTCCCAGTTCTCTTTTAGAATTCTTCACTTCACTGGTTTTTATAATTTTTAGCATCCTCATATTTTTCCTCTCCTCTCACTTAAACGATATTCAGAGTGGATTGCAAATTCCAGGTATAGTTTGATAAACATGGTATAAGTTGAACTATCATTGCTTTTTCTAGATCTTATATTTTCTTTAGGTCATAATTTACTTTTCTATTAACCATATCACATTTTTAATCACATTAAATTCCCTGTCAATTGAAACCTTTGTCTTATTTTATTTATTTATTTTTGCGGTACGTGGGCCCCTCACTGTTGTGGCCTCTCCCATTGCAGAGCGCAGGCTTAGTGGCCATGGCTCATGGGCCCAGCCGCTCCGTGGCATGTGGGATCTTCCCGGACCGGGGCAGGAACCCGTGTCCCCTGCATCGGCAGGTGGACTCTCAACCACTGCGCCACCAGGGAAGCCCTGTCTTATTTTTAATACGGTGTGGTACTAAGCTGTGTTTCTCCCTTACTGTACATCTGTACTACTTTCACAAGACAGCTGTTTGATTGTCAGGCCTTTAAAACTCTTACAAAGTTTTTCTTTATATCAGGAAAAATATGTCTCCCTGTACATACCAACCATTAATCCTCATTCCCTATGGTCAAACATATCTGCTCACGTGACCCCCTGACAACAAGGATCATAAGAGTTAGCATTTTTTAAAGCACTGTCATAAGTGCTTCCTCCTAATTACCTCATTTTAGCTTCCATTATGTGTTAGGAATGATGGGTTATCTCTATGAAATAACTGCAGCTTCAGGAGATTCTGTAACTGTCTAAGGTCCCACAACCAGCAACCATAGAACTAGGATTTGAATGCCTCCTTTGGCTCCCTAACAAATATGTAAATACAGCTACCAGACTTATCTTTAGTTTTCCATTCTTTCACTTCTTTATTAAATATATATAGAATATAAGAGAGAAAAATAAGCTATACTCTATACCCCATTCCATATCTTTTGTTCAAATAATGAAAATATGTCCCAGAAATATGATGTGATTTAACACTATGCTAGGCATTGTATAATAAAAGGGACAGAAGGGAAATATTCTAAACTAGACTAGAACCAAGACAGCTTGTCTTCTTGGATGAAGTATCCCCTGAACTGTTTTCTGAAAGATGAGAGAAAATTACTTGCAAATGGAGTGGTGAGGAAATGTCAAGTCATAGACATGCAAAGGCTGGAGCAGGCAGGACCCTTCTTGTGAATGGCCTTTTGCTCAATATTAGAAAGTCAGGGGAAAAAAATAAGTGCAACTGAAGTAAGCAGATGTCAGATCATAAAGTACCTTATAATTCTGTGCTATGGAGTTTGGACTTTATCGTGAAAGCTATGGGAGTCATTACAAGATTTTGAAGCAAGGAAAAGACATGATTAGATTTGCATTTTAGAAGGCTCACTCTGGCAGCAGTGTAAATAATGGATTAGAGGAAAAAGGAAGGAATCCAGACAGGAGGCTGTTACAGGAATCCAGACAAGACAGGGTCAGGGTCTAAATTAAGGTGGCAACAGTGAGAATATTAAAACTAGATAGATTCATAACTCAAGTGATAGTTTGTACGTAGAATCGATGTGATTTGTTGGCTGGACAAGGGAAATAAGGAACCAGGAAGACTCAAGATCACCCTTGTTTTCTTAATTGTATACTGTTATCAACTGAAAATAGAGAGAAAAAGAAGCAAGTTTAGAGTGAGGAGAGGAGTTACTTTTCAACATTTGAGGATAAGGTGACATGGATTTCTGAGCAAATCAGTTTGAGGGCAAAGGATGTTTTTCTGCAGCTCAAGATGGACCTTAGGGGTGATCAATGTACAAGTAGTAGATGAACACATGACTATAGGCTTTCACTAAATATATCAAGTGATAAGAGAAGGTCAAGTACAAATGTAAGGGGAACTATATATATATATATATATATATTTAAAGTCCTTTATATATATATATAAAGGACTAACATGGGACATCAGGAAAATAGGAAGACAAGCTGTAAAGTATCAAGTCACTAGGTGTCACAAGGTAAAAAAATCCTCTATTACTGAAGCCAAAGACAACAGAGAGGTCAAGATAAAGTCAAAAAAGTCTCCTTGACTGGAATTTCTTTGAAAGGCTAAGGAGAGTACTTTCAAAGGCCAGGGAGTAAATGAGAAATAAATGAAACAACTAAATTTAACAATTATTTCAAGAAGTTTACCTGAAAGAATGTTAGCCAGACAAGGGAAAGAAATGGTATTGGAAAACATTGCTTGGTTGATGTTTCTTTGCTCTTCTTGTTTTGTTTTGCTTTGGAATTATAGCATGAGAGAATGGATTTAGATGGAATGGAAGCAAAAAAGCATTTATGGTTCTTGAGATGTTGAAGTTTGCATTTGCTGATACCTATTTTGTCCTACAAAGATGGGGGAGAGGTCATCTTTTGAGAGTGAGGGTTATTGAGAATCTAAAAAGCTGGGGGGCAAATCATTAATATTTGAAATAACCTCTGTAGGAAGGAAACTCCCTGGGGATGTTGCAAAGGTTTTCCAGTTTAGGTTAAAGACCAAGAATTTGCAGTGACCCCAATTCACATTCTGTGAATGATTTCCAGCAATCCTTAATGATACCAGTCAGAGAGAAGGCAATGATTTAAAAATGAGCTCCTGGCAGTTAGGCTGTATGGAAACAAAAAGAAAGAGCAAAGAGGGAAAGTGGGTGAGGAATGTGTTGATGAATCCACTCACCAAATATTTATTGAGATAGATGCCTAGGAGTAGGGCTGGCAATTAAGGGTGTTATTATCAAAAGTAGACACAGTCTCTGCCCTGTTGGAGCTTTGGGTTACTGGGTCTTGAAGTCTAGTGAAGATAGGGAAGGTCATACACTTAATTCTCTGTTTCTTTAGGCAGTATTTATTGGCTAACCAGTATGAATAATATCACATATTTATATTTTAATGTATCTTTATTATTTAACTTCTCAACTTTGAACATTATATTTTATTTCCTACTTATACAAATTAAGATTATAATCTGATTTACAATATTTCTCATCATTCTCCAAAGTTAGTAACTTAAAAAAAGTTAGTAACATTCTCCAAAGTTAGTCACAGATATTTAGTACATTATCTGTGATGGTCATGCTTACACTATCTTCAGAAATCATAATCCACATGGGTCTTGGAGGCTTTCTTAGGTTTCTAACATATTCAAAAGAGATTTATTTTGTCTCCCTTCAGAGTAATCCATCTCGTTTGTGTGGCTGGGGGACTTGAGGGCTCTGTGTAAGATCTGCATCCATGAGACAGGGAAAGAGCAATACAGAGAAATTTCACATCATAGAAGCATCTCTCTCTCATTTTCCCTTTACTTTACAAATATTCTAAGAATGGTACAGGGGCAAACTTTAAAAAATTTTTCTGTCTATAAAATTCAGGATTCCAAAGACTGAATGCCATTTAAAATCCTTTCTGGAATAACCTGAGATATAAGTAAATAAAATAAAATAGCATTTAGAAGGTAATATATGGAGATTCAACCAAATGCTTTAAAGGACTGAATCGGAGGCAAACTTTTATTTGATTGTTACAACATTACTAAATTGCTTTGTCTTTCTTAGGATTTACCCATTAACAACTTAGAGGGAAATTTTCACTTTGCAAATATCTTATAAAATCATGAGGCAAGTGAGAATTGTGTTATATCTGACCAGGGTAGCAATTTCTGCCTGAAAATACAAAAAAAAAAAAAGTCAGACATGTAGTTTTGCTCAAAGGGGGAAATCAGCCATCTAGAAATTCAGGTTATTTAGTATATTCTAATAAATAATGGGGTTTTTTAACCTCTTTCACTCGATACTTTAAAATAAATTCTAGGTACAAAACCTCATTTTATTAGCCTATAAAGGTGGAAAAATTCACTGAAAATTGTAACAACCAACTTTTTTGTAACTTAATTAGATATTTACATTAAGTCACAATAATATGTGTACGAGAAAAATGCTTTGGCATAGAGTAGGAAACCAGAATTCTGATTGGAGGAACATGAACGTCTTAGAAAATTCAGTATCAAATCTTGATGAGGAAGAATGTTTAGGGTCCCACTATCTCCTCTGGGGTTAAGATGCTTAAGGGAAGAATCTGAGTCTGTTGATGCAATTTGTGTTTTAGTTCAGAAAACACTGTCTCACAACACAGTATCGGGATTAATGTGATTTGCTATTATCTCTGCTCTCACATATAGTAGTTGATTTCTATACACTTTCATTCTATCTCCTTTTAGTTACTTAATAATGCAGACCTGGCCAAAGCAAATATGTGAAAAGTTTTATATCCTTGTCTTTATTTTCATGCTATTTTGCTATTAACATATATTTGCAACATTTTTTGCTAAACCGTTGTGCATGTGCAAAGACATTTTAGAGACTGAGAAGAGGTTATTACTCTGCACGTTTCTGTCACTATAGTTTCTCCTCGGTACATCCAAATGATATTAACCACGTCTTGGAGTGTTCCAACAGACACACACACACTAAAACAGGATCCTAGATTTTACAACACATATATCACAGACCCAAACACATCACTGAAGAGTAAAGTTGAGTAAGTTGTTTATATAGGTAGCATTTGTTGTTGATACTTTTGTTATTACCATAGGTTCTAACATTTACTCTTCCTATGTACTGGCACTCTCAAAAAAAAAAAGTCTACATTTAAGATATAAACTACATCACATTAAAAATGCTGAGGAGTTATATTAACAAAGATGTCCAGCTAAGTCAATAACAAGTAGGACAGAAAACTGTAAATTCCATCTGCTGGAGTACAGTCACTTATCTTCTCAAAAATCACATCATTAATTGCTCATTGAAAATCTTTCATTAAAGGGACTGCAGAAGGGCACCCTTTGATTACCTAGGTTTAGGTGGAGAATCAATTTGTAATTCAGCTATTGATAAGTAGCAAGTGTTTTAGGGAACTGAAATGGTTTCCAGGCAGAATACAGTGCCATTTCCTAGCAAATACAATAATAGAAACATCAGTCCAAGGAATATTCATAAATAGGTACAAGAATTTGCAAATTAGAGATACTAGCAAAGAAACCTTTGACCCAGTACGCCAGGAACAACTTGCTATGCTGTATCTTCAGAGAAAGGGTCAGTATTTATGATATCTTTTAATTTTTCAACACAATATAATTTTGAATAGGTCTGTTAGAAGATTAATCAGGGCTATTTTTTTGTAAATAAATTGTGATTTGATAGACCAAATATAAAAAAAAAAATAAGCAGGATAAATGTCAGCCATTAGTATGAATACAAATGTTTTTTATTTTATAAAAATTAGATAACTGACATTTAGATACTTTGAAATTTTCCATCAAAATTCCCAGAAATTTTCAATTATGTACACTTAAAAAAAGTTGTGTTGAAATCTGGGATCAGGAGACTGAAGAACAATTTTAAATGTCTTTATACATTCAAGTTAAAGACATTAAGGTTTAAAAAAATAAAAGAAGGAGGGGTTTGTAAAGAAAATTGGTTAGTTTCACTGGGAACAAGATAATTTAAAAAAGCTAGTTGGGGGCTTCCCTGGTGGCACAGTGGTTGGGGGTCGGCCAGCTGATGCAGGGGACGCAGGTTCGTGCCCCGGTCTGAAAGAATCCCGCGTGCCACGGAGCGGCTGGTCCCGTGAGCCATGGCCGCTGAGCCTGCGCGTCCGGAGCCTGTGCTCTGCAGCGGGAGAGGCTGCGGCGGTGGGAGGCCCGCATACCGCAAAAAAAAAAAAAAAAGCTAGTTGGGATATGGCAATTAAATTACTTAATCTGTTTTACAATTATGTTAAAAATATGTATTGCTTTTGTCAGTGCTTATTAAATATCAGGTGTTATGCTATGTGCTTTGGACAACTTTATTTTATGTAATTTTTATTACGACTTCATAAGATGGACATTTTTACACCCCTCTTACAGATGAAGAGTCAGAATACTTGAAAACTTTGATTTTTCTCACAACCACAGAGCTACAATATGCCAAAACCAAGCTATAAACCTATATCCTGTCTAAATCTCTGCAATATTTTCTCTATATGATACCTTAAATTTTTGAACACTGGATTTTCTGATCTGAGTAGAATACTAAATAAATAAGAGATTGGGAGGCAGGCTCTGTTGTCAAATTTGAACAAGTTATTTAAATATGATAGGAACCTTAGGTAACTAAACTTTCAAAATCTCAGTTTCTTCATCTGAAACATGAGCATAACTGTAAGTAACTCAAGAGGTTCCTGTGATTATTAAATAAAATGATTTTCTTCCTAGTGCAGTGGCTGGCAGATGGAAATATCTCAGTAAATGTTGATGGTACTCGTCATCATCATCGTAGTCATCATTGTCACCATTTCCTGGCCTTGGGGTAAGCATCAGTGTTCTATTATGTTGTTGTTTGTTTTTCTCTGAATTTTGTATACTTCATCATATCTGAACAAGATCTTTATATGATTTCATCGTTATTATATGTGATATTGGCAAAATCACATAAATTACTTTTTCCTAATCCAGAAAGCAGAGGGCAAGCGATATTATATCTGTTTTATCACTTTCTTTACTTGACATAGGAAACTTAATTTACGTACATAAAAGTAATTTGTAAGTCAAGTTATGAAAACAAGAGAGTTTAGACCAGATTGTAAGTAAACAAAACAAAACAAACCACCACCCTTCACTTGCTTGAATAGATAGTACTAATCAATCACTGCACTCCAGCTTGCCAGCTTGGCCAAGATGTCCCAGAATTCTTCTTTAACTGACTGTTCCAGAGGCATTAACAATTAATTCAAGTTTGCACATAGGATAAAACTTATTTGTCACCTTCCTGGCCTCACGTTTTAGTCTATATCCCTAGGCAAATTCATATTTATCTTCCTGACTGACTCCTAATTTTTCTTTATTGAATAAAAAAATGTCAATTGATCCATGGCTTCTGCATAACTACAGTTAAAATAAGAAATCAAATTATCATAAGTATAATGTTGTATAGCCCTTTAAATTCACTAAATATATATTTTAAAGAAATATTTATTTTTTATTTTAATTTTATTCTGCTTAACTAAAGTCATCATTAATAAAAATCTAAATTAGGAGCTTCAAGATGGCGGAATACTAAGATGTGGAGATCACCTTCCTCTCCACAAATATATCAGAAATACATCTACATGTGGAACAACTCCTACAGAACCCCTACTGAATGCTGGCAGAAGACCTCAGACCTCTCAAAAAGAAAGAAACTCCCCACATACCTGGGTAGGGCAAAAGAAAAAAGAAAAAAGAGACAAAAGAATAGGGATGGGACCTGCACCAGTGGGAGGGAGCTGTGAAGGAGGAAAGGTTTCCACACACTAGGAAGCCCCTTCATGGGGGTAGACTGTGGGTGGCAGAGGAGGGGGAGCTTCGGCGCCACGGAGGAGAGCACAGCAACAGGGGTGCGGAGGGCAAAGCAGAGAGATTCCCACAAAGAGAATCAGTGCCGACCAGCACTCACCAGCCCGAGAGGCTTGTCTGCTCACCCGCCGGGGTGGGCGGGGCTGGGAGCTGAGGCACGGGCTTCCTTCCGAGTGAGAGCAGGGAGAGGACTGGCAGCGTGAACACAGCCTGCAGGGGTTAGTGCACCATGGCTAGCCAGGAGGGAGTCCGGGAAAAGGTCTGGAACTGCCGAAGAGGCAAGAGATATTTTCTTGCCTCTTTGTTTCCTGGTGCTCGAGGAGAGGGGATTAAGAGCGCTGCTTAAAGGAGCTGAAGATGTGGGTGCGAGCCGCGGCTATCAGTGCAGACACCAGAGACGGGCATGGGACACTAAGACTGCTGCTGCCACCACCAAGAAACCTGTGTGCAAGCACAGGTCACTATCCACACCTCCCCTCCTGGGAGCCTGTGCAGCCCGCCACTGCCATGGTCCCATGATCCAGGGACAACTTCCCCAGGAGAACACACGGTGCAACTCAGGCTGTTGCAACGTCACACCAGCCTCTGCTGCTCCAGGCTCGCCCCACATCCGTACCCTTTCGCTCTGGCCTGAGTGAGCCAGAGCGCACGAACCAGCCACTCATTTAACCCCGTCCTGTCTGAGCAGGAACAAATGCCCTCAGGTGACCTACATGCAGAGGTGGGTCCAAATACAAAGGTGAACCCCAGGGGCTGTGTGAACAAGGAAGAGAAAGGGAAATCTCACCCAGCAGCCTCAGGGGCAGTGGATTAAATCTCCACAGTCAACTTGATGTACCCTGCATCTGTGGAATACCTGAACAGACAACGAATCATGGCAAATTGAGGAGGTGGACTTTGAGAGCAACGATATGTGTGTATATATATATATGTATATATATATATATATATATATACATATATATATATATATATTCCCCCTTTTCCCCTTTTTGTGAGTGTGTATGAGTATGCTTCTGTGTGTGATTTTGTATGTATAGCTTTGCTTTTATAATTTGTCCTAGGGTTCTGTCTGTCCATTTTATTTTTTGTTGTTGTTGTTTTTAGTATAGTTTTAAGCAATTGTTAGCATTGGTGCATTTGTTTTTTGGTTTGGCTGTTCTCATCTTTCTTTCTTTCTTTTTTTTTTAATTACTTTAAACAAACTTTTTGAATACTTATTTTTTGTTTTTTTTATTTCCATAACATTTTTATTTTATTTTATTTTATTGAATCTTTTTCTTTCTTTCTTTTTGTCTCCCTTTTATTCTGAGCCATGTGAATGACAGGCTCTTGGTGCTCCAGCCAGGCGTTAGGGCTGTACCTCTGAGGTGGGAGAGCCAAGTTCAGGACATTGGTCCACCAGAGACCTCCCAACTCCACATAATATCAAACAGCAAAAATCTCCCAGAGATCTCCAACTCAGCACCAAGACCCAGCTCCATTCAACGACCAGCATGCTACAGTGCTGTACACCCTATGCCAAACAACTAGCAGAATAAGAACACATCACCACCCATTAGCAGAGAGGCTGTCTAAAAACATAATAAGGTCACAGAAACCCCAAAGCACACCACCAGAGGAGGACATGCACACCAAAAAGACAAGATCCAGACTCATCCACCAAAACACAGGCACAAATCCTCCCCCCCCCCGCCAATCAGGAAGCCTACACAACCCACTGAACCAACCTTAGCCACTGGGGGCAGACACCAAAAAACGGGAACTACGAACCTGCAGCCTGCGAAAATGAAACACCAAACACAGTAAGTTAAGCGAAATGAGAAGACAAAGAAAAACACAGCAGATGAAGGAGCAAGGTAAAAACCCACCAGACATAAAATACGAAGAGGAAATAGGCAGTCTACCTGAAAAAGAATTCAGAATAATGATAGTAAAGATGATCCAAAATCTTGAAAAGAGAATGCAGCAAATAAAAGAAATGTTTAAAAAGGACCTAGAAGAACTAAAGAGCAAACAAACAATCATGAACAACACAATAAATGAAATTAAAAATTCTCTAGAAGGGGTCAATAGCAGAATAACTGAGGCAGAAAACCGGATAAGTGACCTGGAAGATAAAATAGTGGAAATAAATACTGCAGAGCAGAATAAAGAAAAAAGAATGAAAAGAACTGAGAACAGTCTCAGAGACCTCTGGGACAACATTAAACACACCAACATTTGAATGATAGGGGTTCCAGAAGAAGAAGAGAAAAAGAAAGGGACTGAGAAAATATTTGAAGAGATTATAGCTGAAAACTTCCCTATTATGGGAAAGGAAATAGTTAATCAAGTCCAGGAAGCACAGAGAATCCCATACAGGATAAATCCAAGGAGAAACATGCCAAGACACATATTAATCAAACTATCAAACATTAAATACAAAGAACAAATATTAAGAGCAGCAAGGGAAAAACAACAAATAGCACATAAGGGAATCCCCATAAGGTTAACAGTTGATCTTTCAGCTGAAACTCTGCAAGCAATAAGGGAGTGGCAGGACATATTTAAAGTGATGAAGGAGAAAAACCTACAACCAAGATTACTCAACCCAGCAAGGATCTCATTCAGATTTGAAGGAGAAATTAAAACCTTTACAGACAAGCAAAAGCTAAGAGAAATCAGCACCACCAAACCAGCTTTATGACAAATGTGAAGGGAAACACTCTAGGCAGGAAACACAAGAGAAGGAAAACACCTACAATCATAAACCCAAAACAATAAAGAAAATGGTAATAGAAACATACATATCTATAATTACCTTAAATGTAAATGGATTAAATGCTCCAACCAAAAGACATAGATTGGCTGAATGGATACAAAAACAAGAACCTTATATATGCTGTCTACAAGAGACCAATTTCAGATCTAGGGCCACATACAGCCAGAAAGTGAGGGGATGCAAAATTTATTCCATGCAATTGGAAATCAAAAGAAAGCTGGAGTAGCAATTCTCATATCAGACAAAATAGACTTTAAGAGAAAGAGTATTACCATAGACAAATAAGGACCCTACATAATGATCAAGGGATCAATCCAAGAAGAAGATATAACAATTGTAAATATTTATGCACCCAACATAGGAGCACCTCAATACATAAGGCAAATACTAACAGCCATAAAAGGGGAAATCAACAGTAACACCATCATAGTAGGGGACTTTAACCCACCACTTCCACCAATGGAGAGGTCATTCCAAAATGAAAATAAGTAAGGAAACACAAGCTTAAATCATACATTAAACAAGATGGACTTAACTGATATTTAAAGGACATTCCATCCAGAAATGACAGAATACACTTTCTTCTCACGTGCTCATGGAACATTCTCCAGAATAGATCATACCTTGGGTCACAAATCAAGCCTTGGTAAATTTCAGAAAATTGAAATTGTATCGAGTATCTTTTCCAACCACAATATTATGAAACTGGATATTAATGACAGGAAAGAATCTGTAAAATATACAAACACATGGAGTCTAAACAATACACTACTTAATAACCAAGAGATCACTGAAGAAAACAAAGAGGAAATCAAAAAATACCTTGAAACAAATGACAATGAAAACACGATGACCCAAAACCTATGGGATGCAGCAAAAACAGTTCTAAGAGGGAAGTTTACAGCAATAAAATCCTACCTTAAGAAACAAGAAACATCTCAAATAAAAAACCTAACCTTACACCTAAAGCAATTAGAGAAAGAAGAACAAGAAACCTCAAAGTTAGCAGAAGGAAATACATCATAAATATCAGATCAGAAATAAATTAAAAACAAATGAACGAAATGGTAGCAAAGATAAATAAAACTACAACCTGATTCTTTGAGAATATAAACAAAATTGATAAACCATTAGCTAGACTCATCAAGAAAAAAAGGGAGAAGACTCAAATCAATAGAATTAGAAATGAAAAACGAGAAGTAACAACTGACACTGCAGAAATACAAAGGATCATGAGAGATTACTACAAACAACTCTATGACAATAAAATGGATAACCTGGAAGAAATGGACAAATTCTTAAAAATGCACAACCTTCCAAGACTGAACCAGGAAGAAATAGAAAATATGAACAGACCAATTACAAGCACTGAAATTGAAACTATTACTAAAAATCTTGCAAAAAACAAAAGCCCAGGACCAGATGGCTTCTCAGGCAAATTCTTGAAACATTTAGAGAAGAGCTAACACCTATCCTTCTCAAACGCTTCCAAAATATAGCAGAGGGAGGAACACTCCCAAACGCATTCTACGAGGCCACCATCACCCTGACACCAAAACCAGTCAAAGATGTCACAAAAAAAGAAAACTACAGATCAATATCACTGATGAACATGGATGCAAAAATCCTCAACAAAATACTAGCAAACAGAATCCAACAGCACATTAAAAGGATCTTATACCATGATCAAGTGGGGTTTAACCCAGGAATGCAAGGATTCTTCAATATACGCAAATCAATCAATATGATACACCATATTAACAAACTGAAGGAGAAAAAACATATGATCATCTCAATAGATGCAGAGAAAGCTTTCGACAGAATTCAACACCCATTTATGATAAAAACCATCCAGAAAGTAAGCACAGAGGGAACTTACCTAAACATAATAATGGCCATATATGACAAACCCACAGTCAACATCATCTTTAATGGTGAAAAACTGAAACCATTTCCACTAAGATCAGGAACAAAACAAGGTTGCCCACTCTCACCACTATTATTCAACATAGTTTTGGAAGTTTTAGCCACAGCAATCAGAGAAGAAAAAGAAATAAAAGGAATCCAAATCGGAAAAGAGGTAGTAAAGTTGTCACTGTTTGCAGATGACATGATACTATACATAGTGAATCCTAAAGATGCTACCAGAAAACTACTAGAGCTAATCAATGAATTTGGTAAAGTAGCAGGAAACAAAATTAATGAACAGAAATCTCTTGCATTCCTATACACTAATGATGAAAAATCTGAAAGAGAAATTAAGGAAACACTCCCATTTACCACTGCAACAAAAAGAGTAAAATACCTAGGAATAAACCTACCTATGGAGACAAAAGACCTGTATGCAGAAAACTATAGGACACCGATGAAAGAAATGCAAGATGATACAAACAGATAGAGAGATATACCATGTTCTTGGATTGCAAGAATCAACATTGTGAAAATGACTATACTACCCAAAGCAATCTACAGATTTAATGCAAACCCTATCAAACTACCACTGGCATTTTTCATAGAACTAGAACAAAAAACTTCACAATTTGTATGGAAACATAAAGGCCCCGAATAGCCAAAGCAATCTTCAGAAAGAAAAATGGAGCTGCAGGAGTCAGGCTCCCAGACTTCAGACTATACTACAAAGCTACAGTAATCAACACAGTATGGTACTGACACAAAAACAGAAATTTTGATCAATGGAACAGGATAGAAAGCCCAGAGATAAACCCACACACTTATGGTCTCCTTATCTTTGATAAAGGAGGCAAGAATATACAATGGAGAAAAGACAGTCTCTTCAGTAAGTGGTGCTGGGAAAACTGGACAGCTACATGTAAAAGAATGAAATTAGAACACTACCTAACACCATACACAAAAATAAACTAAAAATGGATTTGAGACCTAAATGTAAAACTGGACACTGTAAAACTCTTAGAGGAAAACATAGGATGCACACTCTTGGACATCAATAACGGCAAGATCTTTTTTGATCCACCTCCTACAGTAATGGAAATAAAAACAAAAATAAATAAATTGGACCTAATGAAACTTCAAAGCTTTTGAACAGCAAAGGAAACCATAAACAAGACGAAAAGACAACCCTCAGAATGGGAGAAAATATTTGCCAATGAAGCAACTGACAAAGGATTAATCTCCAAAATTTACAAGTAGCTCATGCAGCTCAATATCAATAATACAAATAACCTTATCCAAAAATGGGCAGAAGACCTAAATAGACATTTCTCCAAAGAAGATATACAGATTGCCAACAAACACATGAAAGGACGCTCAACATCATTAATCATTAAAGAAATGAAAATCAAAACTACAATGCAGTATCAGCTTACACCAGTCAGAATGGCCATCATCAAAAAATCTACAAACAGTAAATGCTGGAGAGAGTGTGGAGAAAAGGGAACCCTCATACACTGTTGGTAGGAATGTAAATTGACACAGCCACTGTGAAGAACAGTATGGAGGTTCCTTAAAAAACTAAAAATAGAACTACCATATGACCCAGCCATCCCACTACTGGGCATATACCCTGAGAAAACCATAATTCAAAAAGAGTCATGTACCACAATGTTCACTGCAGCTTTATTTACAATAGCCAAGACATGGAAGCAACCTATGTGTCCATTGATAGACGAATGGATAAAGAAGATGTGACACACATATACAATGGACTATTACTCAGCCATAAAAAGAAACGAAATTGAATTATTTGTATTGAGGTGGATGGACCTAGAGTCTGTCATACAGAGTGAGGTAAGTCAGGAAGGGGAAAACAAATATCGTTTGCTAGCACATATATATGGAATCTAAAAAAAAAAAAAAAAGTTCACGAAGAACCTAGGGGCAAGATGGTAATAAAGACACAGACCTATTAGAGAATGGACTTGAGGACATGAGGAGGGGGAAGGGTAAGCTGGGACAAAGTGAGAGAGTGGTAGTGTATATATACTACCAAATGTAAAATAGATAGCTAGTGGTAAGCAGTAGCATAGTACAGGGAGATCAGCTTGGTGCTTTTTGACCAGCTAGAAGAGTGGGATTGGGAGGGTGGGAGGGAGGGAGACGCAAGAGGGAAGTGATATGGGGATACATGTATAACTGATTCACTTTGTTTTAAAGCAGAAACTAACACACCATTGTTAAGCAATTATACTCCAATAAAAATATTAAGGGAAAAAAAATCTAAATTAAGTTTTGTAGTTTCTTCTAAACTTTGGGTTGTTGGCCTGATAACCAATGTAGGAATACCTGACTGGTGTTCGTGATTATTCATATAAAATATATTGATCAATATATTTTTATATTGTCTCATTAGAACACTTCATTCTCTGCCACCTCCCAGTCACCAACTCAGGACAAAGCAAATCAATCCTTCCCACCTTCCAGATCACCACCCAGTGTTCCTAATTTTCTTTATCATTTATATTTGTTTACTTGTCTTGGATAAATATTCAGATCTCAGAATCAGAAGGAAAAATCTTTAAAATACATTTTTATATCAAGCTTCCCACCTCAAAGGATGAAAAATCACGCATTTTGTGTAGAGCACTGACAGGTACATTTTGAAGAACTCCCCTAATGATGCTGCTGCGTGCCCTAAGAAAAGCTACCTATGTAGAAAACTGAGGGCTTTAAGAAGGTATTTAGCACTTTGCTTCTCACCTGGGAGGAGTTTAGCAAACATCAATCGTTCCCTTCTTCCCTTCTGCCCATCCGTCTTCACAAATTCCAGACTCACTGATTAGTGGTAGAAGAAATCTTCAATGCAACCCCAGAATTGTGACTGAGAAAATTGAAGCGACTTACCCAGTCTCATACATTCACTCCTTGCATTTCCCATCCTGTATCTACCTGCTGCTTGATCGTTTGCCCTTGTCCACATTTTAGTGTCCAATTCATTCAGTGAAAAACTGGCCTCCGGCTCTTTGCAGGAATCAGGGAGAAAAATAACATCTCTTCATAAACTGTTATGTGCTAAGTATTTCACATGAATTATAGTATCAAATTTCCACCGTGATCATATGAAGTAGATATTGTCATCCTGGTATTATAGGCAAGAATACTAGGGTCCAAATAATTTATGTAATATTTCTCCTCTGGCAAGTAGTAACAAAAAATTTCAGATTTTTGTTTGTCCTTACAAAATCTATGTACTTTTCACTAACCTTCCACCAGACTGTGATTTTCTTCTTAATGAGATTATAAAGTGTGTATTTATACAGACTTTAGAATATAAAGGACGCCGTATTTTCAGGTAAAACCCATAGGGAGTAGTGAGCAACAGTTAGTGCAGGCTGTAAGGGAAGACTAAGCTCATGAGAAATTCTCCCTGCTTCTGCAAGAATTCTGGCCTAAGGTTATCTTTTCCGCTTGCACTGTTTTTAATTCTAAACCAATGGCTGGCTTCTGTCCATAACCATAATCTTACTGTATTCCAAACCACTTTTGGAAACCCCCAGACAAATGCTATAAACTCTCACTGTCCACTGAGAATTCCTCACTAGTCAATTTGACTTTTTCCCTTTGATTCAGAGTAAGTGATGAAAAGCAAAGAATATGATTCTGGCTCTGAAGAAAATTCTGAGAGACAGTCACATAAATAATAGAAAATAAGAGTGATATTATGAAAATAAGTGTTTAATCTCTAATGTTCAATAATTTGAAAGAGCTTGTCAACAAATTTATATTTGACAATGTAGATGCATTTGGATACTAAAAGTCAGTCAATATGTATATACATATACACACATATAACAAATGTATATATCACATTATATTTTTTATGAACTTTGTGTGTTCACTGTATAAAAATGTCCCTTTTGAATGACAATAAATAACTTGTTTTGTTGTTATGTATTTAATTCTTTTTTTCCTTAACATAAAAAAAAAATAGAACTAATAGTACTTTATTACTTACCTTGAAGAAATACTGAAGATTAATTAGATGTTCTTAATGTAATCTTAGCTCCTTAGAAAAATAACAAAAATAAATAACATTTCAATGGAAACATTTAGTGTGCATATAACATGCATATTTCAAATATATTCATATAGGTGATTCCTATTTGTATGTGCATGAATATTAAATCTATATTTTTACAAACATTTTTTTCTCACAACACACATTTACATACATATATAGATTTGCCTTTTTATTTGTCTGCTTATTTACAAAACTGAAAAAACTTCAAGGAAATCCTTTGTGGATTTTGCAGCTCTTCAAGGAAATATCTATTTAAAATGTCTGGAATGTGTATTAAGGAAAAGAAATGATTTCACATTTTCTTGAGAAGAAAAAGCAATTTCACAGTGCACAAAATGGCTTAGAGTAATATGGATTTGTTTCACTGTATTCTTAATTAAGAAAGATTGACACCTGTGAAGGTTTCAAGCCAACTAAAAATCCCAGATTTTAATTAGCTTTTCTAATGGTTATGTTTTCCTGCTAGAAGACATTTGCAAATCTACCAATTTCTCAGGGACAGTAGCAGAACATAAATAATATTAATAATTATGTTTACTACTTCCACATATGTCATGGTATGCAGCCATGCAGAGATAGCACTAGATTAAATAATTAAATATGGTACAGTGGCTTTTGGCATTCTCTCCTCCACCTTTATAACCTTCCTTTCTAGCTCTCTGGACTGTACACCTGACTGCCACCCACTAACACTGACCCTTGGTCCCCTTATACATGCCTCCGGGTAATCTTACCTTCTTACTGCCATGCCCCATTCATGTCAATTTTCCACCCGTTCGGGCATTCTAGCCTCGCTCTTACAAAAACTACAAACACTGCCTTCTATTATTACTTGCTATAAGCTTAGAATTTTGATAAACTGACCTTTTGTAATACTGAGATATTATATAGAAATCCAACATACATTTTACCCATTTTATTAATAGCTGGATACTGTAGAGCATATTTCTCTTCCAAAGGGGTGTTCTTATTTTAACAGGGGGAAAATGTTAACTCAAATAATGAATCACTGACAGTGGGATTTTAAGTACTGTCTTTCAGTCAGGAACAGATTGAGGTGACATTCAAACCTCATCTGATAGGTGACAAGCCACTTTACATTAGTGCATAACATTTCTGAAAAATTGCAGAGGGAATAAATATCAATCTTTTATCCTATCATGAATCTCTAAGAGAATATATGACTAATCATAGGGTGGAATCTTGAGATAAATCACTACATGTGCATATATATTTTCCAGTAAGTTTTGCATAATTGTGTTTATGCAGGTTATACACATGTATGCAGACACACACTTGACACACACTCGTACAGGCACACACATTCACACATACATCCCGATATTTATTTTGGACTCAGCCTGTCTATTCATTATTTTCAACCATTTATGTTCCACATCAGGTCAATCAATTGCATGGACTGTAGAGTGATTTAATTAAGTCATTGTGTTAGCTAAAAATAGACAACCAATGCCAGATTTCTCACATTGTCTAAATGCAGCTATTATGTTTATACAATTAATAAACTTCTATGCATATAAAAGGGTCATCTGTACATAAATTTTACAAATTGCTTGAGATTATTTGACACATACATTATTATTTGAAAACTTACTTTAAATGGGATTTTGGACATTCATTTGAAAGAACAAGAGATTAATAAAACCAAAATTAATTAAAGAAAAGATGATTAAATAACATGTGTTACAATCTCAGAACAGTTGACTCTTCAGAGAATGAGCTGTCATTCGAGAAATTCTAATAAATAACGTGTAACTGTTTCATAAAAAGTGCAAATAATATTTTTTTGCAAATAATTTTTAAAAATTGTGTTGAAAAATAATTTTAAATAACTAGAACAATTAAAACAGTCTTTAGAACATATTGCATATTTGATGTAGAGTAATTTTTATATATTGAACTTTTCTTTATCCTTTTTTTAATAGACTCAGTGGACTTTCAGAGGCATATTTCCAGCATCTTTGGGGATCTTTATATTCAAAAGGGATACATCAAGTCTATTAATTGAGTGAATAATTATGTTTTATAGTTTGACATTAATTTAAAAGATTCAGTGTTAGTATCAAGATGGCAGAGTCATTGGATGTAGAGCTTACCTTTGCCCCACAAATACCTCAAAAATGCATCCCTATGTGGAACAATTATCACTGAAACATAACTGGAAACTGGCAGAAGGACTCCTGTACAAACAAGGCTGTAAGAAAGATACATATGTAATCCTTTAAGAAGGGGAAACAAAGTGATTGAGTTGGGACCTGTGCCTCTGGGAGGGGACTCAGAGGAAAAAGGAGAATAAATGTTCAGACACCCACCTTGGAGAGTTAACAATGAGAGCCATAGACTGGGTCCTACACAGTGGGGATGAGCCCCTTTGGCTGGTTGGAGGACCACTGGGACTAACAGGAAGGCTGTGGGAAACCTGGATTATGATTGTGAAGAGTGTGCATGTGCTGGCTTGCCCCTGAAGAGGGCGGGGAGAGGGCTACTCTGGGGGTTGCCAGTTGCTGTGTTTCTTGCCACTGGCTCTGGCACACCCCAGCCTTAGCCAAGTGAAAGTTCCGACCCCTCTCACTCCACATCTCAGTGCAGCACTGGATCTGGAGTGGCCACAACCATGGATAAGACTCAATTGTGAGACACAGAGGAGACCTGGTCCCAGCATGGAGCCTGGATGGGGCAGCAGTGGCCATTGTTGGCCCTTACTGAAGCAGTACATCAGAAGCAGCCCAAATCTCAGACAGTAGCTACTCTACCACAGCTCACCCCACCCCCGACAAACACAGAGAGTCCACGCGGGCCCCACCTGCTCTGCAGTGTGACTCCACAACAAGATGGTGGCAGCAGAGACTTGGGGCAGTGATCTGCTATAAGGGACAAAGCAGTCTTGCAATCGAGCTGCATCTGAGTGGAGCAAGGGAAATAATTGTGAGTGTCTGCCCAGGCAGAATATTAACCTCTGTCTGCAGGCTGACATAAGCTGAGATCTTACAGGCGACCCACTTGCTTCAACATTTCCCTACTCTGCAGCAAGGGTTCCAGTGTGGGGAGGGAGAAACACACTCTTAATGGGAACAGTGTTAGCTCAGGCTCAACCCTCAGGGTTTCTGCTCCAACAACTTGGGATCACACCCCACCACCGATAGGGTGGTGTTGGCCACTGAGCAGAGCAGAAATCTGCCTCACAGCAGGCTCCAGCTCTAGCCCCTCCATCTCCAGCCCCGACCTTACCAATGTGATAGCTGCCAGCACTTCCTGAGGAAAGATGTGACTTGTGTCCACATCAAATCCAGTTCTCCAACCAAAGGCATTGGACACACACAGTCTGTATAGAGATGTTCCCACATAAGAACACCCCTTCAAGACTGCAACAGGTAACTTTTTCACCTAATTCATAGAGGCAGAGAAAGTTAAGCAAAATGAAAAGGCAGAGGAATTGCTCTCAATTGAAAGAGCAAAAGAAAACCCCTGAAAAAATAAATGATAAAACAGACAATTTACCAGATGAAGAATTCAAAGCATTAGTAATAAAGATGTTACCTGAATTAAGGAAAAGATTAGAGGTACACAGTGAAAATTTTAACATGGAACTAGAAAATATAAAAAGACTCAATTAAAAATGAACAATCCAATAGCTGAAATTAAAAAAAAAAAACACACACACTAGAAGGAATGAATATCAGACTAAATGATACAGAAGAAAGCATAAGTGATCTGGAAGATAATGGAAATCACCCAATCAGAACAGCAGACAGAAAAACAAATTTAAAAAATGAAAAACAGTTTAGGAGATTTCTGGGGTAACATTAAGTATATCAACATTCTCATTGTAGATGTCTCAGAAGGAGAAGAGAGTGAGAAGGGCATTGAAAATACATTTGAGAAAATTATGGCCAAAAACATCCCACACCTGAAGAAGAAACAGATATCCAGGTATAGGAATCACATAAAGTCCCAAACAACATGAACCCAAACAATCCACACCAAGAGATACCATAATTAAAATAGCAAAAGTTAAAGATAGAGAAAATTCTAAAGTCAGCAGGAGAAAAACAGAGTCATATACAAGGGAATCCCCATAAGGTTATCAGCTAACTTCTTTGCAGAAACTTTGCAGGCCAGAAGGAAGTAGCATGATACATTCAAAGTGCTGAAAGGGAAAAACCTGCAACCTAGGATACTCCATCCAGCAAGATTATAATTTAGAGTATAAGGAAGGATAAAGAACTTCTCATACAGGCAAAAATTAAAAGAGTTTATCAATACTTAACCTACTTAAAATAAATGTTAAAGGATCTTCTGTAAGTGGAAAAGAAGTAAAAATCTATAGAAAATGAAAAAATCAAATTAAGTAAAGCAAATATATATGATGGTATGATGGTCAACTAATTATATAAGCCAGCACAAAGATTAAAACAAAAAAATTGTAAAAGCAACTATAACTACAATAAATAGTTAAGGGATAAACATGAAGATATAAAATAGGACATCAAAAACATAAGATGTAGACAAGAGGGACAAAAACGCAGATCTTGTAGAATGTGTTTGAACTTAAATGACTACCAGTTTAAAGCAAGTAATATATGAACTTCATAGTAACTGCAAATCAAAATGTTACAATAGATACACAAAAACTAAAAAGAAAGGAAAACAAGTATACTAGTAAAGAAAATCATCAAACAACAAGGGAAGGAACAGAAGAAATAAAAGAACAGAGAAGAACTACAAAAACAACTGGAAAACAAGCAATAAAGTGGCAATAAGTACATACCTATCGATAATTACTTAAAATGTCAATGGACTAAATACTCTGATCAACAGATACCAGGTGGATTATTGGAAAAAAATACAAGACCCTTCAATATGCTGCCTACAAGAGGCTCACTTCAGAGCTAAAGACATGCACAGTCTGAAAGTAAGGGATGAAAAAAGATATTTCATGCAAATGGAAATGATAAGAAAGCAGATGTAGCACTACTCATATCAGAAAAAATAGCCTTCAAAACAAAGGTTATAACAAAAGACCAAGAAGGTCTTGGTCTTTATCATATATATCATATAATGATAAATACAGGAAGAGGATTAATATATATGAACCCAATACAGGAGCACTTAAGTATATAAAACAATAATAGAATAAAGGGAGACACTGAGAATAAAACAATAATAGTAGGGGACTTTAACAGCCCACTTACGTCAGTGGACAGATCATCCAGACAGGAAATCAATAAGGCAACAGTGACTTTAAAAGACACTATAAACCATTTAGACTTAAAGATATCTACAGGATATTCAATCCAGAAACAGCATTTACACATTCTTTTCAAGTGCACATGGAATGTTCTCCAGGATGTAAATTGGCTGCACCAATTTAAATTCCCACCAACGGTGTACAAGGACCCTTTTCTCCACATCCTCGCCAATATTTGTTATTTGTGTTCTTTCTGATGATAGTCATTCTGACAGGTGTGAGGTGATATTTCATTGTGATTTTTCATTTGCATTTCCCTGATAATTAGTGATGTTGAGCATATTTTCATGTGCCTATTGGCCATCTGTATGTCCTCTTTAGAAACATGTCTATTCAGGTCTTATGTCCATTTTTTAATTGGGTTGTTTGTTTTATTGATATTGATTTGTATAAGCTGTTTATATATGTTGGATGTTAATCCATTATTGGTCATATCATTCGGAAATATTTTACCCCATTCAGTATGTAATCTATTCATTTTGTAGATGGTTTCCTTTGCTGTGCAAAAGCTGTAAATTTTAATTAGGTCCCATTTGTTTTTTTTTTGCTTTTATTTTCTTTGCTTTAGGAGACAGATCCAAAAAATTTTTACTGCAAGGTATGTCCAAGAGTGTTCTTCCTATGTTTTCTTCTAGGAGTTTCATGGTTCCAGTCTTAGATTTGGGTCTTTAATCCACTTGGAGTTTACTTTTGTATATGGGAGAGGTGTACAGAATAGAAGAACTGAATGTGAATAACTGAGAGTTTAGAGCTCCTTGTGGTAGTCAATTTGAAAATCCTGGAAAATGAGTGTGATAAAATAAAAAATATATTTGGCCATTGTCCCAGGTTTCTGGTACAAAACTCTTCAAAACCCTGGAATTTCCTGAGTTTTACCTTTTGTCATTCATAAAAAGACACTTTTGAGCTTATGCTAATGAGGTGACTTATGGTGGTACCCCCTAGATAGACTCAGGATGCAGCCAGTCAACAGAAAGACCAAATGATTAGCAGGTTGGAACTTTCAGCCTCACCCACCAACCACTGGAAAGGGGAAGCATGGAGTTGAAGATCAAACTCTATTAAAAAAAACTCTGGAATAACAAAATTTGATGAGCTTTCAGCTTGGCAAATCCATCTACATGGCAAAAGAGTGGTGAACTCCAGTTCCATGGGGATGGAAGCTCCTGTGCTCAGGACCCTTCCAGACCTCACCCTATATACGTCTTTATCTAGCTGTTCATCTGTATCCTTTATAATAAACTGGTAAGCATAAATAATTGAGTCTCTGTGTTCTGTGACCTGCTCTAGCAAGTTCATTGAACCCAATAAGGGGTCATGGAAACCTCTTCCCATCTATATCATCTTGGGTCAGAACCTGGTGACAACCTGTGCTTGTAATTGGCATCTGAAGTTGGGAGGGGGTGCAGTCTTGAGGGACTGAGCTTTTAACCTGTGGGAACTGATGCTATCTCCAGGTCGATAGTGTCAGAGTTGAGTTAAATTGTAGGACACCCAGTCAGTGTCTGTTGAGGATTGGAAACTTGCTAGATGGTATTGGAAAAACACACACAAATGGGCCCAAATAGTTTCTTGGAAGATAATGGTGGTGACATTTTCAGTAAGGAAGAAGGTGATGTCCAGCCACTTCATTTGAACCTGCCAGTGAGCAAGTGGAGCTGGGAAAGGATGGTTTTACAACAAGAATTCTTGACTCTCTTTTCACTCCTTTTATAGGAAGGATGCCATTACAATAGGGTTAAGATTAAGCATATCCTTGTAGTCAGTGAAATGATCTGGGTGCTTGAGGAGACATGCACAGGTCTTCCATGCAAGCTTGATAAGAGTAAACATTTTTGAAAGTCTAAGGAAAAATGACACAGTTTAGTTTCTATACATTGTATGTCCAAAAACCAAAGTTCATTTTATCAAGGTGTTTAAAATTTGGCAGAGTTTTCTCTGAGTTTTGTATATGTTTCCAAGGAATACACTGAACTAAAAATTGTACAATACATATAAATAAAGGCAGTGAGAATATTAGTATCATTATGATCATCTAGTGATTGGAAAAATTTATACACAAAAGGAAAATTTCATGGGAGAAATCTTGATGTACAATACACTTTCTTGTATTAACCAGTGTTAAATTTTTACTCTAAAAACCTACACATTAAGGGTCAGAATTTCAATAATTTCAAATCAGTGTACTGAAAAAAGCAAGTCATTTCTCTAAACGTATTTCTTTTACCACTTTGTTTTGGGAGGCCCTCAGTGTCATCAACCATATCTACACCATCGTGGGTCTTTTCAGAAATATCCAATGTATGTACAAACACACACTCACACAAATGAGTGTAATGAAAGCACACTGTTACATACATCTTGCATCTTCCTTTTTTTCCCCCACTTAATAATATATTAGATATGTTTCGTGTTTTTCATGGTATTTTTTCTACTAATTTTATGTTTTTTTGTGTTTATTTTACCTCTATATCATTGAATCACATGTATTTTTATAAACCCATAAAAAGTGAGGTGAAGAAACCAGTTGAATTATTTTTGCAAATGGCTAACCAACCATATTTACATCATTTATTAAGTTACCACTATTGTCTCTGTTAAATTTAAATGCTTCGATTGTTCTGCATTAATTTTATAATTATCTGTGTCACAGTACCAAGACCACACTCTTTCAATTATCAAAACTTTGCAATACTATCAATATTTGGTAATATATGCCATGTTCGTTACTCTTAGAAAATTCTTCTGATGATTCCTACAAGTTTATTCTTCTGGATGATCATTTGTGTCACTTTATCAGCAAAGAGGTTATTTGTGGAGTATTTTGAACTATTATTAACCTATTTAAGGGATTTTTTGAATCACAAGAAAATGCTATTTGGAAAGAATGAGAAAAGATGAAGGTGATGATGAGTTCATATTTCCCAAATTAGTGGAAGTATAGCATAGTAAATCAGGAAGAAACTACAAAGTGGTATTACAGGAGGTTCTGCTGAGAACCTTTAAGGAGAAATTTCAGAATCTCTTCAATACTCTAAAATTTATTGAAGTTTCTGCTATATGGTTTTAACTATTTGGCCAGTAGAGAAAGTAAGTTTTCTAAGTTTTCAATCCCCTTATTCAAAGGACCTGCAAAAGGAGATAATGAAGTATGAATAAACTCGGAAGAAAGAAATTAATTAGTAAGAAAGAAAGACTCTAATAATTCATAATGATGTTGTGTCACTTCTATAGTTTCAATATAAAATTTACACTTTTGCTGGTTACTACTTATTTAAATCCAGTTCCCCCCCCCCTTTTTTTTCTCCTTTATTTTACATGCAGGACCAGTGCCTGAGATGAATTTACAATAATTTCTCAAGTTGCCTTGCAAGATGTCTAAAATTTCTTTCTGCTTTTATAAAAAATGGAAGTCAAACTAGAAGAATATACAGTTTGTGATAAATTGATATATTTTTCTTTACTTGAGAACATGGACTATTTTCTCTCCCATATATTTAGCTGTTTTGGCTTTACCCTTTCCACTTCAATCAAAGTATAATTTTGAAGAAAGACTGTGTCTTAAGTTTTCATTGAAGACTCAGCTACTATGTTTTCTTTCTCACTGACTGTACGAGAACTAAATGTCCCAGCTGAGAAAACTCACTGCTTGCCACCATTTGAGGTACCTACTGCCCATAGGCATAATTGCCCATCAACCCTATAGAGATCTGTAAATGTATTTGGAAGGCCTGAAAATGAGATTGATCCAATAATAAATACCCCTAAGAAAGAAGATGGAGAAAACACTGGAAACAAATATCCTTCTATTATCAACTCAGCATTCACTGTAGTTAGCTCCATGACAGAAAACAAAAGAAAATATTTTGTGGCAGCACTTCTGACTAAATGATAGAAGATTTTTTTAGTTGTACCTTTGAGAGGGAATGGATGTGTGTGACATATGCGTAATTACTCAATTATCAGAGTGTGTGTGTATGTGTACGTGATATTGAATAGTTTATACCCTAATATATTATGTTTTAAAGTTTTAAATGCTGCCAGCAAGCCTCTATGTGGTGCGCACCTACAGAGCCAGCAAACTCATATCATCAATATTGCTATATCTTTAATAACCAGCTACATGTTGGGTAAATACATTTCCATTTAGAAATATCAAATTATTGGACCACTTGCTATATTGTTAATGTGAAAGGCTTGGGGGAATCTATGAATACCCTAAACTCATACTTGCCATGGAAAAATTTTACTCATCTCTGAATTATTACTTGGCCTCTGAAAATCATTATCATCATTTGGCTCCCTTGGAGAGATAATTTACCTCATATGGACAAGCATTTTCCTCCCAAGAGGGAGTAGTTTTACTAGCTTGTGCCTCATAGTATCAGAAATACTTTCATTGTTTCTTTAGTGCTGATAGCTTCTTTCAACTGGTGAGAGGCCTAATCATCTTATGCAAATACCAAGCCAATGAAATAATATGATGTTTGTATTCAAAGCAATTAGGTTGCCACTTCAATTTCAGTTCTATACTAATAACTTGCAATAAGAAATCTTGGAATATCATTTGTTATCTTTTTTATTGAATCTCTAATTAGTAGAATGCACTCAGTGTTTTTGAAGATTATATGTATCTACATAATAGATGATATATAGTAATATACACTATATATAGACACTATATATATTAGAAAAGTTTATATATATATATACTACATATACACTATATATATTAGAAAATTTATGAAGCTTAATATCTTAGTTGACACCTTAATTTTTGAAAATGGACTTAAAGTACATGAAATTTTAATACAATTTTTAAAAACAAAATAATTTTATTTAGGAAAACAACTGATAATAAAAATAAAATTATGGGCCATATTTATCTCTTGCCTGTACAGTCCACTTTCTTTTTCTTTTCCTGGATTAGTAGCTAAATAGCTCTGTGCAAGGCTGCTAGATTATTGATTACACACAGCTCATCAATGAGTCCCAATACACAGACACAGACATACACTCACATCTATATACATATACAGCTGCAGATTCTGAGGTATTTTATTTTATTTTATATTTTATTTTATTTTATATTTTATTTTATTTTATTTTTAGTCTTTCCAAAGGTCTGGTTCTTATTTCTATATGAAATGTATGCTCTAAATCGCCCTGGAACTCTACCTTGGGCAGCTTTATGCATCCTAAATGAAGACAGCAGGGCCCTGGCCATGCCATAAGAACAATGTTCTTATTGCAGGTTGCAGACGCTAAGCAACAGGAGTCCTGAAGCTGCATCTGACTCGAGGTTGTCAAGCTTTACAAGCTGTTATTTTCCTGGTTCCTCACTGTCCTGGGGACTGCCTGATTGTCCTCTTGAAGCTTTAGCCACTGACTCCTATTTCCTTACTGTGATGCTCTTCTGAAGTGACATAGGGGCTTGTACAGATTGTTCTAATGAGGGTAATGTACACAGCTCTTACAAAGAAGATGTGTGGGGAGCAGGCAGGAAGCATCAGGGATGCCTGAATGATTTGTTTAATCTGCCTTTTCTATTAATCTACATGCTGCACGCCCTGTTCCCTTGAGAGGTTTTCAGTGGCATGTCACTGGTGTTTGAGACCCTCAGATTTGTACTTATAGATCCCTGGTTTCAGGAATAGGAATAAGATTCTACCCTTTCATTATCTTTTATTGAGACATCAGGGAAGGAAAAAAAAAGGTCTTTTGTATGAATTATGCTTCTCAGTTAGAAAAGTGAGGCTAGTCCACGGGAGACATTTTCTCAATATCCCATTTCCATACATTCCATAGATCCTGTATCAATTAGAATCATTTTATCTTTTTCCTTTGAATTTTATGAAAAGAATACTATATGAGAGGGAGATACTAAGAATGAGAAAAGGAAGAACAGTTTCTTAAATGAAAAAGAAAATTCCTTGAACACGTCACAGTACTACTGAAAATGTACTGCAGCAATTGAAATGCAGATTCAAGTCCTGTTTTATTTATTGTAAAGCATTACAGATGCACTCAAAAGACAAGCCATCAGTTAGCAATGACAAGAGAACATGAAAATGTATAAAAATAAATTGGGTTTTAATTTTTCTTGACTAAGTATAGACATTTATCATAACTAATGTACTTATAATAGCATAGTACTCTTGTTTTTCCCATTCTCTTTTGTAATCTCATCTATTTTGTGATGTGTCTTAAACCTAATTAGAAAGCAATAATCCTGGCTGTTATAAAATGGCGATATTTCTTTTGACCCATAATGGTGAAACCCATTGCAATTAAAGTTATGGCAAAAGTTTATGCAAAAACAGTGCAATGTTTTTGCTAAATAGTGTGTGAAGTCCTCCTACTTGTGATACCTAATTACTGGTGTCATGCTCGCAACAGCAGCATCTGTGCATGCTCAACACTCTTAATGGGCAGCTCTTACAGGACTAATGTCTTTTAATTGATGGCGTTTAGCGTGGCTTTTGATTTCTCTCTCCTATGAGAAGCTATGCCCTTCTGCTCTCCTGTCCCCAAATGAGCTGGCTCTCTGCTGGGGAACGCGCAGTACAGATGGTCAACAAAAGGTGAAGATTGCTAGGACTCTAGCTATCAGTCTCTTTTCAGCCAAGAGAAAATCTGAATTACTAATCAGCTTCCCTCTGTCCCCACATTCAGTCTTACTCTTTGCCCAAGCTGTTTACATTTGGACTTAATGCTAATCTCTCTGTGTCAAATGGCTTTATCAAGTCCCATTTGACTTGAAACACACCTTTGTAACTAGAAAATCAGGGTTGGACCATTCTAGTTCCTCAGTACCCTTAGATCATTTCAAATACAAGTCATTCTTTCCTTGGGGAGAGAGCTAAATTCTGGTTAAATTTCATCTCCGGTATCATCTGAAATGGGAAGAAAAAGTACTTGAACACAATAGAACTAAATAGCAGATCACATATCCTTCACATGAATCCGGATAGTGCATTCTCTATAGAATTGTTATCAATGTTATTATGTTTAGCTCTTCACAAATAGCACATTTGGACTTGAATTTTCTGAACAGTGTACCCTTGGTTCTACTTCGATAAGAAGTCAGGTACATCGGAAAGGATAAATGAAATGATATACACCTTTCAGTGTATTGACCTCACCATTTTTCTTTGTTACTAAAGACACTGTTTTAAAAATCATTTGCAAAAGTTCAACACATAAGGTTGTGATCGTAAAGAAAGTCTACAAAATAAGGTATAACTTCCAGGTCTGCAGTGCTCAAAACTTCTGAGACTGGGGGCCTAAAGGATAGAAGAGGGTCAACTCAGGTTTAGAAGGGGGAAGAAAATTGGCTACCCGCTGCTGGCCAATTAACAAGCTTCTATGTCCTTAGTTTTAAAGACAGGCAGCAGCAGGTCTGCCTGTGTGGCCACCCAGAGGGAAGTGTCACAAAGTTCTAATGAGATGTTGTTAATTTTGAGTGATATTCAGTGCAGTCTTCTTTCTGCATTAGGGGGAAAAGAGACATAAGATTGCACTCCCTTAAATCATGATCCTAGTACTGGTTTCTAGGCAACCACAACAACAGAATGAAAAAAAAAATCGAGCCTTTGGAAGATTTTTTTTTCCTGAATAAAATACATGTTTTTGCTTGTCAATCAGTCTTTTTTTTTTTTTTTTCACTGTGTATTCTGTAATGGGATATTTCTAAATCTGAGCTTTATATTAAAGAAAAATCACTCAAGGTAAATGCTATGTGCTGCTATTTACTTTATGTTATAAGAAAGACACCTTTTAAAACAACTTAATGAGATTAAAATGGTAAATTCTGTCTATATTAAGAAGTAGATATTTTTTCAGATATATGTAAGAAGACTATCCTTTCTTGGTAGTAAAGATTAAAAACCAAAACAATAAAAGCAATGTTGCAAGACTAAGCAAAGACATAAAACTAAAGCAATTAAACAGCTACTTTAATATAAACACTTTTTAATGTTAAAAGGTATCACAGAGGCGCACAAGTAGTATGCTAGATAAACAGCACCAGTCTTTGGCTGCTGTAACAGAATACCATAAACTGGGTGCCTTAAACTGTAGACATTAATTTCTCACAGTTCTGGAGGCTGGAAGTCCAAGATCAGAGTACAGGCTGATTTGGTTTCTGATGAGCGCTCTTCTGGCTTGCAGAAGGCTGTCTTCGTACTATGTCCTCAGAGAGTAGAAAGAAAGGGCTAGATTTCTGGTCTCTTCTTATAAGGGCACTTAGCCTATCATGGTGACTTCATCATCATGAATTCATCTACACCTAATTACCTCCAAAGGCCTCAACTCCAAATACCACCACATTGTGGGATTAGGACTTCACCATTTATTATAAATTTGAGGGGGATACAAATTTTCAGCCCGTAACAATCCCTGATACTTGTTTGATTACTGTCATTTTGCAATTTATTTTTATGTTAAGTGGTTTAGTCTTCAAAATAACACTTTGACATAGGAATTCTTACCTCATATTATAGGTGGGGAAATTAAGTCTCAATAATTAATTAACTTGCCCAAGTTTGGTTTTTACTTTGGGTGTTCTGACTTCTGGATCAGAGATTAGCAAAAGTAAAAATACTTAAATATTAAAAGTCAAAAGTAAACTATGTTATTCTCCTAAGTAGTCCCTGGCATTAATAGTCACAAAATAAAAGGCTTTTGCATGGATGAATGAAACTATTTTACTTCCTGAGAAAGGATAACTCATGCCAGACACAGTTCAGCACTTAAGGTCAACACTTGGGATACAGATATAAACAAATATGCCTGTGAGAGTTCACACAGGGGGCAATGGGCACAGAGACAGATATTATAATTTACATACAATATTCTGAAGTATATGGTAGTTCTTATTATATTATGGAAATAAAGGAGTGTCACCTAGGCCAACCTGGGGAAGACCGAGGTAACTGGGTCAAGCAAGGTTTTAGTGAGATTCTGAAACAGCCTCAATTTCAGGACCTTATCCAAACATAAAAACAATGCTGTTTAGAAGCAACCATGAAAAAAAAAAATTAAAAATTAAAACAACCATGGACCATGTGAAACATGTTGCACATTAAACTCTGAATATAATTGTATTCCAACAATATTGAAATAAAGAGTCTTTTCTCAGGTCTTTTGTGAAATGAAGGAGTATTCTGAACCAAGCATGTCAATATCTCTACATTTTCTTATGCATATAATAGGGAGAAATACATGTATTTCCATTGTAGAAAGGAGTGAGAACTTGTGAATATTCCAGGAAACTAATGAATTTCCCATCTTTCTCAAATGTATTCTTAATTGGAACTCTTAAAATTCTGAAGAGTTGCTTGCTATTTCTCCTTACTTGAAAGGTCTTCTACTCCCTTCATGCCAAATAAACTTCTGTTTTAATTTTACTTTTAGTTATTATATGACATTTTCCTGATGCTCTCCAATTGGCTGTGATCTGACCATCAATTCTGTAATATTTATGTAGATATATAGGAAATCCAATGAGTATATGTTTTATTACTATTACATTATTACTTGTTCAAATTGGTTTTGATTAAATCAAAGTCCCTTTGCAAACAATTTATTTTTTTTCAATACCTTTTTTTTAGCAAACATATATGAAAGTTAAGCTTGGTTGATATTTTCATATGATAACACTTTTAATTATAGAAGGAAGCATACCATATGAGGAGCCAGAAGCTATATTAACAGTGGATGATTTGTTGTTTTAGAAATGATACACTATTGCAAAGACTCATTAAAAAGTTAGGGTTTGGCTCAAAATTGTTGATAACAAACTCTTGTGCAGAATAATTCAATAATAGCAGAGGATCTCTGTCTAAAAATAGCAAATCAAATTTTTATGTCCTGACTATGGTTAATTAGAGTTTAAAATAATAAATAATTAATGATTCTATATGCCTATTAACCCAAAGCACTTTTAAACTGCCCAATTTACTGAAAAAATTTCCAGTATAGAAAATAATTAATAATCATTAAAATGTTAGCAAGTGCACATTAGAAAATATGTATTTATCAGCAGCCAAAAGAGAAAAGAATCATATGCTTGTTCTATTTTTAATGTTTTGAGGACCCTCCATACTGCTTTCCATTGTGGCAGCACCAATTTATTATGCATTCCCACCAACAGTGTACAAGGTTCCCCTTTATCCACATCATTGCCAACCTCATTGCCTTTCACTTTTTTGACAATAGTCATCAGGACATGTGTGAGGTGATATCTCATTGAGTTTGATTTGCATTTCTCTGATCATAGGTGACAGTGAGCATCTTTTCTTATACCTGTTGCCATTTGTATCTCTTCTTTGGAGAAACATCTATTCAAGTGCTTAGCCCATTTTTTCCAGCCTTATTGAGATATAATTGACACATAACATGTATAAGATTAAGCTGCACAATGTGATATGTGGTTCATGTATATATTTTGAAATGATTGCCACAACAAGGTTAGTTAACATATCCATCACTTCACATAATTAACATTTTTTGCATTTATGGTGAGAAATTTTAAGATCTACTCTCTTAGCAACTATCAACTATACAAGACAGTATTGTTAACAATGGCCTCCACGTAATACAATACATCCCCAGAAATTATTCATCTTATAACTGCAAATTTAAACTGCTCTCTCTTTCTGTAAGTTTGACTTTAGGTAGATTCCATGTAAAAGTGAGATCATACAGTATTTCAGAGTATAGTCTCTGACTTATTTAACTTAGAATAATGTCTATAAGGTTTATGCATGTTGTCACAAATGCAGGAGTACCTTATTTTTATGGCTAAATAATAAATATCCCATTATATATTATATATTACTATGTATATTCTATTTTATACATTTAATATATATTATATATATAAAAATTATATATACAGTTGACCCTTGAACAACACAGTTTTGAACTGCACAGGTCCACTTTTTTTTTTTTTTAAAGGGCATATGCATCTTTTTTGTTTTGTTTCTTTTCTTTTCTTTTTAAAGAAGGTGTTGGGGGTAGGAGTTTATTAATTAATTTATTTATTTTTGCTGTGTTGGGTCTTCATTTCTACGTGAGGGCTTTCTCTAATTGTGGCAAGCGGGGTCCACTCTTCATAGCGGTGCATGGGCCTCTCACTATCGCGGCCTCTCTTGCTGTGGATCACAGGCTCCAGACGCCCAGGATCAGTAGTTGTGGTTCACAGGCCTAGTTGTTCCGCGGCATGTGGGATCCTCCCAGACCAGGGCTCGAACCCGTGTCCCCTGCATTAGCAGGGAGATTCTCAACCACTGCGCCACCAGGGAAGCCCACACAGGTCCACTTTTATGTGGATTTTTTTTCAATAAATACTACAATACTACTACAAGGTCTGTGGTTGGTTGAATCTGCAGATGCAGAACAGTGGATACGGGGGTCTGACTATAAAGTTATACACAGATTTTAAACTTGGGGAGAGTCAGTGCCCCTAGCGCTTGCATTGTTTGAAGGTTTTACAAATATAAAATACACTTTCTTTATCCATTCTGCCATCATTGGACACTTGGGTTGTTCCCGCGTCTTGGCTATTGCGAATAATACTGCAATGAACATGGGGGCATAGATACCTCTTCGAGTAGTGATCTCATTTCTTTGGATATATACCCAGAGGTGGGATTGCTGGATTATATGGTGGCTCGATTTTTGACTTATTTAGGAAAATGCATATTGTTTTCCTTTGTGACTGTACCAATTTACATTCCCACCAACAATGTACAAAGATGCCCTTTTAGCCACATATCTTGCCAGCACTCATTATCTCTTGTCTTATTGATAATAGTTATTCTAAAAGGCCTAATGACTTTGAAGATGTCTGTTCATGTCACTTGCTCATTTTTAATTGAATTATTTGCTTATTTTTCCCTATTGAGTTATAAGAGTTCCTTATATACTTTGAATATTAACCCCTTATCAGAATGTAGGTTACAAATATCTTTTCTCATTCCATTCCTTGCATTCTCTTTTTTTTTTAAATTTTATTTATTTATTTTACACAGCAGGTTCTTATTAGTTATCTATTTTATACCTTTTAGTGTATATATGTCAATCTCAATCTCCAAATTCATCCTCCCCACCCCCCCATTTCTTTCCCCCCTTGGTGTCCATATGTTTGTTCTCTACATCTGTGTCTCAATTTCTGCCTTGCAAACTGGTTCATCTGTACCATTTTTCTAGATTCCACATACATGCATTAATATATGATATTTCTTTTTCTCTTTCTGACTTACTTCACTCTGTATGACAGTCTCTAGATCCGTCCACATCTCAACAAATGACTCAGTTCCGTTCCTTTTTAAGGCTGAGTAATATTCCATTGTATATATGTACCACATCTTCTTTATCCATTCGTCTGTCGCTGGACATTTAGGTTGCTCCATGACCTGGCTATTGTAAATAGTGCTGCAATGAACATTGGCGTGCATGTGTCTTTTTGAATTATGGTTTTCTCTGGGTGTATGCCCAGTAGTGGGATTGCTGGGTCATATGGCAATTCTATTTTTAGTTTTTTAAGGAACCTCCATACTATTCTCCATAGTGGCTGTATCAATTTACATTCCCACCAACAGTGCAAGAGGGTTCCCTTTTCTCCATACCCTCTCCAGCATCTGTTGTTTGTAGATTTTCTGAAGGTGGCCATTCTAACCAGTGTGAGGTGATACCTCATTATAGTTTTAATTTACATTTCCCTAATAATTAGCAATGTTGAACAGCTTTTCATGTGCCTCTTGGCCATCTGTATGTCTTCTTTGGAGAAATGTCTATATAGTTTTTCCACCCATTTTTGACTATGTTTTTTTTTTTTTTTTTTGATATTGAGCTGTATGAGCTGTTTGTATATTTTGGAGATTAATCTCTTGTCAGTTGCTTCATTTGCAAATAGTTTTCCCATTCTGAGCATTGTCTTTTCACCTCATTTATGGTTTTCTTTGCTGTGCAAAAGTCTGTAATACAGAGTGAAGTCAGGAAGAGAAAAAAAATATTGTATATTAACACATATATGTGGAATCTAGAAAAATGGTACAGATGAACCTATTTGCAGGGCAGGAATAGAGACGCAGATGTAGAGAATGGATGTATGGACATGGTGGGGGGAAGGGGCGGTGGGATGAATTGGGAGATTGGGATTGACATATACACTACCATGTGTAAAATAGATAGCTAGTAGGAACTTGCTGTATAACACAGGGAACTCAGTTTGGTGCTTTGTCGTGAGCTAGATAGGTGGGATGGGGAGTGGGAGGGAGGGAATATCTATATACATATAGCTGATTCACTTTGTTGTACAGCAGAAACTAACACAGCATTGTAAAGCAACTATACCCTAGTTTAAAAAAATACTATACTGGTTTAATTACTGTGGCTTTCTAATAAGCTTTGAAATCAAAAAGCATGATGCCTTCAGCTTTGTTCTTCTTTCTCAAGGTTGCTTTGGCTATCCAAAGTCCTTTGTGATTCCACATAATTTTATAATTGTTTTTGATCCAGCAATCCAACTTCTGGATATTTTTCCAAAAGAATAGATGTCAGGGTCTTAAAAAGATATTGGTACTCTCATCTTGTAGCAGCACTATTTACAATAGCCAAGATGTGGAAGCGAAGTAAATGCCCATAGATGGATGAATAAATAAAGAAAGTGTGGCATATTCAAACAATAGAATACTATTCACTTTTAAAAAGGAGGAAATGTTGCAATATGTAGCAACATGGACAAACCTCGTTGACGTTATGCTAAGTGAAATCAGCCAGTCGTGGAAGTATGAATAGTGCATGATTCCACTTAAACAAGGTATCCAAAATATCCAAACTCATAGAAGCAGAGATTAGAATGGTGGTTGCCAGGGGACAGGAAGCAGGGACAAAGGGGAGTTGCTAATCATTAGCTATAAAGTTTCTGTTATTCAAGATGAATATACTGTTCTAGAGATCTACTGTACAACATTGTGCCTATTGTTAACAATACTGTATGTTACACTTAAAAATCTGCTAAGAGTGCACACCTCATGTCAAGTGTGTTTACTGCAATCAAATAAAATTAAAAACCTTGGAAGGAACTTTAGTTCAGTGTTGAGGTTGAACTATCAGGAGAATGTATTCTGATCCAAGCAACTCTACATGATACTGAAAATATATTCTAAATAATAGAGAAAAAAAGGAAGAGAACAGAATGTGAATGCTTAGACATATAGTCTGCCTCCTGATAAAGGCTGGAAATAACTTTGTAGTAGTGTTTGGAAGACCATTTTTTCACTATATATGAACCTCCACTAGGGAATTTACTAGAAAGTAGGGTTTGCTTTTTTTCTCATAGGAGCTAATACACTGCAAAAGTTCTCAGCAATAATTTAAATCATTGTTAGTAGTTTGTAAATATAATAAAGTGTCATTACCTGAGCTACCTATCAAAATAAAAATTCATATTATTACTCACCCAATAATTAATTATTTTCTATTTCTCACCCAAGCAAGAATAAGATTAAAATATAAGTAGGTTGGGAGGACCTTAAAGATGGCGGAGGAGTAAGACGTGGAGATCACCTTCCTCCCAAAAAATACATCAAAAATACATCTACATGTGGATCAACTCCTACAGAACACCTACTGAATGCTGGCAGAAGACCTCAGACTTCCCAAAAGGGACGAAGCTCCCCAAGTAACTGGGTAGGGCAAAAGTAAAAAAGGAAAAACAGAGACAAAAGAAAAGGGATGGGACCTGCACAAGTGGGAGGGAGCTGTGAAAGAGGAAAAGTTTCCACACACTAGGAAGCCCCTTCACTGGTGGAGATGGGGATGGGGGAGGGAAGCTTCGGAGTCACAGAGGACAGCGCAGCAACAGGGGTGCAGAGGGCAAAGCAGAGAGATTCCCACACAGATGATCACTGCAGACCAGCACTCACCAGCCTGAGAGGCTTGTCTGCTCACCCGCCGGGGCAGGTGGGGGCTGGGAGTTGAGGCTCGGGTTTTGGAGGTCAGATCCCAGGGAGAGAACTGGAGTTGGCTGCGTGAACACAGCTTGAAGGGGGCTAGTGCACCACAGCTAGCCGGGAGGCAGTCCTGGCAAAAGTCTGGAACTGCCTAAGAGTCAAGAGACCATTGTTTCAGTGTGCAAGAGGAGAGGTGATTCTTCCCTGTCTGCCCACAGAAGGCAGAACATCACCAAAACAAACTCCATAGATGGGCGCGAACTGCAGCTATCAGCTCGGACCCCAGAGACAAGCATGAAATGCTAACGCTGCTGCTGCAGCCACCAAGAATCCTGTGTGCAAGCACAGGTCACTATCCACACAACCCTGGGGCCTATGCAGCATGCCACTGCCAGGGTCCCGTGATCCAGTGACAAGTTCCCCAGGAGAACAAATGATACGCCTCAGGTTGTTGCAATGACACATCAACTTCTGCCGCCACAGTCTCCCCCTACATTCCAATTATAAAAACCATAACCCTCCTCCCCACTCCCCAGCCTGAAGTAACAAGAGCCCCATAATCAGCGGCTGCTTTAACCCTGACCTATCTGAGTGGGAAGAGATGCCTGAGGGTGACCTACACTCAGAGGTGGGGACAAAACCAAAGCTGAATCCCAGGAGCTGTGCAAACAAAGAAGAGAAAGGGAAATTTCTCCATGCAGCTTCAGGATCAGCAGACTAAATCCCTACAATCAACTTGATGTACCCTGCATTTGTGGAATACATGAATAGACAACAAATCATCCCAAAATTGAGGTGGTGGACTTTGGGAGGAACTGTAGACTTGGGGTGTTCTATCAGGGACTGATTTGTTTCTGACTTTTATGTTTATCTTAGTTTAGTGTTTAGCACTTGTTATCACTTGTGGATTTGTTTATTGGTTTGCTTGCTCTCTTATTTTTATTATTATTATTTTTATTTATTTATTTATTTATCTTTCTTTTTTTCTCCATTTTCTTCCGAGACTTGGGGCTGACAGGGTCTTAGTGCTCTTGCCTGGTGTCAGACCTGAGCCACTGAGGTGGGAGAGCCATGTTCAAGACATTGGCCCACCAGAGAACTACCAGCCACACATAATATCAATTGGCGAGAGCTCTCCCAGAGATCTGCATCTCAACACTAAGACCCAGATCCACCCAACGGCCAGCAAGCTACAGTGCTGGATGACCCATGCCAAACAACTAGCAAGACAGGAACATAAAACCACCCATTAGCAGAGAGCCTGCTTAAAATCATATGAAGTTCACAGACACTCCAAAACACACCACCAGAGGCAGCCCTGCCCACCAGAAAGACAAGATCCAGCCCCATGAACCAGAACACAGGCACCAGTACCCTCCACCAGGAAGCCTACACAAGCCATTGAACCAAACTCACTCACTGGGGTCAGACACCGAAAACAATGAGAACTACGAACATGCAGCCTGTGAAAATGAAACACAAAACACAGTAAGTAAAACAAAATGAGAAGACAAAGAAATATGCAGCAGATGAAGGAGCAAGGTAAAAACCCACCAGGCCAAAAAATGAAGAGGAAACTGGTAGTCTACCTACAATGATGAATGACAAAATAAATGAAATTTAAAGTTCTCTAAAAGACATTAATAGCAGAATAACTGAAGCAGAAGGATGGATCACTGATCTGGAAGATAAAAGAGTGGAAATAACTACCACAGAGCAGAGTAGAGAAAAAGGAATGAAAAGAATTCAAGGCAGACTCAGAGACCTCTGGGACTACATTAAATGTACCAACATTCGAATTATAGGGTTCCCAGAAGAAGAAGAGTAAAAGAAAGGGACTAAGAAAATATTTGAAGAGATTATAGTTGAAAACTTCCTTAACATGGGAAAGGAAATAGTCAATCAATTCCAGGAAGCACAAAGAGTCCAACATAGGATAAATCCAAGGAGAATCATGCCAAGACACATATTAATCAAACTATCAAATATTAAATACAAACAAAAAATATTAAAAGCAGCAAGGGAAAAGCAACAAATAACATACAAGGGAATTCCCATAAGGTTAACAGCTGATCTTTCAGCAGAAAATCTGCAAGCCAGAAGGGGGTGGCAGGACATATTTAAAGTGGTGAAATGGAAAAACCTACAACAAAGATTACTCTACCCAGCAAGGATTGCATTCAGATTCAACAGAGAAATTAAAACCTTTACAGAAAAGCAAAAGTTAAGAGAATTCAGCACCACCAAACCAGCTTTACAACAAAAGTTAAAGGAACTTCGCTAGGCAGGAAACACAAGAGAAGGAAAAGACCTACAAAAATAAACCCTGAAACAATTAAGAAAATGGTAATAGGAACATACAAATCGATAAATACCTTAAACATAAATGGATTAAATGCTCCAACCAAAAGACACAGATGGGCTGAATGGATACTAAAACAACATCTGTGTATATGCAGTCTACAAGAGATCCACTTCAGACCTAGGGACACATACAGACTGAAAGTGAGGGGATGGAAAAAGATACACCATGAAATTGGAAATCAAAAGAAAGCTGGATTAGCAATCCTCATATAAGACAAAATAGACTTTAAAATAAAGACTATTACAAGAAACAAGGAAGGACACTACATAATGATCAAAGGATGAATCCAAGAACATATAACAATTGTAGATATTTATGCACACAACATAGGAGTACCTCAATACATAAGGCAAATGCTAACAGCCATAAAAGGGGTAATACACAGTAACAAAATAATAGTAGGGGATTTAACACCAAACTTTCACAAATTGACAGATCATTCAAAATGAAAATAAATAAGGAAACACAAGCTTTAAATGAAACATTAAAAAAGATGGACTTAATTGATATTTATAGGACATTCTATTCAAAAACAACAGAATACACTGTCTTCTCAGGTGCTCAGGTAATATTCTCCAGGACAGATCATATTTTGAGTCACAAATCAAGCCTCAGTAAATTTAAGAAAATTGAAATTTTATCAAGTATCTTTTCTGACCACAATGCTATGAGACTAGGTATCAATTACAGGAAAAAAGTGTAAAAAATACAAACACATGGTGACTAAATAATATGCTACTAAATAAACAAATGACCTCAGAAGAAAACAAAGAGGAAATAAAAAATACCTGGAAACAAATGTCAATGAAAACACAATGACCCAAAACCTATGGGATGCAGCAAAAGCAGTTCTAACAGGGAATTTTATAGCAATACAATCCTACCTCAGGAAACAAGAAAAATCTCAAATAAACCACCTAACCTTACACCTAAAGCAATTAGAGAAAGAAGAAGAACAACAACAAAATCCCCAAAGTTAGCAGAAAGAAAGAAATCATAAAATCAAATTAGAAATAAATGAAAAAGAAATGAAGGAAATGGTAGCAAAGATCAAAAAAACTAAAAGCTGGTTGTTTGAGAAGATAAATAAAATTGATAAACCATTAGCCAGACTTATCCAGAAGAAAAGGGAGATGACTCAAATCAACAGAATTAGAAATGAAAAAGGAGAAGAAACAACTGGTACTGCATAAATACAAAGGATCTTGAGAGATTCATACAAGCAACTATATGCCAACAAAAATGGACAACCTGGAAGAAATGTACAAATTCTCAGAAAGTTACAACCTTCCAAGACTGAACCACGAAGAAATAGAAAATATGAACAGACAAGTCACAATCACTGAAATTGAAATTCTGTTTAAAGATCTTCCAACAACAAAAGCCCAGGACAAGATGGCTTCCCAGGCGAATCTATCAAACATTTAGAGAAGAGCTAACACCTCTCACTCTCAACATCTTCCAAACTATAGCAGAGGGAGGAACACTCCCAAACTCACTCAATGAGGTCACTATCACCTGATAACCAAAACCAGACAAAGAGGTCACAAGAAAAGGAAACTACAGGTCAATATCACTGATGAACATAGATACAAAAATCCTCAACAAAATACTAGCAAACAGAAGCCAGCAGCACATTAAAAGGATCATACACCATGATCAAGTGGGGTTTAGCCCCAATAGGCAGGGATTCTTTAATATACACAAACCAATCAGTGTGATACATCATATTAACAAACTGAAGGATAAAATCCATATGATAATCTCAATAGATGCAGAAAAAGCTTTTGACAAAATTCAACACCTATTTATGATAAAAACTCTCCAGAAAGTAAGCATAGAGTGAAACTACCTCAACATAATAAAGTCCACATATGACAAACCCACAGTCAACATCATTCTCAATGGTGAAAAATTAAAACCATCACCTCTAAGTGCAGGAAAAAAACAAGGTTGCCCACTCTCACTGCTATTATTCCACATAGTTTTGGAAGTTTTAGCCACAGCAGTCAGAGAAGAAAAATAAATAAAAGGTATCCAAATCAGAAAAGAAGAAGTAAAACTGTCACTGTTTGCAGATAACATGATACTATGCACAGAAGATACTGAAGATTCTACGAGAAAACTACTAGAGCTAATCAAAGAATTTGGTAAAGTAGCAGGATACAAAATTAATGCACAGAAATCTCTTGGATTCCTATACACTAATGATGAAAAATCTGAAAGAGAACTTAAGGAAACACTCCCATTTACCATTGCAACAAAAAGAATAAAATACCTAGAATTAAACCTACCTAAGGAGACAAAAGACCTATATGCAGGAAACTATAAGACACTGATGAAAGAAATTAAAGACAATACAAACAGATGAAGAGATATACCATGTTCTTGGATTGGAAGAATCAACATTGTTAAAAAGACTAAACTCCCCAAAGCAATCTACAGACTCAGTGTAATCCTTATCAAATTAGCAATGGCATTTTTCACAGAACTAGAAAGAAAACTTTACAATTTGTATAGAAACACAAAAGACCCAAATAGCCAAAACAATCTTGAGAAAGAAAACGGAGCTGGAGGAATCAGGCTCCCAGACTTCTGACTATACTACAAAGCTACAGTGACCAAGACAGTATGGTACTGGCACAAAAATAGAAATATAGATCAATGGAACAGGATAGAAAGCCCAAAGACAAACTCATGCACATATGGTCACCTTAACTTTGATAAAGGAAGCAAGAATATACATTGGATAAAAGACATCCTCTTCAATAAGTGGTGCTGGGAAAACTGGACAGTTACATGTAAAAAAATGAAATTAGAAAACTTCCTAATGCCATACAAAAAATAAACTCAAAATGGATTAAATACCTAAATGTATGGTTAGACAGTATAAAACACTTAGAGGAAAACATAGGCAGAACACTCTATGACATAAATCACAGCAAGATCCTTTTTGACCCACCTCCTAGGGAAATGGAAATAAAACAAAAATAAACAAATGGGACCTAATGAATATTAAAAGCTTTTGCACAGGGCTTCCCTGGTTGTGCAGTGGTTGAGAATCTGCCTGCTAATGCAGGGGACACGGGTTCGAGCCTTGGTCTGGGAGGATCCCATATGCCGTGGAGCAGCTAGGCCTGTTAGCCACAACTACTGAGCTTGCATGTCTGGAGCCTGTGCTCCATAACAAGAGAGGCCACAATAGTGAGAGGCCCATACACCACGATGAAGAGTGTCCTCCACTTGCCACAACTAGAGAAAGCCCTCGCACAGAAACGAAGACCCAACACAGCCAAAAATAAAAACAAATAAAATTCAATTGTATATTAAGTGAAACTTTAAAAAAAAAAAAGCTTTTGCACAGAAAAGGAAACCATAAACAACACGAAAAGACAACCCTCAGAATGGGAGAAAATATTTGCAAATAAAGCAACTGACAAAGGATTAACCTTCAAATTTACAAGCAGCTTATGCAGTTTCAAAAAAAAAAAAAGAAAAGAAAAAGAAAAAACTCAATCCAAAAATGAGCAGAAGACCTAAATAGACATTTCTCCAAAGAAGATATACAGATTGCCAGCAAACACATGAAAAGATGCTCAACATCACTAATCTTTAGAGAAATACAAATCAAAACTACCATGAGGTGTCACCTCACACTGGTCAAAATGACCATCATCAAAATATCTACAAACAATAAATGCTGGAAAGGGTTGGAGAAAAGGGAACCCTCTTGCACTGTTGGTGGGAATGTAAATTGATACAACCACTATGGAGAACACTATGGAGGTTCTTTAAAAATCTAAACCTAGTACTACCATATGACCCAGCAATCCCACTACTGGGCATCTACCCTGAGAAAACCATAATTCAAAAAAGCGTCATGTACCACAATGTTCATTGCAGCACTATTTACCATAGTCAGGACATAGAAGCAACCTAAGTGTCCATCGACAGATGAATGGATAAAGAATGTGTGGCACATATATACAGTGGAATATTACTAAGATATAAAAAGAAATGAAACTGAGTTATTTGTAGTGAGGTGGATGGACCTAGAGTCTGTCATACAGAGTGAAATAAGTCAGAAGGGGAAAAACAAAAACTGTATACTAACACATATATATGTAATCTTAAAAAAAAAGTTCTGAAGAACCTAGAAGCAAGACAGGAATAAAGACACAGATGTAGATAATGGACTTGAGGACATGGGGAGGGGGAAGTGTGAGCTTGGATAAAGTGAGAGAGTGGCATGGACTTATATATACTATCATATGTAAAATGGTAGCTAGTGGGAAGCAGCCGCATAGCACAGGGAGATCAGCTCAGTGCTCTATGACCACCTAGAAGAGTAGGATATGGAGCGTGGGAGGGAGATGCAAGAGGGAGGAGATATGGGTATATATCTATATGTATAGCTGATGCACTTTGTTTTAAAACAGAAACTAGCACACCATTGTAAAGCAATTATACTTCCATAAATATGTTAAAAAAATGAAAATAAAAAAGTAAAAAATAAAAAGAAGTGAGCTATGAAGCCATAGAAGGACATGAAAGAAAGTTAAATACTTATTACTAAATAAAAGAAGGCAATATGGAAAGGCTGCATAGCATATGATTTAAAACTAAATGTCATCCTGGAAAAGACAAATCTATGGAGATCATGAAAAAGGTTGGTAGTAGCCAGGGGTTGGGGCCAGGAATGAATAGGTAGAACATGGAAGAACTTTAGGGTAGTGAAAATATTCTGTATGATACTATAATGATAGACACATGTCTTTATACATTTACCCAAAACATAGAATATATAGCACCAATAATGAACTCTAATGTAACCTATGAACTTTGAGAACTTATAATTTTTCAGTGCAGGTAGATCAATTTTACCAAGTGTACCACCTCTGGTAGGAGCTATTGGTAATAGAAAGGTGATGCATGTGTGGGCCATGGGGCACATGGGCAATCTCTGTATCTTCCCTTTAACTTTTCTGTGAATCAAACTGCTCTAACAAAATAGTCTTTAAAATGTTATCTTAGACATTTTTCTGTTATACTCACTTTCAGCTTGTGTACCTTGTTTAAAATTTCCATTTAAACAACTACACTCATCCCTCTTTCTCTTAAACTACTCTCCAGCTGGTTTAAATACCAACTAGAGACTGCCTTTTAACTAGCTCAATAGTCTCTTGGTTTTCACATCTGTTCTATAATAGCTTCTGTCTTCATTTTACCTACATGTTCCTTCCTGTCCCAGAGTTTTGGGTGCTCTGGGCTCTATTCTTCTTCAATATCAAAATTAAAACTTTATGTTATAGTATTTACAACTCCAGCCACAAACTAAGAAAATATTTCCATTTATACTGTCCCTAATCCATTCCATTTTCTCAGAGTGACTTTATATGTTGCATTGATTTGTGTATTCTCTTATAACTATTTTTTATGTCCTATTATTTTCTTTTTTACATTATGCTCTATCCCAAACTGTAATTACAGTTTTTCTTGAAGTTCATTAATTCCTCCTTGTGTCTGGTTGCTCCTTACATCCTGAAGCCTTTACAAATTTTCAAATTTAAATTACACAGGTTAGAAAAAATGATTGTGGCTTTCTTCTTCCAGATTTTGAATTTCCTGAAGATAATAAACCATAAAGTATAAAATCTCTTCATTTTTGTGTATTTTAATGTCCACCATCCTCATCCAAGCTACAATCTATGAGGACTGTTATAATAATCTTTTATCTGGTTTCCATATTTATACTTTACTTCTTGACTGGCCCACTTCTGTTCTTGTAAGACAGTATTCATTATCAATAGCAGAAGTTGGTTGTTTGGTTGGTTTATTTGTTTACTCATTCATTTATACCGCTCTTCTTAATTTCCCTTCATTGTCTTTTCATCAAACATACAGTCAAATCCCAAATACTTTCCAGTGTCTAGAATTCTGTACTCAATCTGATTTCCTATTTACATCCACAGATTCACCTTGTACTAATCTCTCCTTTACTCACTGTATGTTTACTTTATGTTTCTCACACTTGCCAACCTCTTTCATGCTTAGAATTTTGCTGCAGTTATTTTCTCTGCTCTTCACTCTTTGTCGTCATCTGGCTGGCTCTTCTCAATCTTTAGAGATCATATTAAGTACCATGTCATTGGCACAGATATCTGTGGCCACCCTGAGCAACCACCACACATAATTTTTTATTAAACCACGTTTTTCATGTGTTCTTCTTTAGATCTTCTTGCTTGCTTGTTTTTTATTTTTCTCTAGATCTTGTGATATGTATTTATTGATAAATTCATTTGATATTTAATATTTACCACCTTCTTTTCTAAATTCTGTTAAGACAGAGGATTTTCTGTATCAAAAAAACCTATGCCGGGGCTTCCCTGGTGGCGCAGTGGTTGAGAGTCCACCTGCCGATGCAGGGGATGCGGGTTCGTGCCCCAGTCCGGGAGGATCCCATGTGCCACGAAGCGGCTGGGCCCGTGAGCCGTGGCCGCTGAGCCTGCGCGTCCGGAGCCTGTGCTCCGCAATGGGAGATGCTGCAGCAGTGAGAGGCTCACGTACCGCAAAAAAAAAAAACCTATGCCAACACACTTAACATAGTAGGCATTCTTAACACATGTTGAGTATGTTAAGTAAATAAATAAGCAAATAAATGAGTTGACAGGTTAATGGCTTAAAATGCCCCATCATCAAGTATTTCATATTCCAGTTGCCCTTGAGCTACTTGATCTTTTTTAAAAAAAAATTTCCCATCCCTAGACATAGGAAAGGTGAGTAAACTGGCCCTGTTTCATATGATTTTATATACACACAGGAAGTAGAGGATTTGTTACATAATTAGTTATAATATACTTCCCCAAAACACTACCATAATCCATCAGGACATCTGGTTTTAACAAAGTTCTATAAACATATACCCATATTTAAAATCTTATGTCTTTACTAAGTATACCATGATGCAAAACAAGTACCATTTCTACCAATATTCCAGATGTTATTAGTGCTTACATATATATTCTAATTATTTTTATTAAAAATAATAACATGTAATACAAAGTTGCTTTAATATTATTTATGTTTTAAGCTGCCCCCAAAATATTCCAACCAAGACATAGAATAGTGTAGTATTTATTGACAGAGTATTTGTTTCAAGGACCATTCACTTGTTACAAAAATTACACAATTTTAGTTGTTAAAATAACCCATATAAGCAACGTGATTTAAAGGGATATCTGAGTCTGAGCGCCCAAACTGTTTTTTTTTTTCTAATTTATATATATTTGTATAATTTTATTTAATTTTTAGAATCCTATTTATTTTTGACACAGAGATAATAATAAAAGAGTTGCATGAGATTTAAAAGTAATTTATGTGAAAGAAGGTTTAACATGTTTATCCTATATAAAGGATAGCTAAAAATAGTCCATCATAGTTTATATAAAAATAGGTGACATGGAATAGGAATATTAATATCATTAAATGCTTATCTCAGGAGTTTATTCCACATCTCAGTAGTTTCTATCTGATTGCAAGGATCTATAGGAATTATAAATGATTTCCCCATTTCTTTATGTTTCTAACAGACTGGAAATCTCAAATTAGAATTCAGTCTCTTTTCTCTCCATGACTTTTAGTATCTAGTTTCCATTTGAAAAACCAATGCATTTGTCTAAACCACCAGGGTGCCTAACTCTGAGAGGAGATGGAGGTATACACACACTAACTTTTATGTCATCTTGTCATGCTGTGGTATCACAAGGTGCTTTGCAATAACATTAAACTTTAAAAATTTATCTCTACTGCTGAGTTAATTAGTTAAAATCAGATAAGTGGCAATGACAACAAACATATCTTACATTGAGGCTTAACCCTGGAGCCAATATCAATAGATGTGAAGGAGTCCCTTGAAGCAGGTGCCTTGTAGTTCAAAGGGAGACCACATGCTGAGACATATTTTAGCAGGGAAGATATAAGGAGACTTGCTTTAGTTAACTTCAACTTTTGAGCAGTGAAAAGAATCCCTAGTCCAAAAAGGTAAGTCTGTATTTTGATGAGGACTGTGAATTAAAGTTACCTTAGTGGTGTGACATGAAATTTAAAATGTGCCACTGGAACAAGCTTTACATGCAATGATGTAAGTTGTTAATAATTGGCAGCAACTATGTTTTGAATCAGTTATAATACATTGAATAAATGAGTTAGGCTATCCAAGAAGGAAATATCATATGTTTTATACCTTGTAAAAAAAAAAATGACGAAGACACCCACTGAAACCATCCTAAGAACAGATAAAGTTCTCTATTTCTTTCTAGCTGAGAGCAGATATATTCATCAGATTGAGATAATAAAGCACAAACCCAAATTGCTTAACCTCAGTAATGCTACTCACTGTTGAAAACCCTAGGAAGCCATGGAACTAGCCTCTGTCAAGGAAGAGAACCTCAGAAGGAGCATTTAACATTTGCACAAACCCACTAAACTTTTGGAGTGACATCAGCAAGACAGTGATACGGGTCATTCCCAACTTCAGTCCCCCTCACAAGAAGACCAACAATCAATTATGCATAGACATCATTGTAAAAATCCTAAAACACAGAGTCTGAAGTACACCCTGGACCAGAGACTGAGAAGGACTGCATTAGAAGAGTAGAGGGGTGGCTGCATACTGACCCTCATGCCTCTCCCCCTGGTTAGCACAGCACCACACAGAGAGAAACTCCTGTGCTTACAGTTTCTCCAGTGGGCAAAAGGGATCTCAAGATAGACATCCAGCTTCCCCAGTGTTGTGGGCCTTCGCACCTGGGTCTCACCTCACAGGAACTATAGGGCGAATATATGGGGCTTGACCACTGGAGATCAGGTTGTGACAGAGAAGGTGAGTGAGGTTTAGATCAACCTGTGCTTACATCTTGGCAGACTGAGTTCCTACTTGCAGGAGTACTCAAGTGGCTCAACCAGTGGATTTGCACATCTGCAGAGCCAAGACTGTGGCCCTATTCTGCCAGGGAACTTGGGGCACAGTTCTGCCTCATTCAGAACCACAAACAATAATCTTGCTGGCCTTCGGTCTTTTTCTATCCAGTCTGGGCAGGGAAACTAATTTATAGTTATGCCTACTTCTGAGTGCAGCCCCTAGTTCCACCCAACCAGGAGCCTGGTGTGAGCTCCTGGGAAGCTACATAATGCCGTAGCACTCAAGTGATGAGTCTGGTTAGCAGTGATATTCATCTATAGCATAAGGATGATGGCCCTATTTGGCCAAGGAACTCTGAGCACATTTCTGCCTGACTCAGAATCTTAAGCAATGAGCCTTGTAGGCCTTGGAGACTGTTTTGCCACTCTGCCTAGGCAGGGAAGCTAATTCATAGCCTCTCCTATTGCTGAGTACAGCCCCCAGCCCTACCCAACCAGGAAATCTGACCAGAAAGCCCAGGAATCTGTGTAGCCCAGCAGTACCTGAATAGAGAACCTGGCCAGTGGCTGTGTCCCTCTGCAGAGCCAAGCTAGCAAGGAGCTTGATGCATAGTTCTGTCTCATTCAGGACCCCCCAAAATGAGCCTTGCCTGCCTGGGAGTCTGTTCTGCCACCTCATCCAAGCAAGGAAGATAATTCATAGCTTTGTTTGCTGCTGAGTACAGTCTCCAAACCTATCCAATTAGGAAACCTGGACAAAGCACCAGAAAAACTAAACATCCAGCAGTACTCAAGCAGAAGGCCAGCCCAGTGGCTATGTCCACCTGCAGAGCTAAACTGATAGCCCCATCCGGCCAGGGAGCTTGGTGTGCAGTTTCACCTGATTTGTTTCCCAATCAGTGAGCCTTACCAGCCTTGAGGCCTGTTCTGAGGCCTTGCCAGGGCAGGGAAGCTAATTTGTACCCCTGCCCACTGTTGAATAAAACTTCTAGTCCTGAAAAACCAAGAAGCCTAACCAGAACATACGGAAAGCTGCATATCCCATCCTACAGCTCCTATAGAGTGGCAGTTGACTAGTGAGCCCTGCCAAAGACTTGCCCATATTCAGAACAAAGCCAATGGTCCCATCTGGCCAGGGAATTTGGTGCACAATTCTGCCCAATTTAGGTCTCTAAACAATGAGCCTTGCTGGTCTTGGGATATATTTTCTTTATCTCCTCCCAGGAAGGGAAGCTAATTTATAGCTCTGCCTATTGCTGAGTATGGTATCTAGTCTCACCTGACTAGGAAACCTGACCAGGGAATCTAGATAACTATGAAGCATATCCTACAGCCACACTTGAAAGGGAGCCAAGCTAGCAGTCCCATCCAACTATACTCAGTCAGCAACATCACCCCATGACTTCAGTTAGGCAGTGGTCTCACCCTAATATAGACCCTGAAAGAAAGCTCTATATGCCCAAGGATGCTATCAGCTAACACATCCAGAACCCCAAGCTGATCCGACAGGTGAAGGACTGTCTCTGTCAAAGCAAACATGTAGAACCTGGAAGAGGAGACCACTTATTCAAATATGCAGATATCAACGCAAAGAATCATGGATCACAAAAATATCAGGTAAACATGACTTCACCAGAGGAAATAATACAGTTCCAATAACTGCTTCTAAGAAATAGAGATCTATGAACTATCTGACAAAGAATTCAGAATAGTCCTTTTAAAGTAGTTTAATGGACTACAAGAGCACACAGGCAGAAAACTAAACAACATTAGGAAAACAATACATGAACAAAATGAGAAGTTCAATGAATAGACACTATCAAAAAAACAAACAGAAATCCTAGAGCTGAAGAGTATAATTACTGAACAGAAGAATTTAACAGAGAATTTCAACAGCCAACTTAACCAAGTAGAAGAAAGAATCAGAGAAATAAAGATAAGACATTTAAAATCATCTGGTCAGAGGAGTCAAAAGGAAAAAGAATGAAAAAGAGTGAAGAAAGCCTACAGGACTTATGAAACACCATGAAAACAAACAATTTATAATATGCATTTAAGTCTAGTTCATGTCTTTCCATGGCTTGATAGCTCATTTCTTTTTATTTTATTTTATTTATTTATTTATTTATTTATTTTTTGTGGTATGAGGGCCTCTCACTATTGTGGCCTCTCCCATTGCGGAACACAGGCTCCAGATGAACAGGCTCAATGGCCATGGCTCACAGGCCCAGCCGCTCCACGGCATGTGGGATCTTTCCGGACCGGGGCACGAACCCGAGAGTTGAGAGTCGGCAGGCAGACTCTCAACCACTGCGCCACCAGGGAAGCCCAACTCATTTCTTTTTAGAATTGAATAATATTTATGGTCTGGAGGTACCACAGATTATTTATGTATTCACCTACTTAAGGACATTTTGGTTGGTTCCAAGTTTGGGTAATTATGAATAGAGTTGCTATAAATACCTGTTTGCAGGCTTTTGTGTGGACATGAGCTTACAACTCCTTTGGGTAAATACCAAAAAAGCACAATTGCTGGATGTTGTGATAGGAATATATTAGTTTTGTTCTAGAATAACATTTTGTGGATAACTAATCAAAGAGAACAATATGTCACTAGATTGAGGGAAATCAATATTTAAATGTCACATCTAAACCAAAAACAGGATGAACATGCTTTCTGTTTGTCATTTCGACCCATAGGAATGTCTTTTGAACAACAGTTAAAGTCATTTGAACCTAAGTGACATATACAGAACATTGCACCTAACAGTGGCAGAATACACATTCTTCTCAAGTGCACATGGAACATTTTCTAGGAGAAAACCTGGAAAATTCACAAGCACACAGAAATTAAACAACAGTCTCCTGAAAAACCAATGAAGCAAAGAAGAAATTAAAAGGGAAAAAGGCAACTTGAAGCAAAATAAAATGGAAGCAAAACATACAAAACTTAGGGGATGCAGAAAAAAGGGTTCTAATAGAGTAGTTTAGAGCTATAAATGTAAACATCAAGAAAATAGAAAGGTGCCAAATAAAAAACCTAATATTATACCTAAAGGAACTATAAAAAAGAGAACAAATTAAGCCCAAAGTTAGTAGAAGGGAGTCAATAATAAAGATTAGAGCAGAAGTAAATAAACTAGAGGTCAGGAAAACCATATAAAAGTTTATCAAAACTAAGAGTTGGTTCTTTGTAAAGATAAATGAAATGGACAAAACTTTAGTTAGACCAACCAAAAACAAAAGGGAGAGAACTTAAATAAATAAAATTATAAATTAAAGAGGAGACATAACAACTAATATCACACATATACAAAGAATCATGAGACTATTATGAACAGCTATACAACAATAAACTGGACAACCTAGAAGAAAATGGATAAATTCCTAGAAACATGCAACCTACCAAGACTGAATTAGGAGGAAATAAAAAATATGAATAGACCAACAATTAGTAACAAGATTTAATTAGTAATCGAAAACCTCCCAAAAAATTAAGCCCAGACTTCATCCCAGCTTCACCTTCCCCCTCGTGACCTCAAGTCCATTGTCTACATCTGAGAATTTATTCCTGCCTTGCCACTAGGTTCAACAGTAACATTTTTTAATATTCCAAACGTATGCGTTAGCATACAGCATTTATTTTTCTCTTTCTGACTTACTTCACTCTGTATGACAGGCTCTAGGTCCATCCACCTCATTACAGATAACTTAATTTTGAGAGCAGCAATGACATATATACACTACCAAATGTAAACTAGATGGCTAGTGGGAAGATGCTGCATAGCACAGGGAGATCAGCTCGATGCTTGGTGATGACCTAGAGGGGTGGGATAGGGAGGGTGGGAGGGAGGATCAAGAGGGAGGGGATATGGGGATATATGTATACATATAGCTGATCCACACTGTTGTACAGCAGAAACTAACACAACATTGTAAAGCAATTATACTCCAATAAAGATGTTAAAAGAAAAAATAGTACCTTCCACATGAAAAAATAAATAAAAAGTAAAGAAGAGACAAATATAAGTCCAAGGAGGAACTTCGTAAAATCCCAATGCCCTAAGGAAGATCAAATAATTACCAAAATAAATAAATAAGCCCAGAAAGAGATACGTTATTCGTGGATTTTACCAAATGTTTAAATAAAATTTAATGCCAATCCTTCTGAAACCCTTCCAAAAAATCAAAGAAGAGGGAACACTCCCAAACTCATTTTACAGGACTAGCATCACTCTTATATAAAAGCAGATAAGGACACAATAGGGAAAGAAAATTACAGGCCAATTTCCCTGATGAATATAGGTGCAAAACTTCTCAACAAAATACTAGTGAATCAAAATTAGCAGCACATTAAAAGGACTGTACCACGATCAAGAGGATTTTATCCTCAGAATGCAAAAATGGCTCAACATATACAAATAAATCAATGTGATACACAACATTAATCTAATAAAAAATAAAAATTATGTGAATATCTCAAAAGAAGCAGAAAAGGTATTTGAGAAAATTCAACATCCATTCATAATAAAAAACTCAACAAAATGGGAATAGAAAAAATGTACTTCAACATAATAAAGGCCATGTATGATGACCACTGTTAACATCATACTCAATGGTGAAATGTTGAAAACTTTTCTCATGTGATCAAGACCAAGAAAAGGGTGTCCATTCTCACTATTCCTATTTAACATAGTACTGAAAGTTCTAACCAGAGTACTCAGGCAAGAAAAGGAAATAAAAGGCATCAGAATTGGAAAGGATGAATTGTCTGTATGTGTACATAATATAATTTTATATAGAGAAAATTCTGTAGACTATACAAAAAAAAAAAAAAACACAAAAAACTGCTGGATCTAATCAACATATTCAGTAAAGGTACAGGATACAAAATCAACATACAAAAATAAGTAGTGTTTCTATACAATAACAATAAATTATTTTAAAAAGAAATAAAGAAAACAGTCTCATTTGGCATCAAAAACAATAAAATATCAATATATAAGAATAAATTTAAACAAGGAGATGAAAAAATCTCTACAATAAAAACTATAAGATGTTGAAAGAAATTGCAGAAGACAAAAGTATATGGAAAGATAACCCATGTTAATGATGAAAATAATTAGTATTCTTAAAATATTCATACAACTCAAAGCCATCTATAAATTCAATGCAATCCTTACTATGGTTCCATTGCTATTTTTTACAGAAGTGGAAAAACCAATCCTAGAATTTTTATGGAACTACAAAAGACCATGAATAGCCAAAATAATCCTGAGTAGGAAGAACGAAGCTGGAAACATCACAATTCCTGATTTCAAACTATATTGCAAAGTTATAGTTATCAGAACAGTATGGTACTGGTATTAAAACAAACACATAGACCAATGGGACAGTATGAAGAACCCAGAAGTAAACACATGCATAAATGGTAAACTAATATATGAAAAGAAAATAAAGAATACTCAACGGAGAAAAGGTAATCTATTCAATACATGGTGCTGGAAAAATTAAATATGCACATGCATAGAATGAAACTTGACCCCTATTTTACACCATTCACAAAAATTAATTTTAAATTGATTAAATACTTAAATGTAAGAACTGAAGCCATAAAACTAGAAGAAAAAGTAGTGATAATAAAAGCATCTTGACTTAGATTTTGGCAATTTTTTTTAAAAATTATGACTCCTAAATCACAAGTAACAAAATAAAAGGTAAACAAGTGGTACTACATCAAACTAAAAAGCTTCTACAGAGAAAAAGAAACAATCAACAAAACGAAAAGGCAATCTACCTGTGGAATGGGAGAATTTGGTTGCAAAACATATTCTGATAGGGGGTTAATATCCAACGTATATAAGAAACGTATACAACTCAGTAGCAAAAAACAAATAACCAAATTTTAAAAATGGGCAAAGACCCAAATAGATAGTTTTTCCAAAGAGGATATTCAAATAGCTAACAGGTACATGTAAAGGTGGTCAACACCACTAATCATTAGTGAAATGCAAATGAAAACCACAGTGAGATATCATCTCATATCTGCTAGAATGGCTATCATCAAAAAGACAAGAGATAAAAACTGCTGGTGAGAATTTAGAGAAAAGGGAACCCTCATATACTGTTGGTAGGAATGTAAACTGGTACAGCCAGTATGGAAACAGTATGGAGGTTTCTGAATAAAATTACCATATGATCCAACAATCTCACTTTTGGGTATAGATACAAAGGAAAAAAAATCATTATCTCAAAGAGATATCTGCACCCCTGTGTTCATTACAGCAATATTTACAATAGCCAAGACACAGAAACAACCTAAGTATCCAATGACTGATGAATGGATAAAGAAAATATGTGTGTGAATATATATATATATACATATATATATACATACATATATATACAATATTTATCTATAAAAATAAGGAAATCCTGCCACTGAGTTAATATGAATGGACTTTGAGGACATTATGTAAATGAATAGGTCAGACAGACAAAGACAAATACTGTATCATTCCACTTATATGTGGAATCTGATAAAACCAAACTCATAGAAACAGAGATCAGATTTTGTGGTTGACAAAGGTGTGGGTTGGAGATTGGGGGAATCAGGTGAAGATGATCAAGATGTACAAACTTCCAGTTATATGATAGATAATTTCTGGGGATGTAATGTATACATGATAACTATAGCTAACAATACTGTTCTGTATATTTGAAAGTTGCTAAGAGTAGATCTTAAAAGATTTCATCACAAAGAGAAACATTTTCATAATTATGTGAGGTGATATGTGTTAACTAAACATATTGTGTTAATTTTTTTCCCAATATAAACATATAGCAAATCATTATATTGTGTATTTTAAATTTATGCAATATTATACGTCAAATATGTCTCAATAAAATGGAGACAATTTCCAGAAGTTCTTACTCTCATGTAGGTCTTGGGCAATTATGTTTTTGATATATTTTCTATGTTATTTCTTTTTAATTCCTCTGTAAATTGCATTACTGATCAAATTATCCACTTCGTTTCACTTTGGAAATATATTACCCATTAATATCAGACCTTCACAATTTCTTGCTTTGGCCAATAATTGTGAGCAGAAGCGATGGGAACAACTTTCAGCCAAAGTTTTAAGAACAATTACATGATTTCATCATGCCCTTGTTTCCTTTTTCCTTGAGATTTATAATGTTCCGAATACAGGATGTGACTTTAGCCTGAGTCCAATAATGAAGATAATGTGGAACAGAAGCCAACCAGTCCAGGAGGGACAAAAGTCTGATGAAGAAGTTGTGATCAAAGGTTACTGAGATCTAGGATTTGGGTACTACTGTACCATAACTTAACCAAAATTGATTGATGGAAACTATCATGCTGAAGCCAAGAAACAAATAAGACAGCATAACAAACAAGTAGGCAAATACTTGAGAAGCTGGAATATACATTATAAAAAAAGATAATAGTATAGCAAAAGTTTGTAAAAGACTACATAAGACAAGCATGTTAAAGCATGATGGATTCAAGTTATTCCACAGATTAATAGTTCCTCCTGCATTATAAGTTTCACTCAAAAATGTCAGAATTTAAGTTGAAATATCTTTAATACAGAAAACATATTTTCTTTGAGTGGGTGTGTACTTATAGGGATGAGCATAGTAGAGGTGAAAACACTTCAGAGAGCTTCAGGAAACAATTCTCCACAGAAGACAGAATAATAACTCCGAATTTGCAATTTAGGTCCATAATTGACTTGTAAGAATGTTCAGTAATTATATGAAGGTAAATTTAATTTTCAATTTTTCAGAATTCTTACTCCTTAGCTGTTAAAGGAAGAAAAACAAATCAGAGAGAACCACTACACCTATATCACTGTCTTTTCATTAACTAAATATCTCCTATATCTTCATAGCTACATGGAGCACTATTTCTAAAGTCACTGTATTCTAATTAGAGTAACAACATTAATTTTCAACACTAGAAATATAATACAAAATTGCTATTACAAACAATGAAGAAATTATTAAGTAAAGGTATGCAGGAAAAGAAATATATTTTTTGTAGAACTGCATAATGAAAATGACATATGAAAAAAACACTTTTTTTTGCTGTGTGAAAATGCATGTATAATGTTGATCATGGAAGGAACCACCACCAAATAGTCTGTTCACTTTGATGTTGACAAGGTATAATTTTAGAAAATCAAGTTGGAATACAGTCTATAATATATAAAGTTGCTAGCTAAATCACCACTGATTAATGGTGTGACAGACAAAAGTATTTACAAATTATTTTAAAGACAGAAGATCTTTGAAGAAAAACATATTAAAAATTGGCAGGTGTTAGTACCAGTGAGTGATATTTGTTTTATGTTCCCTATATGCATATACCTTTTCAAGAAAATATAATACATGAGTCAAAAAGATGTAAAAGATCCAAGTGCATATTTGTTATTTAATTCTGTGCCTCTGCATCTACAGACCAGTTGATGAAGCTGATGACAATTTTGCACATAAGGATCGCTATGGGCTAAAATGAGCATTGCCAACCTTCTTTTTTTCATTTTGGGTCTGGGAAGACCAAGACACAAAAGGAAAATGGAAATATTTTGGCTATGGTTAATGGAAAAAATTTGTATGATTAATATCAAAAATTTTCTATACATCAGACTAAAAAATATCAAGCATGAAGAATATGAAATTTATGTCTCACAATTTAAAATGTCTCTGGCCACCCATAAAGTTGCCAATATATTTCTGCAAAACTTAAAATTATTTTTCCCCTACTGAGTATAATTTCTCTTTATCCAACACAATGCCATCCAATTTCTCCAAACTGGACTATCAAAATCATTAACCTTAATTTTACTATGTCTCTTATGTATTCTTGAAAAATTTATGTGACAATAAACATTGTCTCATATGAAAACAAACACTAGAAGAAAGTTTTATACAAATACATGTGTCAATTTTTGATGTTCTTGAACTTTTCTAAAGTGGTGCTGGTGGGAAGATATTTGAAAATCAGAGTGAAGAGTTGACAGAATTTGATCTTGAAGAATTTATTTAGGTAGCAATGATAATTAAGAGACTATAATTAGAAAGCCTGAGGTAAACTTGAAAACATGAACCAAAAAAATTAGAGTGAGACTCTCAAGCAACCGTCATATTGGAATGCATGCAATTGACACATAAGACAGAAAGACTGAAGTGTCACCCTGTAATCCACTATAATACAGAAGTTTATCAAGACAAAAAAATTACATTACAAATTTCTTCCATATTTGATATAAAATCCTCTAACATGTTCACTGACACCTAGTACTTGCTGGACTCTCAATTCTCCATGGTTGTCCATCATTAATCAAGACAAACAAGGGTCATTTATTAAAAAATTTGTCAATCATTTAAATGTTTTCCACTGCTAAATCTCTAGTACCTAGTGTATATTAAGTATTCAATAAATATTTAAAGAAATAATGATCTTTCATTATGGGAATGTTTGGTTTGTTGATCTTCCTAATCCATTTTCACATAGATTATCTGAACCAGAAACTTAGTCATATTCAATGTTAGTTCCATTCCCTAGAAATACTACTCCCATGGGAGAAGTTTTCCTTTATTCAAATTATTACATATAAGACAGGAAAAGTTAGAAAAAAATCATCCCATTTCCATCACAGGAAATAGTTACTGCTGCAGCCCTACAACAAATATCTAAAATCTGAGTAGCTTTAGGAAACCAGTGTATTTTAATTAAGGTTATATTGTTACATAACAAATAAAAGGTGGTAAAATATATTAATCAATATCTAAAAATCATGTTTAACATTACAAATAGGTTGACTATGGTACACTGAAATGCACAGAAGACAAAAATTTAAGAAGCCAGAAGGGGGGAAAGTTGAAGTAGGAAATAAAAATAGAAATATATGACCAGGAGGATGCTTCCTTTATTGAAACACCTCTTAGCACATTTCTTTGTTTTTTTAAGAATGAATATATTTAATTTAGTTTGCTAATGCAACTTTATTTAGCTGCCTGTTTACCTTTCTGCAAAGCCTCATTACCCGTAAAAACAAAGAATGAAGTTGATTAATGTGCTCTAAGTGTGATGTTAAAATTGTAATTTTCATATACGTAAGTGGATGCTTCTGCAGTATTTTGTTTGATAATTTACAGAGTTAGCACCGTCCAAACCACTAATCAGTTTCTTTTTATGATGACAGCTGCAGAAGATTCTTTTGGAATGCTAATTTTCATTAGTGCTTTCCCTTCCTGTGGACTAGATGCCTGGCTCAGAGTGATTTCATCATTGCAAACTAAAGTTTTGAGAGCAAAGGCACTTAGGCTATTCATAAGTTTTCTAAGAGTACACAGAGAAAGTATTGCAAACACAAAATCTAATGGGTGAATTTCAAATATGTAAAATGAATATAAATAATATATATGATATTGAAGGCACATGATCACAAAATTGCTGACTAAAATTGCTGAAATTGATATATAAAAACAGAAAAAAGTGCTTAAATATAGCAAAATGACATTGTCCATCAATTTTGGAGAAAATTAAAGTAATTTATATATTTAATATTAATTTTTAAATGATAAAATTTTAATTCATTAATATATAGTAGTTTCTACCTATACAAGTACTTTTTCATTTATTCTTGTAGATTAGCATTAATCATTTTGGGTTTTTCAATCAAATTTTTTCTTTTTAACAAAATTGCTCACATTCACTGACTGCTTCTCATGTGCCAGGGACGTCATCTCTTGGAGGGCAGCACAATTACTATCCCATTTAAAGATGAGGAAACTGAAGCACAGAATTTTGGAGGAACTTGTGATTCAGCAGAGCCAGATTTGAAGCCAAAGAGTCTGGATCCAGAGCCTGGCATCATTAGCAGGTATTAATATTAAATTCATAGAAATAAGGCATATAATTCAAAGCAGAGATAGTAGGTGGGTTAATGCCTTGTCTTACCATGTGTGAAAAATAAAGATTAAACCTAGATTCCTAATATCCTACAAACCCATGTTTTATAGAATTTCTTCCATGTCTCATAGTAACTCCCACTTTGCCTGAATAGCAGTATTGGTTTCTGTTAATTTGGAATTTTCATGCTTGGATGATAGTATTAATGTTTTATGTCAGTGAAATTGTTAAGTCTCCAATCAAAAGGTCTAAATACATTAACATTCTGCCTCTGTGCATAGGTATGAGGAGATAAAATGACATGCTGTCTGAGAAATTATTTTTGTACAAATTAGATATATTTTCATTTAAAAAACTTGGTATAAGGAAGACTTTTGATGTATTCTTTCCTCTTTTGAAGATTGAGTAAAATGTTTTATCCATAATATTAAAATAATAGTCAACCTTAGATTTTCAATCTTGACCTTTCCAGAGATAAAATATTAATATATATAATAAATATAATTTGCAATATTGTTAATTGTAGATCTTTCCTATTTTTGTCCTCAATCAGTCTAATACTGCAATTTTTAACATCTCCAGAGAATGCTAATTTACAAAAATAGGTAGCTTTCAGCAAAAACAAAATTACACAAATCAAAACGGTTACCTGACAAATTATTATCTACTTCCTTACAATCCTTTTACTTTCAGCTATCCTTAAACAATTAGTAACATTGAACACTACCTCCACTTTTTCACCCTCCATTATTTTATTAACTGTTTGCATCATGATTGTACCTTTTGTCAGCCTACTCAGATGGCTCTGAGGAGTACTATCAAACTTTCACTTTCCTTGATGGTTATGCCACTATGTGACCATCTGTATTTATAAATCCCCTCTTGGTTGAAACATAAGTTCTTTCAAAAACTCATATTTGCAATGATAGTAAAATGTACAATCATTTATACTTCATGGCTCATGCTAGTGAATATGAGGATGTCTTTAACTCTCATTTAATTATGCATATTATAAGAGACACTACCTGTAAAACAGGGGGAAATTACATAGAAAAGTAGTTTTCTAGGATTTAAGAAACTATATATTTTTTTAAAAAGTGCACAGTTGAAATTCTAATTTGCATCTTTTAGGCTACTAAAAAAAAAAGTATTGATTTTTTAAAAGTCCTTAAGTAAACTTTATGAAAGGGAATATTATTGTTCCCATTGTTGTCTCTATTTATTGTGCAGAATATACCCAATCAACTAAGTGGAAAATGTAGAAAGAAAAAGAAATTAGTGGAATTATAGTGTTATGATAGCATTTGACAGATACCCATAGAAACGATAAATATTTTCTTATAGACCTATTAGGAAATTTCAATGTTGATGGTTCCTTAGCATAGGTATTCCCTTGAGAATCACTTTTCAATGTGTTCCAGAGTGCACTGTGTAATTTTGTAAAATTTTTGTTGTCACAATGATTAGGGGACACTAATGGCACTTAGTAGAGAATGCTCTGGGTGAGACAGTCCTACACAATGAAGAATATTCCTACACCCCACACAACATTTTAATGTCACACAATATTTATTTAGATTAAAACTGTTTATAATTAACTGAACCGGAAATCTAACCATTGTACATATAAACACACAATACTTGTTCTATTAATTTTATATATGCTAAATTTTCCAGAAATGCAAAAACTGTGTAAATCCAGAAAGGACTATACACATTTGGTTTGAAACTCCTTCAAGAGTTGTTCATGATTTCAGAAGATGACATCTCCAATCAAATACCACTTGTGGTATCTGAGTCATTACAAATTTGTTTGTATCTGTCTGCATTTGTAGCTGTTAGAAATACAGTGGACAGAACTGACTCTTTTATCTCAGCTTATAGTGAGGTCATATTTGTGTATTTGCATATTGAAATGTGTACTGTCTTATTATACATTTCTTTCCTTTCATTTCTCTTTCACACATTTAGGGCATTGTATTGATTTTACAAAATTACATGTATAAGTAGATTTTATTATCCATTATTTTTATTGCAGAGATTTTTAAAACTCATTTTACATTTGTTATTAAAAAATTGCTGAATTTGATAAGGTTGACAATCAAAGACATAGCAGAACATTCTGAAATAATAAAATATCGATACATTTCTCTTTTTTTTTAACATCTTTTTTGGGATATAATTGCTTTACAATGGTGTGTTAGTTTCTGCTTTATAACAAAGTGAATCAGCTATACATATACATATGTTCCCATATCTCTTCCCTGTTGCATCTCCCTCCCTCCCACCCTCCCTATCCCACCCCTCCAGGCAGTCACAAAGCACCGAGCCAATATCCCTGTGCCATGCGGCTGCTTCCCACTAGCTATCTACCTTACATTTTTTAGTGTATATATGTCCATGACTCTCTCTCGCCCTGTCACAGCTCACCATTGCCCCTCCCCATATCCTCAAATCCGTTCTCCAGTAGGTCTGTGTCTTTATTCCTTTCTTACCCTTAGGTTCTTCATGACATTTTCTTTTCTTAAATTCCATATATATGTGTTAGCATATGGTATTTGTCTTTTTCTTTCTGACTTACCTCACTCTGTATGACAGACTCTAGGTCTATCCACCTCATTACAAATAGCTCAATTTCGTTTCTTTTTATGGTTAAGTAATATTCCATTGCATATATGTGCACATCTTCTTTATCCATTCATCCAATGATGGGCACTTAGGTTGTTTCCATCTCCAGGCTATTGTAAATAGAGCTTCAATGAACATTTTGGTACATGACTCTTTTTGAATTTTGGTTTTCTCAGGGTATATGCCCAGTAGTGGGATTGCTGGGTCATATGATAGTTCTATTTCTAGTTTTTTAAGGAACCTCCATACTGTTCTCCATAGTGGCTGTACCATTTCACATTCCCAACAGCAGTGCAAGAGTGTTCCCTTTTCTCCACACCCTCTCTAGCATTTATTGTTTCTAGATTTTTTGACGATGGCCATTCTGACTGGTGTGAGATGATATCTCATTGTAGTTTTGATTTGCATTTCTTTAATGATTAATGATGTTGAGCATTCTTTCATGTGTTTGTTGGCAGTCTGTATATCTTCTCTAAAAAATGTCTATTTAGGTCTTCTGCCCATTTTTGTATTGGGTTGTTTGTTTTTTTGTTATTGAGCTGCATGAGCTGCTTGTAAATTTTGGAGATTAATCCTTTGTCAGTTGCTTCATTTGCCAATATTTTCTCCCATTCTGAGGGTTGTCTTTTGGTCTTGTTTTTGGTTTCCTTTGCTGGGCAAAAGCTTTGAAGTTTCATTAGGTCCCATTTCTTTATTTTTGTTTTTATTTCCATTTCTCTAGGAGGTGGGTCAGAAAGGATCTTGCTGTGATTTATGTCACAGAGTGTTCTGCCTATGTTTTCCTCTAAGAGTTTGATAGTTTCTGGCCTTACATTTAGGTCTTTAATCCATTTTGAGCTTATTTTTGTGTATGGTGTTAGGGAGTGATCTAATCTCATACTTTTAGATGTATCTGTCCAGTTTTCCCAGCACCACTTACTGAAGAGGCTGTTCTTTCTCCACTGTACATTCTTGCCACCTTTATCAAAGATAAGGTGTCCATATGTGCATGGGTTTATCTCTGGGCTTTCTATCCTGTTCCATTGATCTATCTTTCTGTTTTTGTGCCAGTACCATACTGCCTTGATTACTGTAGCTTTGTAGTATAGTCTGAAGTCAGAGAGCCTGATTCCTCCAGCTCCGTTTTTCGCTCTCAAGATTCCGTTGGCTATTCAGGGTCTTTTGTGTTTCCATGCAAGTTGCGAAATTTTTTGTTCTAGTTCTGTGAAAAATGCCAGTGCTAGTTTGATAGGGATTGCATTGAATCTATAGATTGCTTTGGGTAGTAGAGTCATTTTCACAATGTTGATTCTTCCAATCCAAGAACATGGTATATCTCTGCATCTATTTGTGTCATCTTTAATTTCTTTCATCAGTGTCTTATAATTTTCTGCATACAGGTCTTTTGTCTCCTTAGGTAGGTTTATTCCTAGATATTTTATTCTTTTTGTTGCAGTGGTAAATGGGAGTGTTTTCTTGATTTCACATTCAGATTTTTCATCATTAATATATAGGAATGCCAGAGATTTCTGTGCATTAATTTTGTGTCCTGCTACTTTACCAAATTCATTGATTAGCTCTAGTATTTTTCTGGTAGCATCTTTAGGATTCTCTATGTATAGTATCATGTCATCTGCAAACAGTGACAGCTTTACTTCTTCTTTTCTGATTTGGATTCCTTTTATTTCCTTTTCTTCTCTGATTGCTGTGGCTAAAACTTCCAAATCTATGTTGAATAAGAGTGGTGAGAGTGAGCAAACTTGTCTTGTTCCTGATCTTAGTGGAAATGCTTTCAGTTTTTCACCATTGAGGATGATGTTGGCTGTGGGCTTGTCATATATGGCCTTTATTATGTTGAGGAAAGTTCCCTCTATGCCTACTTTCTACAGGGTTTTTATCAGAAATGGGTGTTGAATTTTGTTGAAAGCTTTCTCTGCATCTATTGAGATGATCATATGGTTTTTTCTCCTTCAATTTGTTAATATGGTTTATCACATTGATAGATTTGCGAATATTGAAGAATCTTTGCATTCCTGGAATAAACCCCACTTGATCATGGTGTATGATCCTTTTAATGTGCTGTTGGATTCTGTTTGCTAGTATTTTGTTGAGGATATTTGCATCTATGTTCATCAGTGATATTGGCCTGTAGTTTTCTTTCTTTTTGACATCCTTGTCTGGTTTTGGTATCAAGGTGATGGTGGCCTCGTAGAAGGAATTTGGGAGTGTTCCTCCCTTTACTATATTTTCGAAGAGTTTGCGAAGGATAGGTGTTAACTCTTCTCTAAACGTTTGACAGAATTCGCCTGTGAAGCCATCTGGTTCTGGGCTTTTGTTTGTTGGAAGATTTTTAATCAAAGTTTCAATTTCAGTGCTTGTGATTGGTCTGTTCATATTTTCTATTTCTTCCTGATTCAGTCTTGGCAGGTTGTGCATTTCTAAGAATTTGTCTATTTCTTCCAGATTGTCCATTTTATTGGCATAGAGTTGCTTGTAGTAATCTCTCATGATCTTTTTTGTTTCTGCAGTGTCAGTTGTTACTTTTCCTTTTTCATTTCTAATTCTATTGATTTGAGTCTTCTCCCTTTTTTTCTTAATGAATCTGGCTAGTGGTTTATCTATTTTGTTTATCTTCTCAAAGAACCAGCTTTTAGTTTTATTGGTCTTTGCTATAGTTTCCTTCATTTCTTTTATTTCTGATCTGATTTTTATGATTTCTTTCCTTCTGCTAGCTTTGGGGTTTTTTGTTCTTCTTTCTCTAATTGCTTGAGGTGCAAGGTTAGGTTGTTTATTCGAGATGTTTCCTGCATCTTAAGGTGGGCTTGTATTGCTATAAACTTCCCCCTCAGAATTGCTTTTGCTGCATCCCATAGGTTTTGGGTCGTTGTGTCTCCATTGTCATTTGTTTCTAGGTATTTCTTTATTTCCTCTTTGATTTCTTCAGTGATCACTTCATTATTAAGTAGTGTATTGTTTAGCCTCCATGTGTTTGTATTTTTTACAGATCTTTTCCTGTAATTGATATCTAGTCTCATGGCGTTGTGGTCGGAAAAGATACTTGATACAATTTCAATTTTCTTAAATTTACCAAGGCTTGATTTGTGACCCAAGATATGATCTATCCTGGAGAATGTTCCATGAGCACTTGAGAAAAATGCGTATTCTGTTGTTTTTGGATGGAGTGTCTTATAAATATCAATTAAGTCCATCTTGTTTAATGTATCATTTAAAGCTTGTGTTTCCTTATTTATTTTCATTTTGGATGATCTGTCCATGGGTGAAAGTGGGGTGTTAAAGTTCCCTACTATGAATGTGTTACTGTCGATTTCCCCTTTTATGGCTCTTAGTATTTGCCTTATGTATTGAGGTGCTCCTATGTTGGGTGCATAAATATTTACAATTGTTATATCTTCTTCTTGGATCGATCCCTTGATCATTATGTAGTGGCCTTCTTTGTCTCTTCTAATAGTCTTTATTTTAAAGTCTGTTTTGTCTGATATGAGAATTGCTACTCCAGCCTTTTTTTAGGTTTCCATTTGCATAGAATATCTTTTTCCATCCCCTTACTTTCAGTCTGTATGTGTCTCTAAGTCTGAAGTGGGTCTCTTGTAGACAGCATATATAAGGGTCTTGTTTTTATATCCATTCAGCGAATCTGTGTCTTTTGGTGGAAGCATTTAGTCCATTTACATTTAAGGTAATTATCGATATGTATGTTCTGATTCCCATTTTCTAAATTGCTTTGGGTTTGTTATTATAGGTCTATTGCTGTTCTTGTGTTTCTTGTCTAGAGAAGTTCCTTTAGCATTTGTTGTAAAGCTGGTTTGGTGGTGCTGAACTCTCTCAGGTTTTGCTTGTCTGTAAAGGTTTTAATTTCTCCATCAAATCTGAATGAGATCCTTGCTGGTAGAGTAGTCTTGGTTGCAGGTTTTCCTCCTTCATCACTTTCAGTATGTCCTGCCACTGCCTTCTGGCTTGTAGAGTTTCTGCTGAGAGATCAGCTGTTAACCTTATGGGGATTCCCTTGTGTGTTATTTGTTGTTTTTCCCTTGCTGCTTTTAATATGCTTTCTTTGTATTTAATTTTTGACAGTTTGATTAATATGTGTCTTGGCATATTTATCCTTGTATTTATCCAGTGTGGGACTCTCTGTGCTTCCTGGACTTGATTAACTATTTCCTTTCCCATATTAGGGAAGTTTTCAACTATAATCTCTTCAAATATTGTCTCAGTCTCTTATTTTTTCTCTTCTTCTTCTGGAACCCCTATCATTCAAATGTTGGTGTGTTTAATGTTGTCCCAGAGGTCTCTGAGACTGTCCTCAGTTCTGTTCATTCTTTTTTTCTTTATTCTGCTCTGCAGTAGTTATTTCCACTATTTTATCTTCCAGGTCACTTATCCGTTCTTCTGCCTCAGTTATTCTGCTATTGATCCCATCTAGAGTACTTTTAATTTCATTTATTGTGTTGTTCATCGTTGCTTGTTTCATCTTTATTTCTTCTAGGTTCTTGTTAACTGTTTCTTGCATTTTGTCCATTCTATTTCCAAGATTTTGGATCATGCTTACTATCATTATTCTGAATTCTTTTTCAGGTAGACTGCCTATTTCCTCTTCATTTGTTAGGTCTGGTGCATTTTTATCTTGCTCCTTTATCTGCTGTGTGTTTTCCTGTCTTCTCATTTTGCTTATCTTAGTGTGTTTGGGTTCTCCTTTTAGCAGGCTGCATGTTCATAGTTCCCGCTGTTTTTGATGTCTGTCTCCAGTGGCTAAGGTTGTTTCGGTGGGTTGTGTAGGCTTCCTGGTGGAGGGGACTAGTGCCTGTGTTGTGGTGGATGAGGCTGGATCTTGTCTCTCTAGTGGGCAGGTTCACGTCTGGTGGTGTGTTTTGGGGTGTCTGTGGCCTTATTATGATTTTAGGCAGCCTCTCTGCTAATGGGTGGGGTTGTGTTCCTGTTTTGCTAGTTGTTTGGCATAGGTTGTCCAGCACTGTAGCTTGCTGGTCGTTGAGTGAAGCTGGGTGCTGGTGTTAAGATGGAGATCTCTGGGAGATTTTCGCCATTTGATATTATGTGGAGCTTGGAGTTCTCTTGTTGATCAGTGTCCTGAAGTTGGCTGTCCCACCTCAGAGGCAGAGCCCTGACTCCTGGCTGGAGCACCAAGAGCCTTTCATCTACACGGCTCAGAATAAAAGGGAGAAAAATTAGAATTAGTAGAAGTATGAAGAAAGAAAGAAAGAAAGGAGGGAAGGAAGGATGGAAGGAAGGAAGGATGGAAGGAAGAAAGGAAGAAAGAAAGAAAGAAATAAAGAAAGAAAGAAGCAAAGAAGGCAAGAAGGAAAGAAGGAAAGAAAGGAAGGAGAGAGGGAGGGAGGAAAGAAGGAAGGAGGGAAGGAAGGAAAAAAGACAGAAAGAAAGAAGATACAGTAAAATAAAATAAAGTATAGTAAAGTTATTGAAGTAAAAAATAATTATTTAGAAAAAAAAAATGGGACGATAGTACCTTAGGACAAATATTGGAAGCAAAGCTATACAGACAAAATCTTACACAGAAGCATACACATACACCCTCACAAAAGGAGGTAAAGGGGAAAAAATCATAAATCTTGCTCTCAGAGACCACCTCCTCAATTTGGGATGATTTGTTGTCTAAAGGAGGGAAGAAAGGAAAGAAAGAAAGAAAGAAAGAAAGAAAGAAAGAAAGAAAGAAAGAAAGAAAGAAAGAAAGAAAGAAAGAAAGAAAGAA
>NW_021703785.1:44156464-44260038 GCF_005190385.1 Monodon monoceros | reverse complement strand
GAAAGAAAGAAAGAAAGAAAGAAAGAAAGAAAGAAAGAAAGAAAGAAGGTAAAGTATAATAAAGTTATTAAAATTAATTATTAAGAAAAAAAATTTAAAAAACATGGACGGATAGAACCCTAGGACAAATGGTGGAAGCAAAGCTATACAGACAAGATCTCACACAGAAACATATACATACACATTCACAAAAAGAGGAAAAAATCATAGATCTTGCTCTCGAAGCCCACCTCCTCAATTTGGGATGATTCATTTTCTATTCATGTATTCCACAGATGCAGGGTACATCAAGTTGATTGTGGAGCTTTAATCCGCTGCTTCTGAGGCTGCTGGGAGAGATTTCCTTTTCTATTCTTTGTTCTCACAGCTCACAGGAGCTCAGCTTTGGATTTGGCCCTTCCTCTGCGTGTAGGTCGCTGGAGGGCGTCTGTTTTTTGCTCAGACAGGACGGGGTTAAAGGAGCCGCTGATTCGGGGGCTCCGGCGCACTCAGGCTGGGGGGAGGGAGGGGCAATGTGTGCGGGGCGGGCCTGCGGCGGCAGAGGCTGGCGTGACGTTGCACCATCCTGAGGCCCGCCGTGCGTTCTCCCGGGGAAGTTGTCCCTGGATCCCGGGAACCTGGCAGTGGTGGGCTGCACAGTTTCCCCGGAAGAGGGGTGTGGATAGTGACCTGTGCTCGCACACAGGCCCCTTGGTGGCAGCAGCAGCAGCCTTAGCATCTCCCGCCTGTCCCTGGGGTCCGTGCTTTTAGCTGCGGCTCGCGCCCGTCTCTGGGGTTCGCGCTTTTAGTCACGGCTCGCGCCCATCTCTGGAGTTCCTTTAAGCAGCGCTCTTAAACCCCTCTCCTCACGCACCAGGAAACAAAGAGGGAAGAAAACGTCTCTTGCCTCTTCGGGAGGTGCAGACTTCTCCCCGGACTCCCTCCCGGCTAGCCATGGTGCACTAACCCCTTCAGGCTATGTTCAAGCCGCCAACCCCTGTCCCCTCCCTGCGCTCCGACTGAAACCCGAGCCTCAGCTCGCAGTCCCGCCCGCCCCGGCGGGTGAGCAGACAAGCCTCTCGGGCTGGTGAGTGCCAGTTGGCACGGATCCTCTGTGCAGGAATCTCCCCGCTTTGCCTTCCGCACACCTGTTGCTGTGCGCTCCTCCGCTGCTCTGAAGCTCCCCTCTCCGCCTCCCACAATCTCCGCCCATGAAGGGGCTTCCTAGTATGTGGAAACTTTTCCTCCTTCACAGCTCCCTCCCACTGGTGCAGGTGCCGTCCCTATTCTTTTGTCTCTGTTTTTTTCTTTTTTCTTTTGCCCTACCCAGGTACGTGGGGAGTTTCTTGCCTTTTGGGAGGTCTGAGGTCTTCTGCCAGCCTTCAGTAGGTGTTCTATAGGAGTTGTTCCACGTGTAGATGTATTTCTGGTGTATCTGTGGGGAGGAAGGTGATCTCCGCATCTTACTCTTCCGCCATCTTCAAGGTCCCCCCGATACATTTCTTATTCACAATTTTTTAAATGGCAAGCTGACAGAGTAGGGTAATTTGAGACATGTTTGATATATTTTTTTTGATGTCATAAGAAGAAGAGCAATGTGGCAGTGTCATTACTTCTGCCTTCATTTTATATTCAGCTGTAATATACTGCAGTGATCTTATTGCAGAAATGAAACTTTAAAAAGACCAGAGAGTGGCATGCGTTAGAAAGAATCAAAAGTTTGCATGATGACACCATAAACAGAGTTGGAACAGAGACTATTCCTACTGATAATAGAAAAGCAAGGCCTTGATGCAAAATTGATGGCTCTAAGAAAAATAAGTAAACAACCAAAAAGACCAAAAAATTTCCCTAAGAAGGAGAAAGGCATAAGGTATATTGATGCCATATTTATAAATATAGAAAAAAAGTTTATGAAGGATATATTTGTGACATATTGCTCAGAATTCATACGTTTATTGAAAGCACTATATATTTTTTTTCTATAGAAGATACTGCGGCCTTCTTAAATTAGCTGCAGTAACACATAAGACAAGATACACACATCCCCTAACAATATTGAAACCGGAATGCAGCAACTCTGCAAGAAATCTAGTCATCTCATTTATTAGGATGATTTATTATTCACTAAGCACCAACTCAATGCTTTTTATAACAGAGAAAGAAGTTTTTTTTTTTTCTATTTCAGGTATTTTTTAATATAAATAAAAATAAATGAAAGAATGGAATTGTCTTGAGTCTGCTACTATACCACGTATCACTTTTCTCTAGAAATTTATCATAGAAAAAAGGAGACTCAAGCCTCTAAAGAATAAATGATCAAAACCAAGAAGTAAAGAAAATAACATAACAAGGTGAATAGAAATAATTTAGGGGGAAAAAAAAACACATAAATTCCAAAGTTTCCAACCCAGTTTGAACACTTATTCTTAAGAACAAATTACTATAAATATAAAATAACTTGAGTCCTTTTCTTCATACTTCTCCATTTTTTTCCATAAGTTACCTTCTAGCCCTATATGAATGCACATTTGTATCTTCTCCTTAAATGCTTTAAGACCCAAATTAATAATTTTTTTCTAAGTAAGAATCTTTCATTTTCTACATAATCTCTGCATATTCTGCCTTAAATTACCCACAATTTATATTACATACTCATGCAAACACAAATGCTCACATACTTAAATGGAAAGTCCATTGAACTTAATATAAAATACACCTGAGAATTATTAGACATATATCTTCATGTAAATATACATTGTAACAAGATTGTTCAATCAGTACATGGATAATTTCTAAACGTTAAAAAATAATACCTCTGCCTTATAACAAAAATATAAATAATTCAATGAGACCTTGCCAATTGGCAGGTAGAGTGATAAATGCTTTTCAGACATTTATTTCATTGACTCCTTGCAGCAATGCTGAGTGATATTTATTTTTGCCACTTAATGGATGAGGAAACAGAGGCATGAGGAATCAAGATGTTTCTCATAGTCATGGAAAAAGTACTAACCAGGATTCAAAATCATAATTCAAATCATGTTTTTCATCTTTATTTCCTACTTCCTTCCAAGAAATTCTTTCTAAAATTTACTTTTTAATAAATTTAATAAAATACAGAAAGCACAAAGTGTTAATGTAAAAACACACAATTGTGTTACCACACTCTAGAATTAACCGCTATTAACTATTTGTTTTGGCTTTTAGTTTTACTCTAAGAAAATAATATAGTAGCAAAAAAGTTAATGGTCTCCCTAATCATCACCTCATGTTTTCTTTATCCCTTCCTAGAGGTAATAACTGTTATGCATTACTTCACATCAGTTTAATTATTTCACATACATGTTACAAATATATCTATTTTGTTCTTCTTTTCTGAAGTCATTACTGTTTATGACACTAGTCTACTGTTAATTCTTCTCATGGCCACTTTTTATTTTCTTAGATTTTGAAAGGAATATCTTTTACAGAAACTGAAGAGCTCTCTTAAGGAATGTGACCAGAAGCAGGAAAATGTCATACTGGGTAATATTATACTGTCACATCCTTCAAACTAATAGGGGTCTCTGGAGACAATGGAAAGGCAACTAATTATCCATTTGAACAAGGTAAATTTTATGTACTTCTGTGAAATCTCCATTCCAAAATGCTCAATATATTTCTTCTTAGAAAGGTATGAATGCATAGAACATCAAAGTCATACCAAATTCCATTTTATAGCCCACTGTAATAAGTAATAGCAAATGTGCAAATCAAACTCATAAAATTGTTTATCTGACCTATTTTCTCAAAAATGGCAAAGATGAGACTATAATTAAAATTTGGTAAGGCCTAATATTTTAAATTATGCCTCCATGATCAAAGAGAGGCTTCACCAGAACATTTACCTTCAGAAAGGAATGAAAAGACCACAGGGACTGTATCATTATGTGAAAGCAAATGTCATGGCAGTTCAAAATGAAATTGTTTCTGTTTAATATTTTTTCCATTTAATCACAGCATTCTTTCTCCATTTTTCAATGCTTTGCTAAGTAGAACTACATAAGCAAACTTTCCGTAGCCAAGATTCTTTGTCTTCCTTGTTTCTGGATCTCTAAAGAAATGTCTTTGCACAACAGTCTATAAATGATAGTACTACCACTACTTACAGAACTACTTAAATGATGGTTCCATAGCCCCCTTACAATATTGATGTTTTAAAGGGAGGCTGAGTAGTTCTCAGGACTAAAATATTTGATCTTCTATGAGGATTGGGCTGTCTCCTGGGAGATTTTAATGTAGTCATTTCTGCAAACAGGAAAGCCTCTATACTCAGACAAATGCAAAAATATCATTCTTGGGAAAAGATTTGGGGACTTGGTGCTTATTGATATATAAAAAGATATAAAACACAGAGCAAAAGGATATAACTTCAATTTGAAGAGGCCCCAAATGTAATTCTAGATGCACAAATTAATTATAACACATGTACAATGATATAATACTACAAACTGTACTGTGTTAGAAACACATATCTCAATCCATGTGCTGAAATTTCACAACAACTTCAGGCCTCATTTTTCTTGTATTACAAGTGAGGTTAATACAGCTTGTCATCTATCTCACAAGGAATATTATGAGGATGCATAAGATCATTAAGTGAAGAGTCTCCAAGTGTTTAATTTACTCCCTGGCAAGAACTCAGAATCCCATTCACCCTTGCAGGGCAGTAGTGCATATTTATTCCAGAAAGAGTTAATATTTTTTCCACCCACCCTGAAAATGCTATACTTGTGTGTGGTATATAAATAGGTCTATTTATAATGCATTATGAGATACTTAGGATAAGAGTCAAAATTGTATTTTAAGTAAATTAAAATAGTAAAAATCATCAGAATGGCTCCATATTACTTTGTCTCACCCTATGGATGGGAAAGTGTATTTTTAAAGATTCACAGGTATAAAAATTAATATATAAAAATGTAGAGCATCAGGAGTATCATTAAAAGGGCCAAGTTACACCTGAACAGTTTTTGTGTCATTTCTTGTTATCAAAGTCATTTGATTACTCTCTTTTTAACTAAACAAGCTTTTAAATAGATAACAATTATAAAGGTATTTTTGATGCATTATTTAAAACCAATGTCAAATTTCAAGCTAGGGGATGACATAGTCCTTTTTATAATCTTATAAAATAAATTCTCACTCTTTAATATAATAAATATCTTGAAAACATAAAGGCTCATAGAAATGTTCTGAGATGTTCAGAAGTGATTATTATGAATGTTTAATGAAGCTTGCAATAAAGCACATGTCGGTCACCATGCTAGGAACTTTCACATGAGGGCAAATGACTCCATGGCAATCAGGCATGATGCACATGGTCCCTAGGGATGTTCCATGCTAGGACAAAAGATCAGTGATACCCATAGCTGATGGGAACACAAGCCTGTAGGATTCTGACACCTGTGTTCTTATCACAGTGCTATACTGCTTCTCCCAGAAAGGCCTAAGTAAACAAACAAAAAAATTAGATCTGTCTCAAACAGGAGAGAAGTTTTTCATAATCTTGTGTGGTAACTAATTTTCTCTGGAAAAAAGTAAAATTCTTTGTATTTGATAACAAAAGTCAAAAAAAAGAGAAAAGAGGGGCTTCCCTGGTGGCGCAGTGGTTGAGAGTCCACCTGCCGATGCAGAGGACAAGGGTTCGTGGCCCGGTCCGGGAAGATCCCACATGCCGCAGAGCGGCTGTGCCCATGAGCCATGGTCACTGAGCCTGCGCGTCCAGAGCCTGCGCTCCGCAACGGGAGAGGCCACAACAGTGAGAGGCCCGCGTATCGCAAAAAAAAAAAAAAAGAGAGAGAGAAAATAAATCAACTGTTGGCAAAAGACTTAAAACACAGAGAAACAAAATGAAAAATAGAAGGAAAACCTGTTATTGATATTCACACAAATAGAAGTATTTTATAGGAGTGTATCACAAATTTGACATTAATTATGTAATTCATAACGTGACTGTCATCTCCCAATTAAGCAAGTATTTCATAAAATCAATTAATCTGTACTGTTGGGGGGCTTTGTAGAATATTTAGGATGGATAATAATAGGTGAAAATGTAGCTGAAATATAATTATGTCTTTCTTCCCAAACTTGACTATTCCTGAAATTGACTCCATTTCAACATTCTAGGCTTAGATATAAAATCATGTTTTATACATGGGCATAAACCAACCAAAATCACTTTCAGCAAATTTGGAAGTATCAGTAGTCACTAAATTAATAACAAAGGTTAAACTTCTTTAAAAACATACCAGTCTTTCTGATCATTACTCAAACAAAGACTTGCACTTTTTAATCTGCCGACATGTATATTCAAATAAATCAAATGGGTTTTTAATTTTGTATAACTCTAATTTATGAGGTAGTATGCATTAATAGGAAAGATACTATTTAGGATTCCTGGATTCTTGTATTATTTTGCCAAATGTGTAAAAGTCTGGTTAAAAATCATAATTGCTACTCTTGCAAATCTCCCCTCAAAACAAGGAAAATAGACTAAATAATTTTCAAAATTACTTAGCAAAAAGAAAGAAAAGCTGTTTGCTATATATGCAAAGGTGTTTGATTTTCTCAAGTTTGTAAGCTTCTTTGTATTTCATTTTGAAAATTAAAAAAAACACTTATTGATAGTGCATATATCATTACCATCTTTAATACTTTTGCTTTCTTCAATATTTTCACATAGTTGATCGGCAAATAGATTTTATGCTATTATTAAAACAAAACACAAATTTCTGGTGTTTTTGTCTTTACAATAATGGGTTGGTATGTGAAAAGAAGTATGCTAATACCCAGCTCTTACATCCATGGCATATAGAAAAAACAGAGTCCTTTTTCTTTATGTATAGCTTTATATTTTTGCTGCCAGGGATTTATAGTTGAACATAATGTAGCACCATGGTATGAGCAGAGTTAAACAGAAAAAGGAAAACCAAGATTCATATTTGAAAAGAAAAAAACTCCCAAGAATTATATCAAGGATCTTTCCCTACCATTTTCCCATCTCCCAGTTAATGCCCAGACTCATACTACAGGCAATCACAGCAACTCCTCCAGGACCACAGTCTATTATTCCTTATTTTTTAATTATTTTTTTTAATTGGAGGATAGTTGATTTACAATGTTGTGTTAGTTTCTGCTGTACAGCAAAGTGAGTCAGTTATACATATATTCACTCTTTAGGTTTTTACAGTATACTGAATAGAGTTCCCTGTGCTATTCACTATGTTCTTATTTGTTATCTATTCTATACATAGTAATGTGTATATGTCAATCCCAATCTCCCAATTTATCCCTCCCCTTTCCTTCCCCCTGGTAACCACAAGTTTGGTTTCTACATCCGTGACTCAACTTCTGTTTTGTATATAATTTCATTTGTACAATTTCTTTAGATTCCACATATGTGATATCATATTTGTCTTTCTCTATCTGACTTAATTCACTCAGTATGACAATCTATGTAGCTGCAAATGGCATTATTTCATTCTTTTTTTATGGCTGAGTAATATTCCACTGTGTATATGTACCACATCTTCTTTATCCATTCCTCTATCAATGGACATTTATGTTGCTTCAATATCCTGGCTATTGTATATAGTGCTGTAATGAACATTGGGGTGCATGTATCCTTTCGAATTACGGTTTTCTCTGGATATATGCCCAGGAGTGGGAATGCTGGATCATATGGTAGCTCTATTTTTAGTTTGTCATTCTAACCAGTATGAAGATATACCTCACTGTTCTTTTGATTTGCATTTCTCTAATAATTAGTGACATTGAGCATCTTTTTTCATGTGCCTCTTTGCCATCTGTATGTCTTCTTTGGAGAAATGTCTATTTAGATCTTCTGCTCATTTTTTGATTGGATTATTTGTTTTTTTGATATTGAGCTGCATGAGTTTTTTTTGTATATTTTGGAGATTAATCCCTTGTTGGTCTCTTTGTTAGCAAATATTTCTCCCATTCTGTGGGTTTTCTTTTAATTTCGTTGATGGTTTCCAAGAATAAAATACCTAGGAATAGACCTACCTAAGGAGGCAAAAGACATTTACTCAGAAAACTATAATACTGATGAAAAAAATCAAAGATGACACAAACAGATGGAGAGATATACCATGTTCTTGGAAGAATTCTTAGACTAGAAGAATCAATATTGTCAAAATGACTATACTACCCAAAGCAATCTACAGATTCATTGCAATCCCTATCAAATTACCAACAACATTTTTCAGAGAATAAGAACAAAAAATTTTACAATTTTTATGGAAACACAAAAGACCTCGACTAGCCAAGGCAATGTTGAGAAAGAAAAATGGAGCTGGAGGAATCAGGCTCCCTGACTTCAGACTATACTACAAAGCTACAGTAATCAAAATAGTATTGTACTGGCACAAAAACAGAAATACAGATCAATGGAACAGGATAGAAAATCCAGAGATAAATCCATGCACCTATGGTCACCTAATCTTTGTCGTAACAAAGGAGGCAAGAATATACAATGGAGAAAAGACAGTCTCTTCCATAAGTGTTGCGCAGAAAACTGGACCTTTACATGTAAAAGAATAATTGAAAACATTCTCTAACACCATACAGCAAAACAAAGTCAAAGTGGATTAAAGACCTAAATGTAAGACTGGATACTATAGAACTCTTAGAGGAAAACATAGGCAGAATACTGTCTGACATAAATTGCAGCAAGACCTTTCTTGATCCACCTCCTAGAGTAATGAAAATAAAAACAAAAATAAATAAAAGGGATTTAATTAAACTTATAAGCTTTTGAAGTCTATTTTATACTCAAATAGTAAATGATTATTTGATTAATGCCTGTTTTCTCTATTAGACTAGGAGCAAGGGTCTCTTTTATTTTTTTGTTCTACCTCCAGTAATTTACCAAATCAGCAAGTGCACTATAGGCATGGAGTATTTATTAAATTATTTTAAAGTGAAATTGATATGCAGATAAACCTAACTTAATGTTATACGACCTGTTATTAGAGCCTATTCTATCTACACAATGTGCTAAAATGAAAGCAATGTCCAGATATAAACTGCTCCATATTTTCTTTCTTTTTGATACTAATTTATGAGATGAAAATTTTATTTATTGAAATGAAGAGTTCACCCAGTTCTTGTTCTCCAACACCATTCTGATTAAATTGAATTCATGCACCAACTTAAGGAAGCACTCTTGTATGCCCAGATATTTTTGTAGTCTAAGAAATGAAATTATAAAGAATGCTCATTGTATATCCCAGTATATGTAGTTACTGCCTCCAAATATATTGATAACATCAATGCTATACTAACATGATTTAACCCTTAGTTATACATATTTACTTTTCTATACCTGAAATGCAAAAAAAAAATAAGCATGGTGACTCAAGAAAATACTCAATATATCCATGGAATTGTGTTTGTAGAGTGTATAATTGTCGACATATATTTTCTCTCCATTTCTCATCTCTAGCTCCTCTGCATGATATTCATTCCTAGAAATGGCAACCATGGCCAGTGGCAGCTCCAGATTTACATGGGCCCTGATGGGGGAATTCTGAAATGAAGAGAGCACTTGCCTTTTGTATGTCCAGATAATGTCTTGGAGATGACTCCTGTGGCTACAACTCTGAGCTACTTTATTTTGCTCAAGTGAGGTCAGATTTCCAGCTCCTTGGGAAAAAATGAAGGCTCGTGGGACTGGAAAACAGCTGTTCCCAAAAGATAAAGTTGCCCAAAGGATTAAAGAAAGAAAGAGGTGTCATCTTCCAAGGGTTTTTTTTTTTCTTAAGAAAAAAAAATTAATAAAGTTTTTGCCCTTTTCTGTACACTTTCACCAGAGGACTGAGCCATTATAAGCATATGTAAAGACAGAATACCTTTCTTATATGATTTTATTTTTATAAAATAATTGTGTTGCACATGGTCTTAAGAGAGTCTCGGAAGGAGTTAGGAAGAGCCAACTATATAAAAAAAAGAAACATGCCATCCCTAGGTTCAATTCTTGAGTCTGTTTTCAAAAATAAGGGATTTTTTTTTGATGCAATACGCTTGCCTTAAAAGCAAGTGACAGTTCAGTACAATAATCTCCATTTAGTCAAGTGGATCTTTTGTTGAGAGGTTCATTGTTGAGGAAAAGTGGAAGGAGTCAGAACACCTCAAATCATTTCATTGCTCTCTCAGAATGTGCTGCCCATTGGAAGTCTAAGTCAATGGATAATATTGTGTAGGATCTACGATGGGCTCTAGAATGCAATACCAATGAATAGGAATTCCACGAGGTTCTTCTTAACAAGCAGAAGTTTTTTTCCTTAAATTTCAGTCTCTTGGCTCTGAAAAGTAGTTAAGACTGCCTTTCAAAATAGCAAATTAGGGGCTTCCCTGGTGGCGCAGTGGTTGAGAGTCTGCCTGCTGATGCAGGGGACACGGGTTGGTGCCCCAGTCCGGGAAGATCCCACATGCCATGGAGCAGCTGCGTCCATGAGCCATGGCCACTGAGCCTGCGCGTCCAGAGCCTGTTGCTCCACAACGGGAGAGACCACAACAGTGAGAGGCCACGTACCACAAAAAACAAAACAAAACAAAACAAAACAAAAAAGCAAATTAGACATATATATATATATAAATATATATATTTCTCCCAGCTTCACAGAATAGTAGTTTTAAAAGGAGTTAATAAACTTCTACTGTGATTTTCTTATGTTCAGAATAGACTGTGTTCTCCATGCTTTACAGGCAACATATTCTGTCTATTCATTATCTCCAGTAAAAATCATAAAAAATTGAAAATTTCTATCATAAAAATATACATTTCACTGTATTTCTTTCATATTATATCATGAAATATGTTAGTATTAAAAATGTTCCTAGTAAGCCAGAGAGTATTTATATGAAATTTTGTCACATACAATATTAAACAGATGTCTTATTTGAGTGTTCTATTACTAGAGAGAGGCAGAAATGATCTGGTCTATAGTGTATTACACCAGAAGCTAGAAAACGTAGAATCTTAAGTCCTTGGCTCTGCTGCTGACTATTAAATAGCACCAAATGACTCCTGAATCATCTGTGCCTCTTTTTATTCACCTTCAAGAAGAGAGAAAAAAATTATCCTTCTTCAAAGTGGTAGAGGGAATGATGAAAATAATTAAAAATAGGGTGGTGATCAGAAGTTTAAATGATCACTTATGGAAATATTAGAAATTAGGGGGCAAGACATTTCTGGAAGACTGTCAGGACCAAGTCAAAAGGAATTAACGAATTGGCAGGAGAAGCCATGGTTTGGCGATTCTCCCTAAGTGAGGAAATTACCACTTGTCTGCACAGAAAAGCTTTAATCATGAGGTGATGCAACAATGAACCCCGGTACTTGGGTTCTTTAGGTCTAACATGGTCTCCTGGAGCCATGTGGCTAAAGCAGGAACTTTCGGATCATTGGTTCAGCAATTGTTCATGTCCCTTACAATAGTAAACCTCACATTTTCCTCTGAAAATTCAAATTATTTGTCACATATTGCTCCTGTAAGAGAATAGTTATAGGGAGATGAAAGGGTAAAATTTTTTCAATAGGTGTAATAGGCTACAGAATAAAAATAATGTAACAGTTCTAAGAGCAGGTAACCTAAAAAGTATAATTGATGTTGATACAAAGCAATATGAAAGACTTGAGAACTTCTTAATTCCTGCATGAGACCCTTCAAGAATGAACCAGTTGTAGTGATTTTCAACATTTGCCTCATGTGGGAACCAGCTAGAAAGAGGCTAAAAACTTATGCACACCCCACACCCAAGGTCAAATAATAAGAATTTCTGGGAGTGGAGCTCAGTGTTTTGTGCTTTAAAAGTTTTACAGGGAAATAAAGTTTTAAAAATTCTATTCAGGGGAGGAGTCAAGATAGTGTAATATGGAGACACAGAATTCATCTCTCTTTCCAAATACATCAAGAATACATCTACAAAGGCAACAATTCTCACAGAGCCCTGCTGAACATTAGCAGAAGACTTCGGACACCTAAAAGGACAAGAAAAAAAATCCTCTCTCAATCAGATAGGAAGAAAGAAAGAAAAAAAAGAAAAGAGGAATCAAAAAAGGGACCAGCAATACTGGCAAGAAGCTGAAGGTGAGGAGAGGTTCCCACACTCACAGAAACTCTCCCTCATGGTGGTGAAATCAGCTAGGACAGAAATGGGTCTTCAGGGGATTGAAGGAGAATGCAGCAGACAGTCTGTGAAAGGCAGGACAAAGTATCCATCTTGACACCAAGACCCGGCTCCACCCAACTGCCTACAGCCCCCAGGGTTAGACACTGCACACCAAACAACCAGCAAGACAGAACCACAGCCCCACCCATCAGTGGACAGGCTGCCTAAAGTTGTACTAAGCTCAAAAACACCCAAAACACACCAACCAATGGGGCCCTGCTCATCAGAGGGAAAAGACTCAGCTCTACCCAACAGAGAGCAAACACCAGTACCTCCTACCAAAACGCCTACATAAGCCCTGGAGCAACCTCACCCACCAGGAGGCAAACAATGAAACTAGAGGAACTACAACACTGCAGCCTGTGGAAAGGAGACTATAAACACAATAAGTTAGATATGTTGCAGATGAAGGAGCAGGGTAAAAATCCATAAGACCAAATAAGTGAAGAGGAAATAGGCAATCTACCTGAAAAAGAATTCAGAATAATGATAGTCAAGATGATCCAAGATCTCAGTAATAGAATGGAGTCATGGATCAAGAAGACACAAGAAATGTTTAACAAGGACCTAGAAGAATTAAAGAACAAACAGTGATGAACAACACAATAACTGAAATGAAAACTACACTAGAAGGAATCAATACAGAATAACTGAGGCAGAAGAATGGATAAGTGAGCTGGAAGATAGAATGGTGGAAATCACTGCTGCAGAGCAGAATAAAGAAAAAGGAATGAAAAGAAATGAGGAGTCTCAGAGATCTCTGGGACAACATTGAATGCACCAGCATTCGAATTATAGGGGTCCCAGAAGAAATAAAAATAAAGGGTCTGAGAAAATATTTGAAGACATTATAGTTGAAAACTTCCCTAACATGGGAAAGGAAATAGTGAATCAAGTCCAGGAAGCACAGAGAGTCCCATACAGGATGAACCCAATGGGAAACATACCTAGTCACATATTAATCAAACTAAAAATTATTAAATACAAAGAAGAAATATTAAAAGAAGAAAGGGAAAATAACAAATAACATAAAAGGGAATCCCCATAAGGTTATCAGCTGATTTTTCAGCTGAAACTCTGCAGGCAGGAAAGGAGTGGCAGGATATATTTAAACTGATGAAAGGGAAAATCCTGCTACCAAGATCACTCTACCTAGGAATGAACTCATTCAGATTCTATGGAGATATCAAAAGTTTTACAGAGAAGCAAAAGCTAAGATAATTCAGCACCACCATCCAGCTTTATAGCAAATGCTAAAGGAACTTCTCTAGACAGGAAACATAGCAGAAAAAAAAAGACCTACTAAAACAAACCCAAAACAATTAAGAAACTGGTAATATGAACATACATATCAATAATTACCTTAAATGTAAATGGATTAAATGCTCCAACCAAGAGACAGAGACTGGCTGAATGGATACAAAAACAAGACCCACATATATGCTGCTTACAAGAGATCCACTTCAGACCTAGGGACACATACAGACTGAAAGTGAGGGGATGGAAAAAGACACCCCATGCAAATGAAAATCAAAAGAAAGCTGGAGTACCAATACTCATATTAGACAAAATAGACTTTAAAATAAGGACTATTACAAGAGACAAGTGATTGTTACAAGTGTCCTTACACTACATAATGATGAAGGGATCAATCCAAGAAGAAGATATAACAATCATAAATATCTATGCACCCAACATAGGAGCACTTCAATACATAAAGCAAATGCTAACAGCTATAAAAGGGAAATCGACAGAAACACAATAATCATGGGGAACTTTAACACTCCACTTACACCAGTGGATGGATCATCCAGACAGAAAACTAATAAGGAAACATAAGCCTTAAATGACACATTACAACAGATAGACTTAACCTATATTTATAGAACATTCCATCCAAAAGTAGCAGAATACACTTTCTTCTCAAGTGCACATGAGACATTCTCCAGGATAGACCACATCTTTGGTCACAAATCAAGCCTTGGTTAATTTAAGAAAATTGAAATCATACCAAGCATCTTTTCCAAACACAACACTATGAGATTAGAAATAAATTACAGTTAGAAAAAAACTGTAAAAAACACAAATACATGGGGCTAAACAATATGCTATTAAATAAACAAGAGACCACTGAAGAAATCAAAGAGTAAATTAAAAAATACCTAGAAACAAATAACAACAAAAGCATGAAGACCCAAAACCTATGAGATGTAGCAAAAGCAGTTCTAAGAGGGATGTATATAGCAATACATTCATACCTCAAGAAACAAGATAAATCTCAAATAAACAACATAAACTTGCACCCGTAGCAACTAGAGCAAGAGCAGCAACAACAGAGAAGCCCAAAGTTAGTGGAAAGAAAGAAATCATAAAGATCAGAGCAGAAATAAATGAAATAGAAACAAGAAAACAATAACAAGGATCAATAAAACTAAAAGCTGGTTCTTTGAGAAGATAAACGAAATTGATAAACCTTTAGCCAGACTCATCAAGGAAAAGAGGGAGAGAACTCAAATAAATAAAATGAAAAAGGAGAAGTTACAATGGACACTGCAGAAATGCAAAGCATCATAAGAGACTACTACAAGCAACTATATGTCAATAAAAAGGACAACCTGGAAGAAATGGACAGATTCTTAGAAAGTACAACCTTCCAAGACTGAAGCAGGAAGAAATACAAAATATGAACAGACCAATCACAAGTAATGAAATTGAAACTGTGATTTAAAATCTTCCAACAAACAAAAGTCCAGGACCAAATGGCTTCCCAGACAAATTATATCAAACATTTAGAGAAGAGCTAACACCTATCCTTCTCAAAATCTTCCAAGAAATTGCAGAGGAAGGAACACTCCCAAACTCATTCTTTGAGGCCACCATCACCCTGGTACCAAAACCAGACAAAGATACTACAAAAAAAAGATAAAATTACAGATCAATATAACTGATGAACCTAGACACAAAAATCCTCAACAAAATACTAGCAACCCAAATCCAACAACACATTAAAAAGATCATACACCATGATCAAGTGGGATTTATCTCAGGGATGCAAGGATTCCTCAATATATGCAAATCAATCAAGGTGATACACAATATTAACAAATTGAAAAATAGAAAAAATATGGTCATTTCAATGGATGCAGAAAAATGTTTTGACAAAATTCAACACCCATTTATGATAAAAACTGTCCAGAAAGAGAGCATAGAGGCAACATACCTCAGCATAATAAAAGTAATATATGACAAACTCACAGCAAACATCATTCTCAATGGTGAAAAACTGAAAGCATTTCCTCTTAGATCAGGAACAAGACAAGGTTGTCTGCTCTTACCACTATTATTCAACATAGTTTTGGAAGTCCTAGCCACGCCAATCAGAGAAGAAAAAAAAAACAATAATAAAAGGAATCCAGACTGTAAAAGAAGAAGTAAAACTGTCACTGTTGGCAGATGACATGATACTATACATAAAAAATCCTAAAGATGCAGCCAGAAAACTACTAGAGCTAAGCAATGAATTTAGTAATGTTGCAGGATGAAAAATTAATATGCGGAAATCTCTTGCATTCCTATACACTAACAATAAAAATCAGAAAGAGAAATTAAGGAAACAATCCCATTTACCGTTGCAACACAAAGAATAAAATACCTAGGAATAAACCTACCTGAGGAGGCAAAAGACCTGTATGCAGAAAACTATAAGACACTGATGAAAGAAATCAAAGACAATACAAACAGATGGAAAGATATACCATGTCCTTGGATTGGAAGAATCAATATTGTCAAAATGACTCTACTACCCAAAGCAATCTACAGATTCAATGCAATCCCTAACAAATTACCAATGGCATTTTTCAGAGAATTAGAAGACAAAATTTTACAATTTGTATGGAAACACAAAAGACCTCGACTAGCCAAGGCAATCTTGAGAAAGAAAAACAGAGCTGGAGGAATCAGGCTCCCTGACTTCGAACTACACTACAAAGCTACAGTAATCAAGACAGTATGGTAGTGGCAGAAAACCAGACATATAGAGCAGTGGAATAGGATAGAAAGCCCAGAGATAAACTTATGAACCTATGGTAACCTAACCCATGAAAAAGGAGGCAAGAATACACAATGGAGAAAAGACAACCTCTTCAATAAGTGGTGCTGGAATAACTGGACAGCTACATATAAAAAAAATTAAATTAGAACACTCTCTAACACTATACACAAAAATAAACTCAAAATGGATTAAAGACCTAAAAGTAAGGCCAGACAATATAAAACTCTTAGAGGAGTACATAGGCAGAAATCTCTTTGCCATAAATCACAGCAAGATCTTGTTGACCCATCTCCTAGAGTTATGAAAATAAAAACAAATTAAACAAATGGGACCTAATTTTCCTTAAAAGCTTTTGCACTGCAAAGGAAACCGTAAACGAGATGAAAAGACAACCCTCAGAATGGGAGAAAATATTTGCCAACAAAGAAACTGACAAAGGATTAATCTCCAAAATACACAAACAGCTGATGCCACTCAATATCAGAGAAACAAACAACCCAATCAAAACATGGGTGGAAGACCTAAATAGATATTTCTCCATGGAAGACATACAGATGGCCAAGAGGCACACGAAAAGATGCTCCATATCACTATTAGAGAAATGCAGGTCAAAACTACAATGAGGAGTCACCTCATACCAGTTAGAATGGCCATCTTTTCAAAATCTATAAATAATAAATGCTGGATATGGCGTGGAGAAGAGGGAACCCTCTTACACTGTTGGTGGGAATGTAAACTGATACAGTCACTATGGCAAACAGTGCAGAGGCTCCTTAAAAACCAGAAAAAGAACTAACATATGACCCAGCAATCCTGCCACTGGTCGTATACCCTGAGAAGACCAAAATTTAAAAAGATACATGCACCTCAGTGTTCATTGCAGAACTATATACAATATCTAGGACACAGAATCAACCTAAATGTCCATCAACAGAGGAATGGTTAAAGAAGATATGGTACATATGTGCAATGGAATATTATCCATAAAAAGGAACAAAATTGTGTCATTTTCAGAGACGTGGATTGACCTAGAGACAGACATACAGAGCAAAGTAAGTCAGAAGGAGAAAAACAAACATCAGTTATTAATACGTATATGTGGAATCTAGAAAAATGTTACAGATGATTTTATTTGCAAAGCATAAATAGAGACACAGACGTAGAAAACAAACGTATGGATATCAATGGGGAAGAGAGGTGGTGGGGTGAATTGGGAGGTTGGGATTGACATATATACACTACTATGTATACAATAGATTACTAATGAGAACCTACTGTATAACACAGAGAACTCTACTCAGTGCTCTGTGCTGAACTAAATGAGAAGGAACTCCAAAAAAAGAGGGGATACATATATACATATGGCTGATTCACTTTTCTGTACAGCAGATACTAACACAGCAGTGTAAAGCAACTATACTCCAATAAAATAAATAGATAAATAAAAATTAAAAAAATAAAGTCAATGAATGTTGAGATTTAAAAATAAATTAATTAAATTAAATTTCTTTTCAAAAATAAATTTGTATAGGTGATTTTAATGTGCATCCAAATTTGAAAGCCACTGATTTAGTGCAACATGCAGCTACCAAGAGTAGAAATTTCTTCCTGACTGCTGTAAAAAAAAAAATAGAAAAACATCTCTTCTTTTCTTTAAAAGAGCTGTATATAAGAAATAACTACTCATAAAACTTGTAAAGATTAACAGCTAAACCAATGTTTCTTGTCCACTAGTATTCAAACCAAAGATTCAGCTTTTCACTCACCTGAATCTATAATATCCTTTGAAATGCATGAATTTGAACTCTGGTACTTGCACTCCTGGGACTCTCTACACAAGTCTAAATATTACTTTTAACGCACTGTGTTAAAGTCCTCAAAGGAAGTTTTCTTCTGTCATGATTGACTTTTTGCCATCAAATGAGTTATTCATTTTGATTATGGACTTAAGTGGTAACATGAATACTCTGCCCGGCATTCAGACCATATCCAACACAACGTAATAGCACCTTATAAATGCCATCATATTTGTGTATACCTGTAAAACACATATATTGAGTGCCACATGCAAGCTTAGGTGTGATACATTTCAGGACCAGCTACATAATTTGTAGGGCCCTGAGCAAGATGGAAATACTGTAGCCCTTGTTCAAAAACATTACAAATTTTAAGATGACAGCTGCAGAGCGTTAAACCTGTAGAGTCCAATGGGACTGCACAGATAATACATCCATTAAGAAGGAGCCCTGTTTATGAAATATATACATATATTTTTTAGGAAACTTGGATGAAAAACAAAGAAGGGAAAGGAGCAGAGATGGATAGCTAAGTCAAAGAACAGAAAAAACTTCAATACCTCTCACGCTAATTGTTTCATTTGTCTAGTAGTACTGGGTTCCCCAAACTTGCTGGTGGGCCAAATCCATCCCACTCCCTGTTTTAGTATCTAACGTGTTATTGGAGCACAGTCAGGTTCATTAATTAATGAATTGCCTATGACTGCTTTTGTACCACTCCAGCAGAAGTGAGTAGTTAGTGACAGAGCCTGCAAGGCCTACAAAGCCAGATTTAATATATTCACTTTCCGGTCCTTTACACAAAAGTTTCCTAACCCCCGAGTAGTATCATGGACTAGATGTAAAGTCAAGTTGAAAATTTTTTTAAAAATGTACTTTAACTCTTCTACTACTCTTTCTATTACCAGATAACTGCAACAATTAAATTACCTTTCCCATCTCTTTTTATAACAAAATATGTGAAGATGTATCCCAAGTAGATCTCCAAATTTTAGATTAGAAAATCATAATCATTAATTGGTCCCATCTACCAATCCCTGCAATGTCATCAGAAGTCTGATAAGCACTCAGCACTTCTGGGCAGCACAATGCTGCCCAGAAGTAAGCATTTCAAGAGGAATAAAGTTCAAATAAGACAGTCTTCAACAGTTCACAGTATCTCTGAACAATTTGTGGATGAAAAGTCACTTTTTCCCTTATTTGCAGCATTTTTAGGTGCCATGTTACAGAGCATGCCTGTATACCTGCAAATGTCACATTATCCTGGCTATCAAAGGCCAACATTTAGACTCAGTTTTTGGAAAATTCATCTGAAATAACTGTGCAATTATATAAAAACTTATCCATAAAACAAAGCAAATCTTATTAAAGCCCCATGCTCAGAAATTACCAACTTTCATTTTAATGACCTCCAGATGCATTACACAATAGCAACTCTTCAGTTCAGGAAAATAAAAGTAGAATTACTATGCACTGGGGAGTTAGCTAGAGAAGTATTCAGTTCTTCAGAGATATAATTTCACTTCAAGCATAAGCAGTCAGGGATGAGTTGTGAGTTTACAGTGAAATGTATAAAACTCACCTACTTTTTTTTTTTATTTGAATGGAGGGAAAGTTCAATCAAGGCAATTGGACTTATTCTTTTCTCTGCCAAGCGTTGAGATTTTAACACACATATTTTACTGGTCATTTAGAAAACAAACACAATGGCATTCAATTTAGTTTTAAATGGTGAAACAGAAATAAAAAAATAACAACAGATGCAGAAAATAAAATTGAATTCCTAGTATATTGAAAACAAGCTTAAATACTGTATTCAGTTCCCATGTGGTGTATAATTTTGTCTGATGGCCTGAATGTGACAAATGTTACTGGTAACTCACAGCTCATGTCCACATGTAGCCACAAAATCCAATTTTTGTGACAAACTTTTTTCTTTATTTTTTTTAATTTTCTATCTGAATAATTCTAACAAATTTTGATTTTATTTCAAATTATAGCAAAGAAAGTTACCAATGTGTTTTCACCACCTAGATCCTATTATTTTATGATGTTGTTCAAAGAGAACCCATTGTATTAATTGCAAACTATGGTGAGGATGCCTCTTACAAGGCCTGAGAAATCCACCAGTTTGTGACATTCCAAAATTCTTCCTACATTAGAAAATGTAAACAAAAATAAGAAACACAGAGTATTTCCCATTTCTACATCTTTCACCATTTCTGTGGCTGTTATGTCCTGAACTGAGACTTTCATCAAGATTCTTCCCAGAATCATGTCATAGCACTTTCATCACTTCTTTCATGTGTGATTTCCCAACAAAACTTTGCACAAGCCTACACTTTGATGCAGAAATTTTCATCAAAGTGTAACATACAAACAGAAAAGCAAATAAATCAAAGTCTACAGCTCAATTTCACAACTAGAACACTTTTGTTTAATCAGCATCAAATAAAGTATCAGAATATTCTAGCAAGTCAGAAGCCCCTAATTCTTTCTTTTAGTCACAGACTCCCAAGAGGTGCTAATATCATGAATTCTAACCTAAGAGATTACTTTTGAATATTGTTGTATATCATATAAAAGGGATAACACAGTGTGTGTTGCTGGATTATTTTCTCCATATTATGCTTGTGATATTGTCACATGAATTTTTACTTTTATTTCCTAGAGAGTTACGATTATGCTATGAATCAGCATCCTTAGTCTCCTTTATGACTTCCTTCACTATATAATTCTGTATTCATTCACTTTTATAGTCTTTTATTTCAATTAACTCTTTGATATCTACTTTTTTGTAATTAACTGTTCTGGACATTATGAGAATAAAAATTTCTGTTAAAATATGTCTTTGTCTTAAGGTGTTTAACATTTAGTGGAAGGAAACAAACAACTAATTCAGATGCCGTATAGAATTACAGAAGCCCTAAATAGAAGTATAAGAAACATATTGAAAGGATACAAAAGTAAGTTGTATTATTTTTTTCTGAGGAAGCCAAAGAAAATTTCATCTGTGAATCTGCCTTGATGGTTGAGAAGGGTTTAGATAGCTAATGAAATAGTATAGGGTACTGCTTGCAGACAACATAGATGAACAATGTCCTGTAAAACAAAACTGAAAAGAATCATCAGGAATAATTGTGATGAGATGCACCAGCTGATTCTGCTGGAAATGTACCTTGGGGACATTTTCCACCATGCAGGAGTTATTCAGTTCCTCTTTCATTTCCCTTGCTCCTTTTGGAATGTAAGCTACTCCATTTATTCCATTGTTTTCTACTGATAAACTGATTTCTTGACTCTCCATGGATTTTTCCCTCTTCTTTTGTCTTCCATATTGTCATTATTCAAAGAAAACCTGATCACACTAAGGGAAATCAAGATGGCAGAATAGGAGGATGCTGAGCTCACCTCCCGTGAACAAACACATCACATACAACTACATGTTGAACAACTCTCACTGAAAACCAACTGGAGACTAGCAGAAAAACCCTTATGCAACCAAGTCTGTAAAGAAAGATCTACAGGGAGTCAGGTAGGAAGGGAGGAGAAGCAAACAAGTAGGAAGCTTCACCCTTAGCAGGGGACAAAAATGTGGAGGGGGATATCACGACAGTTGAGATCCTCCTGGGGATTGAGGGTTTGGAGCCACATATTGGACACTCCAGCCTTGAGGTCCAACACTGGCAAGAGGAGTCTCCTTAGCTGGTTCAAAAACCAGTGGGACTTACAAGTGGGCTGTAAGAAACTGAGACTCAGATCATAAAGAATGTGTGCACATGCTTCTGAAGTACTGGGAACAGCACAGAGGAAGAAGATTGAAACTTCTTGGGGTTCTGCCCAGTTTATATGACCCCAGCCCACAGAGGGTGTCTGCTCCAGTCTCTCTTACTCCAGTGCATCTCTCCACTAGGGCAAAGGCTGCCTTTGCCAATTAGAGTGAGCACACTTAGAGAACAGAGCCAACTTGGACAAGACCCTATCTCTGAACAGGGCAAAGACAGCCATTACCCGCACAAACATGGAGGCAGCAGATTGAAAACTGCCTGGGTCTTTGACCAACTTGGCAGGACCATCCAAGCATGCAAGCAAACCTTTGCCACGCATCCTTTCTGTCCCCTTTCCTGCCAGTGCTGCTCCCCCCAAAACCCAAATAAACAGAATAATAAATGAAAGAGGACAGATTACAACCAATATCACAGAGACACAAAAAATCATAAGAGAATACTACAAACAGTCAAATGCAAACAAATCAGACAACCTAGAAGAAATGAATGTTTCTAGAAACACACAAAACTGAATCAGGAAGAAATAGATAATCTGAACAGACTGATTACTAGTAGTGAATTTGAATCAGTAATAAAAAATATCCTAGCAAACAAAAGTCCAGAATTGGATTGCTTCACAGAGGAATTCTATCAAACATATAAAGAAGAGTTAATATCTATCTGTCTCAAACTATTCCAAAAAATTAAAGAGAAGAGAACACTCCCAAATTTATTCTATGAGGCCAACATTACCCTGATACCAAAACCAGACATGGACATTTAAAAACAAGAAATTTGAGGCCAATATCTCTGAAGAATATAGATGCAAAAATTCTCAACAAAATATTAGCAAACCCAATTCAACAATATATAAAAGGGATCAAGTGAGATTTATTTCAGGCATGCAAGGATGGATCAATGTCCCCAAAATTAATCAATGTGATACACCACATTAAAAAATGAAGTGTAAAAATCACATAATCACCTCAATAGATGCAGAAAAACCTCAATAGATGCAGATGCATTTGGCATAATTCAACATCCATTCATGATAAAAATTATAATCAAAGTTGATATAGAGGGAACATATCTTAACATAATAAAGGCTATTTTTGACAAACACTGAGCTAACATCATACTCAATGGTGAAAAGATGAAAGCTTTTGCTCTAAAATCAGGGAAAAGACAAAGATGCTCACTCTCACCACTCCTGTTTAACCTAGTAGTTGAAGTCCTAGCCACAGCAGCCAGATAAGAAAAACAAATAAAAGGCATACAAATTGGAAAGGAAGAAGCAAAACTGTCACTATTTGCAGATGAAATGATACTATATATAGAAACCCCTAAAGTCTCCACCAAAAACTATTAGAACTGAGAAATGAATTCATTAAAATTGCAGGATATAAGATTAATATAGAGATTCTGTTACTTTTCTATACGTTTATAATGAAATATCAGAAAGAGAAAGCAAGAAAACAATTCAATTTAAAATTGCATCAAAAAATAAAATAACTTGGAATACTCTTATTCAAGCAAGATGTATACTCTCAAAACTATAAAACATTGGTGAAGGAAATTGAAGATGACACAATAAATGTAAATGTATCCCATGTTCATGAATTGGAAGAATTTATACTGTTAAAATGTCCAAACTACCCAAAGCAGTCTATAGATTTAATGAAATCCCTATAAAAATGCCCATGATATTTTTCACAGAAATAGAACAAATAGTGCTAAAAAGCTTATGGAACTATAAAAGACCCCAAATAGCCAAAACAATCTTGAGAAAAAATAACAAAGCTAGAGGTATCACCATCCCTGACTTCAGATTTTACTACAAACCTACAGTAATCAAAACAGTATGGTATTGGCACAAAAACAGACACATAGATCCTTGGAAAAGAATACAGACCCCAGAAATAAACCCAAGCACTTATTATTAATTAGGCTATGCAATGGAGAAAAGACAGTCTCTTCAATAAGTGCTGCTGGGAAAACTGGGCATCTACATGTAAAAGAATGAGATTAAAACATTTTCTCACACCACATACAAAAATAAACTCAAAATTGATTAAAGACCTAAATTTAAGACTGGAAACTATAAAATTCCTCAAAGGAAACGTCTGTGGAACGCCCTTTGACATAAACCATAGCAATATTTTATGGTCTGTCTCCACAGGCAAAGGAAACAAAAACAAAAATAAACAAATGGAACCTCATTAAACTTAAAAGCTTTTGCACAGCAAAATAAACCATTAACAAAATGAAAAGACAACCTACTGAATGAGAGAAAATATTTGCAAATAACATGTCCCATAAGGAGTTAATATCCAAAATATATAAATTGCTCATACAACTCCATATCAAAAAATAAACAATCCAATCAAAAAATGGGCAGAAGACATGAATAGACATTTTTCAAAAGAAGATTTTCATGTGCCTATTATATATATATACATAAACATATAGTCTCTACAAAATATTATTACAAAGTTACATATATATAATATACATATGTAACAGCTTTATGGAGGTAAATAGATGTACAAAGAATTGTACATATTTAACATGTACAGTTTGATGAGTTTGGACATATGCAGACATCTCTGGTACTATCATCAGGGAGAAATGAAAAGTTGTTGTTCAGTATGTATAAAATTTCAGTTATGCTAGATGAATAAGTTCTAGGAATCTTCTGTATAACATAGTACCTATACATAAGAATATGATATTGTGTACTTCAAAATTTGTTAGGAAGATAGACCTCATTTTAAGTGTTCTTATCACGTACACACACACAAAAGCAGCACTCATAAATTTTACACAATGGAATTTTGTCTCTATTATATATTCGTTTTTTCATGTTTTGAGTCACGTCATTATAAGCTCAATACATGCTTGGAAAATGTTGATATTAAGACTGTAAAGAAAAGCCTGAGTTGTTAGCTAATCTCTTCTTTCATATGTGTTGCAACGGTCCACATCTATCCTCTGTTACCTTAAATTTTACTTCTATGGCTTAAACATCCATATTCCTAACAATAAGTTGTTTTTTAAAATCTTACATTATTTTTCATCATGATGGCATTTGCTTCGTGCTAGGCATGCAATTATTTTAGTCCCTGCTTTATGTACCACAACCAGTATGATGTCATAGTTGCTCAAAATAAATGAAAATATTGTATGGCCACAGTAACTTCCCCAGTACTGACATTAGTATTATTACTCTTGAAATCGCTCTCTTTGTGCACCTTGGAAACATCTCCCTGTGTGTCTAGTGCATGATTGGCTTTCTATAGATTACCATAAGATAACTGCTGAGCCATCTTTATGCCATCCATTCTCAGCACATGATCAGTCTAGTGCAGCTAAGCTGCAAGCCACACATCTTCGATGTCTCTAAAAGGATGGGACAAGTGATTGGAAACTAGTCTAAATGAAGTCAAATGGAAAACTTTGCAGAAAAAATATGGATTAGAGTGATTCTCTTTGGATATTAAGAAGATCTGTTATAAGAACTACCAAATCTGAAATTTATTTTCTTTTTGTAGATATCGAAGAAAATTATTCTATGTATAAATGGAATTAAAATATGAGTTACAATACTATTAGCAAAGTATTTTAAAATATGACTATGGTCTTTAATATTTTGTATGCATGAGTTACTTGGACAAATATTTGATCAAATTAAAATATTAGCCTACTCAATATTTACTATTAATTGATTCTTTTTCCCTAAATTGCTTTACCAAAAAAAAAATACATTGGTTATTTATACAACACAAATTTATTTAGCATCTGCTATCTATTGAAAACAATCCTATTAACAAATGATACAGTATGTAATAAGATACTGTTGATGCCCTTCATCATTATATTTTATCAAAGTAAACAAAACAAGGATGAGCATTCCCTCAGATCTCTTTTCTTATGAATTTATGGAATAATGCATAACGGGAACAAAATGAGACCATTTGTTAAAATGTAAATTATAATACACATTTCATTTGTTTTCTTATAATTTTCCTGTTTTCCCCTGCTGTGTGGGAACCCTTATCATACTTCCCAGGAAAATTAGAAGTTTTGTCAATACTACTGCAAACATGTAGATGCAAAGTGAAAAAAATATAATCAACTTGGATGAGTTGTTCTCATAATCATATAAATCTATCACTTGATTTTGGGCTCTACCAACTTTGCTCAGAAAATTTTTGGATTATTAAAACTATCAATCCAATCCAATCAGTTTTATCCATGGAGACTATTTTTGTGTTACTTTACTGCCTTAAGAGTTGTATTGACTGGGGTATGACATAGAGTCACAAATTCAAAAAGTTAATATAAATCTACATTTGTTTTTCTTACATTTTTTGTTTGTTCTGGTACTGTATTTTATTTTAAGATATTTGTTTACAAGGTTTTATATCTCTGTTTCTCATAAGTGAAGAAATTAGCACTCCATAGCACTAATCTATTTACAAATTACCTGAATACAAATTACCTCGACTGCTTCCTATCCTTATTTCAGATGAGAACCCCAGAGTAAAAACAAATCTTGGGTCTGATATGCCTTCTAAATGCTTTAAAGGAACCTTGAAATGTTTTCATTTTTGATATGTCAAGGACAATCTAAAGGATTCACTATTTTTACAGACATTTAGAATTTCAGGTTTATAGAGTAAAACATAATTTAAAGCTTGGGATCATTTCAGAAGATACATCTTATACTGTAGTGACTCAAATAATTGCACTTACCATGATTTTTTTTTTTTTACATCTGTGTTTGAAATATCTCTGACTAAATGAAGATACTGTCAAAATCCCTAGAGGGATTCTGTTTATGATCCAGTCTTGACTGATAACAGAAGTAGTGTGGGAAAGTTCTAAGCAACAGGAGCTTTTGAACTTATTGTGAAAATTTCTCTTTTTTAGAGAGTAGGTGATCTGGCCAACAAAAAGAAAAAATGAGGGATACAAGTCAAAATCTAATGATTTGTCTTTAAAACTAGTTTAGTTCTCTCTAATATTAAAAAAAAAAAATAAGGACAAAGATAAAGAGACATTTCTCAAAAGAAGATGTATAAATAACAAATTTGTAATGAGACAACCAGAAAATATATATTTTGTAATTCTCTTTTATTCATTTCCTTCTTTGAAACTTTTTTTTCTACTTAGAGAAAGATTATTTCCAAGATTACTACAGTGGAAATGGAAAAGCAAAAATAATGTTGTTCATTATTGTCTTTTGTTTTACCTCCAAATTGGATCTGAGTGTAACAAGGTACAGAGTTACTGTTATATATTAAATTGCAAAGAGAATAATAAAAAACAAAATTATCCAATTCTAATTGAGAAGGGTCACTTGTGCTGTGCTAGGGGGAGAGGAATCTAAGCATAACATTAAAGAAGATCTGATAGTGGATACAAAAGAAGAAGACCTGAGGGGCTAATGTGGACAGAAGTGGAATCAATTCAAAAAGACTACTAAGCAACAGATGACATGAAAGCTGCTGTGCCCAAGTTCATAGGCCATGATTGCTAATAAAGAAGAACTGAAGAGGCCTTGGTGGTAAAATCAAGATCCTTGTTATCTCATGTCTTCCCTCAATACTAGTTTGCAATTCATCCATGGATAACCCATCAGGGAGGTCCAGTCCTTACTTAGAAACCATTTTGTGCCTAATTAAATACTTCTATTTTGAAATACCTCTATGATATTCCTAAGCTACAAAAATAGTTGCCAAGAGTTCTTGGCATCCCAATAGACAATGGTGTTGAGGAAGGGAACATTTACTCTAGTTTGGGGGAGTGCCTGGGAATAATAATATCACTTAAAAATTTAGAAATGTTCAACCCAATTGCTAACCAAGTAAACGCAGATAAAAAGGATATACTTTTATACATCAGTTGGCAAATGTTTGTTAGCTAAAACTCAGTTTTTCCAAAGGCACAATAAACAGACACACTACTATGCAACTGCCATGAGCATAAATTAGTTCAAACACTTTGGAGGTTATTTGACAGTTTATATCAAGAACCATAAAACTGGTCATACCTTTAAGAGAGAAAACACTTCCAGGAATGTATCTTCAGGAACCAAGCAGGAATATGCAGAAAAGTGTATGTGTGTTAAGGTATCATCAAGGTATCATTGAGGCATTACTTATTATATCATAAAATACAAAACTACCTAAATATCAACAATAAGTTATTCTTTAAGTATCCAAGCAAAAGTGTACTCTTGTATCCTTAGGACAGAAAAATTTAGAAGAAAATTTCATTATATTCATAGGGTATTTTAAGTAAATGTTGTTTTGTATAAATAAATACAAAAATGAATTTTATATAACTATAAATGGAATAAAATAAAATACATCACTCTATGTAGGATAAAAACAAAAACACACACAGAAATTCACAGACACAGACACACATGCATATACCCACATATACATACACACTGTCCTGCATGCCCAGAATTGTGTAAGACCAGAAGTTTGTCCTTTTTTAAGGGGGGAAAAGTTACAGGATACGTTAGCATAATAATGCCACTTCGTGTATTGCTGGCTGATGTTCCTGAGTATTCTGCCACATTAACAACTGTGCTGTGACTCAACATAGCCTGCTCAGAGCTCTTCAGAAAGAACTTCATTTTATCTCTCTCTCAATTCTTGCACATATTCCCAGCTTCCAGTTCTTGATGCAACTACACAGCAATCATCCCCCCAACCCAGTATTTCAAATTTATGTCTTATAATCCAGAATATGAAATAGAAAATCTGTTTTTTAGGATATGCCCAGAGTCAAGGTAATGCCAACACAACAGAATCTCCCTTTTGAAAAGATATTATAACATCCAAGAACGCAGTTACAAGAAGACAATCAGTTGACTACTTTTAAATTGATCCAATGGAGTTGACATCCAAATTTCTGTTCCACATGTAGGTTTTCAGACACCTAAAACAATATACTTTGACTTGATAATGCTGCCTACATTTGAATATTCAATTGCATCCTCAAGTAATATTTTGTTTTACCCTAATGCTTACTCTAGTGAGAAAAAAATACTTAAAGCATTAGTAATTGATTACTATAGCACTAATAAATGAGAGAAATTTTAATCCAGATATTACAGATTCACTATAAAATTTTCAAAACTAATTGTTAGAGTTTAGAGTATAGAATTTACACATGTCAGGCAAATAATGGTTTTACCTCCACTTTATACAAAAATGTCAACCATTTCTGACTAGTAGACTATACCAATTAAAAAAAAGAAAGCAATTTAGTATAAATGTATCATATAATGGTGAGAGCATATTGATAAAACAGTAATACTGGAAAAAGATATAGACTGGTCAGAATGGTCATCATCAAAAAGTCTACAAAAAATAAGAGCTTGAGATGGTGTGGAGAAAAGAGAAACCTCCTACACTGTTTGTGGGAATGTAAATTGGTAAAAACACTATGGAGAACAATGGAAGTTCTTTAGAAAACTAAACATAGAACTACCATATGATTCAACAATCCCACTCATGGGCATATATCTGGAGAAAACCATAATTCAGAAAGATACATGCACCCCAATGTTCATTACAGAAGTATTTACAATAGCCAAGACATGGAAACAACCTAAATGTCCATCGAGAGAGGGATGGATAAAGAAGATGTGGTATATATGTATGTATGTATATATATATATATATATATATATATATATATATATATATAAAATGGGATTTTACTCAGCCATAAAAAAGAACAAAATAATGCCATATGCAGCAGCATGGATAGAACTAGAGATTATCATACTAAGTGAAGTAAGTCAGACAGAGAAAGACAAATATCATATGATATCATTTATATGTGGATTCTAAAATATGGCACAAATTAACTTATTTACAAAACAGAAACAGACTCATAGACTTCAAAAACAAACTTATGGTTACCAAAGGGAAAGGTAGGGGGAGGGATAAATTAGGAGTTTGAGATTAACATATACACACTACTGTATCTAAAATAGATAATCAACAAGGACCTACTGTATAGCACAGGGAACTCTACTCAATATTCTGTAATAATCTATATGGGACAAGAATCTGAAAAAAAAATGGATATATGTGTATGTATAACTGAATCACTTTGCTGTACACATGAAACTCACACTGCATTGTAAATCAACTATACTACAATATAAAATAAAAACTAAATTAAAAAAAAGAGATATGGTACAATCCAAAAGAATCTGAATGTTTCATCTTTGAGGAATATCATTTCATCAGTGATCAGTTTCTTAAAAGAAAAGATGAAAACTTAATTGCATTAGCTTTCCACATTTTTAGTTTGCCAGTTGAAAGTAAATAAATGTAAATAATAGTGGCAGTTAATTTATACTTTTGATTTAATCAAGTGTTTGATAAAAGAGAGTATAAGTTACTGTTTTACCAAGATTTGGAGACATCTTTTGACTTTAGGTGAAGCCGAATATATGCTTATACTATACTCTGCTGTGTCAACTAGAGAGCTGTTGAGTAATTATATATATATATATATTACTTTAAACAATAAAAAAAAATACATCACATAACTGAGAAGTTCTTCCATGGCAACATGTTTCTAAATTCAAATCCCACAGTAAAGATAAAAGCTTGTACCTCAACACTAGCTCATTCAAAAGCTACAAATTAAATTGCATTAGTTCTATGTCTGAAGTAGTAGACTATGGAATACAGTGATTGGCTTAGGTAATTTGGGTTTACTCTAGGAATTGGAATAACTTTTCCCCCACTTGCATTCAGAAAATTCAGGATACAGTTGAAAGAATCAACCAGTTCAGTGTTCATGCCGTTTGCCACTCAAAGTGGCAAGTGAATTTTTAGAACTGACTAGGATTTCTCATTGTCCATTTCTTAAGATTGTCTCCACGTAAAAAAAGTAAAATTTCAATTCTAGCTTAAGCTTCACCATAAAATTTCCCCCCATATATTGAGACAGGATTGTGTGTATTGTAAGTCAGAGAATGGACACAGCCTAGGGATATCAGCTAAGCTCATGAGAAGGACTGAAGTGATGACTCAGTGTCAGTTTTAGCTCTATGGAGCAGTGGGCTTCTGTTCATCTGGAGAATATATTGAAAATCACAATATTCAAAGTCAAAACACATGATTTCTAATTCCAATTGTAAAACCCTCTAGGTTTTGTAACAATCTCTCTGTAATGAAGAAATTTTATCTGTAAAATAATTAGTTCTAAGAGATTTCAGTAAACACCAGATCAAATAATTATTTTAATGTAAAACTGTAAAGAAAATAAATATTATTATGCACAAAGGTTAAGTATTGTTGACATCGTTAACATGTTATCAGCTAACAGAATCACTTTACTAGATGGAAATTGCAAATAGCTATTTAATCATCAGTTTGAAATTTTAAGATATATTTAAGTAAAACTCTAAGTCCTATGTTTCTGAACAACTTTTGATAAATAACATCAATAAAAAGAGAAACAGCCAGTGAATGTGGTACTGATTCCAACCAGGCACTTAAAAAACCCTTCTCTTAATTTTATTATTTTTTCCTAGTTCCTTTCGCATGCTCCATCTGCAAGTTACTAATCCAAGAACAATCTCCTTTGAGTATATATATATATATATATATATTCCCCCCCACAGAGATAGTTTCTTGAACTAAAAGGATGTTAAAAAAAAGATTAGTGCCTAGTAGAGAATCTCCTCCTGAAGCAAAATGTGGACCCAATAACACAATCAGAAGAAAAAAAGTATAACTTGGAGATTTGAAAGAAAGCAGGTTTCATAGAGTATATAGTCAGGAACACAGGACCCAGAAACCTCAGACAATCTCATGAGAATTTTCATTAAGCAAAGATAAGCTTATTTCTAAAAGCCTCCATCCTCTCCATGACTTTCCAAATTGGTTTCTAATTACATTAAATTTCCTAGAATAACTGTTCTTCTGGAAGAAGAATATCCTGATTAACACAAAAATTGACCCATTTTTAAATTATAATTTGTATTATGAAATATTTTATTGACTATACACAAATAGTAAAAGCTGGGTTAATCAATCAATAATCATGAATTTGATGACATGGACAAAGTTTTCTAGGAATTGGTAACCTAAAATTTTTGTGACAAACCTATATAGTCATGAACAAATCTGATATACAGAAAGTCTTTCAGAATCAATGTATGGGTCATCTGGCCAAAGCAGTAGATCCATGATTCACATCTTAAACATGCACATTAGTGTATTGATTTATCATTTCTGTAATAGTCACATCCCTTTTATTCCTACACACCTGAATGATTTCTTCCTTTGTTAAGCCTTATAAATCATGTAACTTAGTACCACACATGTCAACCAGTAAAATTACAATGGTCTATTTAATGAGAACTGTTATCAATGCTGCATATTGAACTAGAAAAAAATAAATAAAAGTCAAGTGTAATTTTCTTTTCAAAAAAAAAAAAAGGAAAAAAAGGAAAGTCTAGTAAAAGTCTCTACTTTCTCTCTTGACACACTGTTTCAGCCAATGTTTTCCCAGTACTAACTTCTTGTTGAAATTTCCATGATTCTCTTTAAATAACTACTCATTTTTAAAACTTCATACAATGTTTTAGAATGTGCTGTTCTATTTAATATTTATGGTTGCTCAATACTGTCTCAATTTGCCAACCAGATTTTAAGCTTCCAGGGGGTATTTCTCAAGACAAGGCAATACTCAGCAAAGGTTTTTAATTAGTTTATTAAACAACTTTCAAGTGCTAGGCTCAGTATCAGGAAATGATATAATTTTCCAGTAATAATATGCTAATTCTGTATAATTGATGTGAGCATTTACACACAGATTTACCATGTTCCCTGCCTTTTAAAATTCATTCAAAAAATTGGAAGATAACTAAAAGAAAAGTGAAGATTTCAGAAGTTGTTCTACGGTAAAATAATTTTTTTCTTTTAAAATTAATAACAATCTTTTGCTTAGCACATATTTTAGAAAATTTTTAGATCTGAACACTTAGTGTATAATTTAAACTGTGTGCTCATAGTGTGGAGATCTTATTTTATATTATCTTCTAGATGATGTCTGCAAACTTTATTCTTAATAAATATTATTGTAGTAATATACTACAAAGGAATTATAAAATTTAACAATGTCTGAGACTTTAATTCTAAAACTCAGCATCATCTCCGATAAGGTATTCTTTCTTGCTGCTTCACCATTTTCCTCCAAGAAGGTAGACTATATTATTCTAGAATATGTTAAAATCTGGTGTCCACTCATATCTGGCTTGAAGCAGAAGGGAGAATAGTACAAGACAAATGTAGAGAATAAAGAAATTATTGTTATTTCTTGCCTCCAGTTCTACTCTACAAATTTCTTATTCTCTCAAATTGCCTATTAACCTAGATCCCAAGAAATAATATTTGGAATATTATTTCCTCTTTGTTGACCTTTTAAAAAATACAGTTTATTTTTTAGAGCAGTTTTAGGCTTACAGCAAAATTGAGCAAAAAGTGCAGAGATTTCCCATATACTCCATGTCCTGACACCTGGATCACCTCCCTTATTATCAACATCTCCCACCATAGTAGTACAGTTGCTATAATTTATGAACCTACATTGACATTATTATCACCTAGTGTTTATAGTTTACAAATCTTGAAGTTGTGCACTCTATTTGTGTTTGGACAAATATATAATGACATGTACCCACCATGATAGTACCAGGCAGAATAGTTTCACTGCCCTAAGAATACTCTGTTCTCTGCTTATTCATCTCATCCTCCTCCTTAATCCACAGCAGCCACTGCTTTTTACTGTTGCCATAGTTTGCCTTCCCCAGAATGCCCTAGACTTGGAATCATACAATAGGCAGCCTGTTCAGATGGGCTTCTTTCACTTAGTAATATGCATTTAAGCTTTCTACATGTCTTGATATGACTTGATAGCTAACCTTTTATTTTTATATTGAATAATATTCCATTGTCTGGATGTAACACAGTTTATTTATCCATTCACTTACTGAAGGGCATCTTAGTTGCTTCCAAGTTTTGGCAATTATGAATAAAGCTACTATAAATATCCATGTGCAGATTTTTGTGTAGACATGAGTTTTCATTACTTTGAGTGATTACCAAAGAATGAGATTGCTAGATCACATGGTAAAATAATGTTTAATTTTGTAGAGACCTTTTTTAATATGAAATCACAATTCCAAAAACCCCATGTTGTACGTGATTAGAATAAATAGCATGGGGTTGAAAAAAACTCAAAGTCTCAGTTTTATGGAGAGATTGAAAATTATTTAAAATGATGGCTTGTAACTCAACAGTAACCACCCAGACTAGATAGCAATGAGTTTTAGGCCTAAAAATGTAAATTTCATAAATTTTTGGATAACTGATAATTACATGGTACTCAGTAGATCCTTGGGAATTTAAAAGAATTATGATTTTCTTAAAGCAAATTGTTTTTATGGTGATCAGTTTAATTGGGTTCCTACTGTAAATATTTTTCCATTGTCACAGTAAAGTCATAGCCTCCACTACCTCCTCTCACCCACCTTCAGAATTGCCACTGTTTACAAACACTGTTGTAAATGTCAAGAAATACTCATTGTGCATGCATTTCAGTAAAGAAACTATTACAAATATTTTCTTGTGCACAGACCACTGTTGAACCATAGTTTGGAAAATTGTGTTCTACAGAATAAGAATTTTAATAGTTTCCCAAGTTACATAAGGTTGTAAATTAACTTATATTACATTCCTTTATCATTCTCAATATATATTAGCATGTTAAATGTTTTGAAAATGTAGTAATGACAAAGATTGAAATTTCTCAAACTTACCTGTGCACAAAACCCTTCTCACAATTAACAGCAAATAATCCATGGACTATCTTTTAGAAAGAGTTATCTAAACATATAAATTTATTTTTTCTAGTTTATAAATTAAATATTCCACACATAGTTTTACAGTGATGACCCTTTTTTCAGGTATTATTATAAAGGCACACAAAGTAAAGGTCTGTATTCCTCTATTTATTCTTAAAGCATATACTGAGTGACCACTGTACCTAAAGAGTGTTTTTTTCTATCCAGAGAAGAAATAACTGAAAAGATGTTACTAAGAGTCTGGCAATGTAGGACAGAAAATTATACTAAAAAAAAAATTGTCATAGAGTATAATAATTCATAAAAAATAGCTATTGTTTTGATAGATGATTTTTTCTGAAATACGTCTTTTTTTTTTTTTAGTTTAGTTTGGTAAAACCTTTCTATGTACACTTATTGGAATAAATTTGAACATTGTTTTATTGAACAGGATTACAATTTTGAATTTAACTTCATATAATGATATCAATTTTCAAAAGATTTTTAAAAGATTTAGAAAAGTTTATACCTATATTTAATAGCACAAGGTAGGATCTCCTTGTTATTGCCTGTTCATTTGTTTCCTTCCATCAACTCACACTGCTTTTTGGTTTTTGAAAGTAGTCTTTGTGTAAACCCTGACCAATGCTTCCAACTTGTTGTCCACAGCAAAATTAGCAATTGGAAGACTATTTGATTTAAATAGCTTATTTTAATCACTAAGATGACCTTTATCCTTATTATGAGGAAGATCTATTCTGATCAGTAGTTCATGCCATTTAATTATTTTTATTATTCTTTTTAACATTTTATTGGAGAATAATTGCTTTACAATGGTGTGTTAGTTTCTGCTTTATAACAAAGTGAATCAGCTATACATATAAATATATCCCCATATCCCCTCCCTCTTGTGTCTCCCTCCCACCCTCCCTATCCCACCCCTCTAGGTGGTCACAAGCACTGAGCTGATCTCCCTGTGCTATGCAGCTGCTTCCCACTAGCTATCTATTTTACATCTGGTAGTGTATATATGTCCATGACACTCTCTCACTTCATCCCAGCTTACCCTTCCCCTTCCCCGTGTCCTCAAGTTCATTCTCTATGTCTGTGTCTTTATTCCTGTCTTGTCCCTAGGTTCTTCAGAACCAATTTTTTTTTTTAGATTCCATACACATGTGTCAGCATACAGTATTTGTTTTTCTCTTTCTGACTTACTTCACTCTGTATGACAAACTCTATGTCCATCCACCTCACTACAAATAACTGAATTTTGTTCTTTTTATGACTGAGCAATATTACACTGTATATATGTGCCACATCTTCTTTATTCATTCAGCTGTCGATGGACATTTAGGTTGCTTCCATGTCCTTACTATTGTAAATAGAGCTGCAATGAACATTATCGTACATGACTATTTTTGAATTATGGTTTTCTTAGGGTATATGCCCAGTAGTGGGATTGCTGGGTAATACGGTAGTTCTATTTTTAGATTTTAAGGAACCTCTATACTCTTCTCCATAGTGGCTATATCACTTTACATTCCCACCAACAGTGCAAGAGGAGGCTCTTTTCTCCACACCTTCTCCAGAATTTATTGTTTGTAGATTTTTTGATGATGCCCATTCTCACCGGTGTCAGGTGATACCTCATTGCAGTTTTGATTTGCATTTATCTGATGATTAGTGATGTTGAGCATGCTTTCATGTGTTTTTTGCCCATCTGTATATCTTCCCTGGAGAAATGTCTTTTTAGGTCTTCTGTCCATGTTTAGATTGGGTTGTTTGTTTTTTTGACATTGAGCTGCATGTGAGCTACTTGTAAATTGTGGAGATTAATCCTTTGTCAGTTGCTTCATTTGCAAATATTTTCTCCCATTCTGAGGGTTGTCTTTTCACCTTGTTTATGGTTTCCTTTGCTGTGCAAAAGCTTTGAAGTTTCATTAGATCCCGTTTGTTTATTTTTGTTTTTATTTCCATTTCTCTAGGAGGTGGGTCAAAAAGGCTCTTGCTGTGATTTATGTCATAGAGTGTTTTGCCTATGTTTTCCTCTAAGAGTTTTATAATGACTGGCCTTACATTTAGGTCTTTAATCCATTTTGAGTTTATTTTTGTGTCTGGTGTTAGGGAGTGTTCTAATTTCACTCTTTAACATGTAGCTGTCCAGTTTTCCCAGCACCACTTATTAAAGAGGTTGTCTTTTCTCCATTGTATATTCTTACCTCCTTTATCAAAAATAAGGTGACCATATGTGTGTGGATTTATCTCTGGGCTTTCTATCCTGTTCCATTGATCTATATTTCTGTTTTTGTGTCAGTACCATATTGTTTTGATTACTGTTGCTTTGTATATATTCTGAAGTCCGGGAGCCTGATTCCTCCAGCTCTTTTTTTCTTTCTTAAGATTGTTTTGGCTATTCGAGGTCTTTTGTGTTTCCATACACATTGTGAAAATTTTCGTTCTAGTTATGTGAAGAATGCCGGTGGTAGTTTGATAGGAATTGCATTGAATCTGTAGATTGCCTTGGGTAGCAGAGTCAGTTTCACAATGTTGATTCTTCCAATCCAAGAACATGGAATTTCTCTCCATCTGTTTGTATCATCTTTCATTTCTTTCATCGGTGTCCTATAGTTTTCTGAGTACAAGTCTTTTGTCTCCTTAAGTAGGTTTATTCCTAGGTATTTTATTCTTTTTGTTGCAGTGGTAAATGGGAGTGTTTCATTAATTTCTCCTTCAGATTTTTCACCATTAGTGTATAAGAATGCAAGAGATTTCTGTGCATTAATTTTGTATCCTGCTACTTTACCAAATTCATTGATTAGCTCTAGTAGTTTTCTGGTAGCATTTTTAGGATTCTCTATGTATAGTATTATGTCATCTGCAAACAGTGACAGCTTTACTTCTTTTTTTCCAATTTGGATTCTTTTTATTTCTTTTTCTTCTCTGATTGCTGTGGCTAAAACTTCCAAATCTATGTTGAATAATAGTGGTGAGAGTGGACAACCTTGCCTTTTTCATGATCTTAGAGGAAATGATTTCATTCTTTGACCAATGAGAATTATATTGGCTGTGGTTCTGTCATATATGGTCTTCATTATGTTTAGGTAAGTTCCCTTTATGCCTACTTTCTGGAGAGTTTTTAATATAAATGGCTATTTGATTTTGTCAAAAGCTTTTTCTACATCTATTGAGATGATCATATGTTTTTTCTCCTTCAGTTTGTTAATATGGTTTATCACGGTGATTGATTTGTGTATATTGAAGAAAACTTGCATATCTGGGATAAACCTCACCTGATCGTGATGATCATGGTGTATGATCCTTTCAATATGCTGTTGGATTCTGTTTGCTAGTATTTTGATGAGGATTTCTGCATCTATATTCATCAGTGATATTGGCCTGTAGTTTTTTTTTATTTGTGACATCTTTCTCTGGTTTTGGTATCAGGATGATGAAAGAGATTTTTGTAAGTGACCTTATCCACCTTTGAAAACTTAAATCAGTTGCCTATGTGATATTTCAGCACCTATTATATGCTTACCTTTAGTCTAAAGTGTTATCAATATAGATGGTGAAACAAAATCTACATATTCACCAACAGGATGCTAATATAAAATAGCCAGCCAACAAGAACAGAATCAAGAAAATAACAAGTAGAATCAGACACACAAAATAAATTTTTTGAATTGTTTGGAAGAGGAGAGAGCATGTTGACTGGTAAAATAATAAAAAGGACCAAATTGTTGAATCATCCTCAAAACAAATGATAAATCTTATACATAATAGAATTCATTAATGATTTAAAGGCAGAGGAGTAGCAAGACTCAGGCCAAGCATTTTCCCCCCTGGAGAGACTTGACTCTGTGAATGGAATTATCCAACTGTAATTTCTCTCTGACATTTGGAAAATTTTGGTGCAGATTTTGAGATGTGAGTATAAGCAATGCATGTGGATCATTGTCAGAATAGAGGGACCCATTCAGTTATGAAAAATCTCTTTTTTATATCCTATTAATTACATAATTCATGTGACATTTTCCAGTAATCCATTCCTCATAAGTTCATAAGATGTAGGTTCCTTTACATTATACAGAGACCAGGTATATTCGCATAAAAGCATTTTCAAGAAAAGACTTCTCCATTATTTTTCTGCAGTAAATAATACATGTGTATGTTCCAGTAGAGTGTCTTACAAAGAATTTTGACTGGCTAATCTCTTTTCTTTCCCCATAAAAGAAAGAAAATAAATTACAGACCTGTAGTTAATCTGATATATCCAACTGATATTATTGGGGGTATTCATGGAAGAAAATGGTGTAACCCCATATGTTACTTAAGTATGGCCAGTATGAATGCTCAAGGTACAGTTCTTACCTCAAAACAATCTTGTTCTCAACTGCATTTCCAAACTATTAAAAAGTCCTGAGAAATACCAGAGGAGGAACCAAGATGGCGGAGTAGAAGGAAGTGCCCTCACTCCCTCTTGAGAGAACACAAGAATCACAACTAGCTGCTGGACAAACATCGACAGGAAGACACTGGAACTCACCAAAAATGCTACCTCTCATCCAAAGACAAAGGAGAATACACAATGAGATGGTAGGAGTGGCACAATCACAGTAAAATCAAATCCCATAACTGGTGGGTGGGTGACTCACAGAATGGCAAATATTTATACCACAGAAGTCTACCCACAGGAGTGAAGGTTCTGAGCCCCATGTCAGGCTTGACAACCGGAGGGTCCAGCAATGGGAGGAGGAACACCTAGAGAATTAGACCTTAAAGCCTAGTGGGAATTGATTGCAGGACTTCGACAGGACTGGGGGAAACAGAGACTCCACTCTTGGAGGGCACACACAAAGTAATGTGTGCATTGGGACCCAGGGGAAGGAGCAGTGACCCCAGGGGAGACTGAACCAGACCTATCTGCTAGTGTTGGAGGGTCTCCTGCAGAGGTGGGGGTGGCTCTGTTTCAACGTGGGGACAAGGACACTGGCAACAAAAGTTCTGGGAAGTACTCCTTGGCATGAGCCCTCCCAGAGTCTGTCACTAACCCACCAAAAAGCCCAGGTAAGCTTCAGTGTTGGGTTGCCTCAGACCAAAAAACCTGGGAGGGAGGGAACCCAGCCCCACCCATCAACAGTCAAATAGATTACATTTTTACTGAGCTCTGCCCACCAGAGCAACAGTCAGTTCTACCCACCACCAGTCCCTCCCATCAAGCCTCTTAGATAGCCTCATCCACCAGAGGTCAGACAGCAGAAGAAAGAAGAACTACTTCCTGCAGCCTGTGGAACAAAAACCACATTCACAGAAAGATAGACAAGATGAAAAGGCAGAGGGCTATATACCACATGAAAGAACAAGATAAAACCACAGAAAAACAACTAAATGAAGTGAAGATAGGCAACCTTCCAGAAAAAGAATTCAGAATAATGATAGTGAAGATGATCCAGGACCTCAGAAAAAGAATGGAGGCAAAGATGGAGAAGATGCAAGAAATGTTTAACAAAGTCCTAGAAGAATGAAAGAACAAACAGAGATGAACAATACAATAACTAAAATGGAAACTACACTAGAAGGAATAAATAGCAGAATAACTGAGGCAGAAGAATGGATAAGTGATCTGGAAGACAGAATAGTGGAATTCACTGCTCTGGAACAGACTAAAGAAAAAACAATGAAAAGAAGTGAAGACAGCCTAAGAGACCTCTGGGACAACATTAAATGCAACAACATTCACATTGTAGGGGTCCCAGAAGAAGAGAGAGAGAAAAGACCTAAGAAAATATTTGAAGAGATTATAGTTGAAAACTTCCCTAACATGGGAAAGGAAATAACCACCAAAGCCCAGGAAGCACAGTGTGTCCCATACAGGATAAAACCAAGGAGAAACACGCCAAGACACATAGTAATCAAACTGGCAAAAATTAAAGACAAAGAAAAATAATTGAAAGCAGCAAGGGAAAAATGAAAAATAACATACAAGGCAACTCCCATAAGGTTAACAGCTGATTTCTCAGCAGAAACTCTCCAAGCCAGAAGGGAGAGGCATGATGTAATTAAAGTGATGAAAGGGAAGAACCTACAACCAAGATTACTCTACCCGGCAAGGATCTCATATAGATTCGATGGAGAAATCAAAAGATATACAGACAAGAAAAGTTAAGAGAATTCAGCACCACCAAACCATCTCTACAACAAATGCTAAAGGAAATTCTCTAAGTGGGAAACACAAGAGAAGAAAAGGACCCACAAAAACAAACCCAAAACGATTAAGGAAACGGTCATAGGAACACACATATCAATAATAACCTTAAACGTGAATGGATTAAATGCTTCAGCAAAAAGACACAGGCGTGCTGAATGGGTACAAAAACAAGACCCATATATATGCTGTATATGAGAGACCCACTTCAAACCTAGGGACACATACGGACTGAAAGTGAAGGGATGGAAAAATATATTCCATGCAAATGGAAATCAAAAGAAAGCTGGGGTAGCAATACTCATATCAGATAAAATAGACTTTAAAATAAAGAATGTTACAAGAGACAAGGAAGGACACTACATAATGATCAAAGGATCAATCCAAGAAGAAGATATACCAATTATAAATATATATGCACCCAAGATAGAAGCACCTCATTACATGAGTCAACTGCTAACAGCTATAAAAGAGGAAATCGACAGTAACACAATAATAGTGGGGGACTTTAACACCTCACTTACACCAATGGACAGATAATCCAAAATGAAAATAAATAAGGAAACAGAAGCTTTAAATGACACAATAGACCAGATAGATTTAATTGATATATATAGGACATTCCATCCAGAAACAGCAGATTACACTTTCTTCTCAAGTGCGCACAGAACATTCTCCAGGATAGATCACATCTTGGGTCACAAGCCAAGCCTAAGTAAATTTAAGAAAATTGAAATTATATCAAACATCTTTTCTGACCACAACGCTATGAGATTAGAAATGAATGACAGGGGAAAAAAAGTAAAAAACACAAACACATGGAGGCTAAACAATACATTACTAAATATCCAAGAGATCACTGAAGAAATCAAAGAGGAAATAAAAAAATACCTAGAGAAAAATGACAATGAAAACATGATGATCCAAAACCTATGGGATGTAGCAAAATCTGTTCTAAGAGGGAAGTTTATAGCTATACAAGCCTACCTCAAGAAACAAGAAAAAACTCAAGTAAACAATCTAACCTTACACCTAAAGGAACTAGAGAAAGAAGAAGAAACAAAACACAAACTTAGCAGAAGGAAAATAATCCTAAAGATGTGAGCAGAAATAAATGAAATAGAAACCAAGAAAACAATGGCAAAGACCAGTAAAACTAAAAGCTGGTTCTTTGAGAAGATAGACAAAATTGATAAACCATTAGCCAGACTCATCAAGAAAAACAGGGAGAGGACTCAAATAAATAAAATTAGAAATGAAAAAGGAGAACTTACAAACGACACCACAGAAATACAAAGCATCCTAAGAGACCACTACAAGCAACTCTATGCCAATAAAATGGACAAGCTGGAAGAAAGGGACAAATTCTTCGGAAGGTATACCCTTCCAAGACTGAACCAGGAAGAAACAGAACATATGAACAGACCAATCACAAGTAATGAAATTGAAACTGTGATTAAAAATCTTCCAACAAGCAAAAGTCCAGGACCAGATGGCTTCTCAGGTGAATTCTATCAAACATTTAGAGAAGAGTTAACACCTATCATTCTCAAACTATTCCAAAACATTGCAGAGGAAGGAACACTCCCAAACTCATTTTATGAGGCCACCATCACCCTGATACCAAAACCAGACAAAGATACTACAAAAAAAGAAAATTACAGACCAATATCACTGATGAATATAGATGCAAAAATCCTCAACAAAATACTAGGAAACAGAATCCAACAACACATTAAAAGGATCATACACCACGATCAAGTGGGATTTATCCCAGCATTGCAAGGATTCTTTATTATACGCAAATCAATCAATGTGATACACCATATTAACAAATTGAAGAATAAAAACCATATGATCATCTCAATAGATGCAGAAAAAGCTTTTGATAAAATTCAGCACCGATTTATTGTAAAAACTCTCCAGAAAGTGGGCATAGAGGCATATGCATACCTCAACATAATAAAGGACATATACAACAAATCCACAGCAAACATCATTCTCAATGGTGAAAAACTGAAACCATTTCCTCTAAGATCAAGAATGAGACAAGGATATCCACTCTCACCACTATTATTCAATATAGTTTTTGAAGTCCTAGTCACGGCAATCAGAGAAGAAAAAGAAATAAAAGGAATACAAATTGGAAAAGAAGAAGTAAAACTGTCACTGTTTGCAGATGACATGATACTATACATAGAGAATCCTAAAAGTGCCACCAGAAAACTACTAGAGCTAATCAATGAATTTGGTAAAGTTGCAGGATACAAAATTTATGCACCAAAGTCTCTTGTATTGCTATACAGTAACGATGAAAAATCTGAAAGAGGAATTATTGAAACACTCCCATTTACCATTGCAGCAAAAAGAATAAAATACCTAAGAATAAACCTGTCTAGGGAGACTAAAGACCTGTATGCAGAAAACTATAAGACACTGATGAAAGAAATTAAAGATGATACCAGCAGATGGAGAGATATACCATGTTTTTGGATTGGAAGAATCAACATTGTGAAAAGGACTATACTGCCCAAAGCAATCTACAGACTCAATGCAATCCCTATCAAATTACCAATGGCATTCTTTACAGAACTAGAACAAATCATCTTAGAATTTGTATGGAGACACAAAATACCCTGAATAGCCAAAGCATTCTTGAGGGAAAAAAACGGAGTTGGCAGAATCAGACTCCCTGACTTCAGATTATACTACAAAGCTACAGTAATCAAGACAATATGGTACTCACACAAATACAGAAATATAGATCAATGGAACAAGATAGGAAGCCCAGAGATAAACCCAGACACCTATGGTTAACTAATCTATGACAAAGGAGGCAAAGATATACAATGGAGAAATGACAGTCTCTTCAATAAGTGGTGCTGGGAAAACTGGACAGGTACATGTAAAAGAATGAAATTAGAACACTCCCTAACACCATACACAAAAATAAACTCAAAATGTGTTCGAGGGGCTTCCCTGGTGGTGCAGTGGTTGAGAGTCCACCTACCGATGCAGGGGACACGGGTTTGTGCCCCAGTCTGGGAAGATCCCACATGCCGTGGAGTGGCTAGGCCCGTGAGCCATGGCCACTGAGCCTGTGCATACAGAGCCTGTGCTCCACGTTGGGAGAGGCCACAACAGTGAGAGGCCTTTGTACTGCAAAAAAAAAAAAAAGATGGATTCAAGACCTAAATGTAATACCAGACACTATAAAACTCTTAGAAGAAAACATTGTAAGAACACTCTTTGACATAAATCACAGCAAGATCTTTATGATTTGCATCCTAGAGTAACAGAAATAAAAACAAAAGTAAACACATGGGACCTAATGAAACTTCAAAGCTTTTTCACAACAAAGGAAACCATAAACAAGATGAAAAGACAACACTCAGAATGGAAGAAAATATTTGCAAATGAATCAATGGACAAAGGATTAATCTCCAAAATATGTAAACAGGTCATGCAGCTCAATATTAAAGAAACAAAAAAACCCAATCCAAAAATGAGCAGAAGACCTAAATAGACATTTCTTCAAAGGAGACATACAGATGGCTAAGAAACACATGAAAAGCTGCTCAACATCACTAATTATTAGAGAAATGCAAATCGAACCTACAATGAGGTATCACCTCACACCAGTTAGAATGGGCATCATCAGAAAATCTACAAATAACAAATGCTGGAGAGGGTGTGGAGAAAAGGGAACCCTCTTGGACTGCTTTTGCAAATGTAAATTGATACAGCCACTATGGAGAACAGTATGTAGGTTCCTTAAAAAACGAAAAATAGAATTACCATATGATCCAGCAATCCCACTACTGGGCATATACCCAGAGAAAACCATAATTCAAAAAGACACATGCACCACAATGTTCATTGCAGCACTATTTACAATAGCCACGTCATGGAGCAACCTAAATGTCCAGCAACAGACGAATGGATAAAGAAGATGTGGTACATATATACAATGGAATATTACTCAGCCTTAAAAAGGAACGGAACTGAGTCATTTGTTGAGATGTGGACGGATCTAGAGACTGTCATACAGAGTGAAGTAAGTCCGAAAGAGAAACACAAATATCGTATATTAATGCATGTATGTGGAATCTAGAAAATTGGTACAGATGAGCCGGTTTGCTGGGCAGAAGTTGAGACACTGTTTTATAGAACAAACCTATGGACACCAAGGGATAGAAACCACGGTGGGGTGGGGATGGTGGTGTGCTGAACCGGGTGATTGCGCTTGACATATATACACAGATGTGTATAAAATTGATGACTAATAAGAACCTGCAGTATAAACAAAAATCAAACAAATAAAACAACTAATACTAAACTTTCTTTGGGTTATTTGTATGGAAATATGTTAATATAAATGTTTCAGACATTACATGAAATTTCTAAAAATCTTATATGTTCTTGTATAATGTTATAAGTCATAATTCTAGTTATTACTTTAAAATGTATATCTCAGAAATAACTAAATTTCCTTGTCAATTGCATTATTATGATCTTTCATCAAATCTTTAACCGTAGTCATTTTTAAGTCTTTTGTCATTTACAGACAGTTCTGGGTGTACTCTGATGCTTTTTGAAATATGTTCCTATAAAAGGGTTTCATCTTCAAGGAATTCATGGAAAAGACTCTGACAAGTACAGGTTTCTGGTAACCTGACTATACTGCTGAATGGAATAAATAAGCATTTTCAGACTCTAATGGAAAACTGATGAACTCATCCAAGTGCTAACAAAAGATCAAGATGGAAAAAAAATTAATTACATGGGGCTGAGTGAACTGATGAGGATGATTATAATTTTTGTGACTTTCTGTTTGAATAAAAAAAAAATCCCGGGTTTCCCTGGTGGCGCAGTGGTTAGGTGTCCACCTGCCGATGAAGGGGACACGGGTTCGTGCCCCAGTCTGGGAAGATCCCACATGCCGCTGGGCCCGTGAGCCATGGCCACTGAGCCTGTGCATCCGGAGCCTGTGCTCCACGATGGGAGAGGCCACAACAGTGAGAGGCCCGCGTACAGAAAAAAAAAAAAAAAATCCCACAAGGACTCAGAGGCAAAAAATATACAAATCAATTTTCACTGCAAAGTAAAGGAGCTGTTACAGTGGAGGATTACTGGACTGAATGTCAATATTATGACATAGTATGAGTGTGTTTCATGTTTGGTAATAGCAATCATTGTCGCTTTTGTTGTGGTCATCCATTTACAATGCTTGGTGTAAGTCTATCTCTTGTAAAAATAAAATGCAGTGTGTGTGTGTGTGTGTGTGTGTGTGTGTGTGAAAAATAAATTAATTAAAAAAATAAAAACAGAAAGAAAAAAAGTCCCACATACTGAAAGATTTATTCTTCCTTTTGTTTTTGTTTTTTTAAACATATAACAATATCATTTTAACTGCTAATAAATGGAATAATGTGAAGAAAAATAACATACAAAATAAGCAACACCAAAAACTGAGATTAAAACAGGCAACACTGAACTTGTCGTTTAGAGGGATCATTTTTCATCTTAATAGAATGCATTTATAAAAGCATATAAGAAACATATTTAAGTGTTTTCTCTTGTAGTTTTCCCAGTTGTCATTCTTGAAATTTAAAATGATTTTCTGATAAATGTGAGGCAATTTTTGGTATGCTATAAATATACTACACCAGCAGCTTGTAGAAATAAAGCTACCAAGACTTGAATGATGTTAAACACTGTGGCAGCTATTTATGACTAAATAAATATCATTCTTTTTGGAAGCACACCTTTGTCAATCAAATTTCTTGAGGTGGCTGCCCTAATATTCATGAGTTCCTGATTGCTGACATCTGAAATATGTAGGAATCATGAGTTAGAGGCAAAGCCATTTTGAAAATGTGTGAGGTCTATTACCATTAAATCACAGATTATCTACAAGTAATATAAACTCATCTAATTTTTCCCACTTCTATTTTATACATCTGTATTCCAATGATATGGTAATTGCTGACCAGTTTGTACTTGTCTACTGTTATTTGTTTTTATATATATATTTGTTTATCTTTACCAGAATACCAATAAATGTGTAATTATTGAAAAATACTGTTAAAATTCATTGATAGTTGCATGGTATTATGTCAATTCATAAATGTCAACCATCATTAAATGACATAGGTAAGTATACATTAAAAATCATTGAAGAAAAATATATGTACAAAGGCTCTATTTTGAAATTAGTTTTTAAACATTAATTAGATTGTAGCACATTTTAATCCAATGAGCAACAATTTGCACATTGTTTTTAAAACAACTTACCTAATGATAATTATATTGTCTTTTCAGGGTATATTTCTTGAAAAAAATGTGTATACATATATACTTATACAGAGGGAAAAATTCTAACTTATTTTTATTTACAGAAGATCTAGAATTTTTGGAATTTAAGGATATTATACAAATAGCAAACAAACAATAGTTAACTTCATTACCAAATGATTAGTATCCAGTTTGGGATATGCACATACTTGGGATACATTGGGGTAGTTGAGAAAATTACTAAAAGTCCTATAAGTATTGATTTCTCATACAGTTTTAGTTACTTTTTATTTTGCAATTTGTAATGTACATAATACATTGATATAGTGGTAGTGCAAGTATGCAATTTATTAATAATTCTATGTAATTCTAAATATCTCTAAGAAATGCCTTGAGGACATTTTTTAATGAAAAATATGAGGGATCAAAAATTATATAGATACATAAGTAAAGGACATAGTTTCATAGTTTTCAGACAAATCAGTCCTATCAAGTATTTTTTTATATCTGTGTGTTCTGAAATATTGTTGGAAAATTCCATATAAAACCTGGCTCTTTGTTTGCCATTGGGCCACCAATAAACAGCCCCAAGTTCTTTTTCAACTGTCTTTCTTGACTGTTTATTCTAGTAATAAAGAAAATGTCAAATATATTTAATTAACAGGTAGATCAAAGAATATAATATTTGTTGAAAAACTTGCCATCTATAAAACAAATCACATAAAGCAAAATAATGAGAACATCAGTTTTAATCTTTCCCTTGAAATTTTCTATTTTAAATCTGATATTTGAAGAAATCATGAGCTCTTAAATAGAAAGATACATACCTTTGTGGTATTTCAAGCTTAATAAGTAATACACATATATATATGATATATATGAAGAGAAAGAATGCAAGGGTGAAGATCAAAGTTAATGTTTATAATATTTATGAGGCAGATGACAAAAAATCCTCAACTCTTAATGGTACTTGAGGCCTGTGCCATACCTAAATGGAGATAATTAAATAAAAATGACATCTGATATATCAATCTAATAGTACTTTATCAGATTAAGATTTATGAGTATCTTAATTTAATTTTTTTAAATTGTGACATGAAAGTAAACAAATTACACATTCCTAAAGTTTTGTACTACCTCACACATGTTAGAATGGCCATCACTAAAATGTCTATAAATAATAAATGTTGGAGAAAGTGTAAAGAAAAGGGAACCCTCTTACAATGTTGGTAGGAATGTAAATTGGTGCAGCCACTATGGAAAACAATATGGAGTTTCCTCAAAAAACTAAAAATAAGAGTTACCATATGATCCAGCTATCCCACTCCCCAGCATATACCCAGACAAAATTATAATTTGAAAAGTTACATGCATCCCTATGTTCATAGCAGCTTTATTTATGCAATAGCCATGACATGGAAACAACCTAAATGTCCATCAATAGATGAATGGATAAAGAAGATGTGATATATACACACACACACATGCACACGCACACACACAATGGAATGCTGCTCAGCCATAAAAAAGAATGAAATGGTGCCATTTGCAGCAACATAGATGGACGTAGAGATGATCACACTAAGCAAAGTAGGTCAGAAAGAGAAAGACAAATACCGTATGATGATATACGTGGAATCTAAAATATGACACAAATGAACTAATCTACAAAACAGAAAACAGACTCACAGACATAGAGAACAGACTTGTGGCTGCCAAAGGGAAGGGGCGGTGGGGAAGGGATAAAGTGGGAGTTTGGGATTAACAGATGCAAGCTAGTATATATAGGATGGATAAACAACAAGGTCCTACTGTATAGCACAGGTAACTGGATTCAATGTCCTGTGATAAACCATAATGGAAAAGAATATGAAAAAAAATGTATGTATGTGTATAACTGAATCACTTTGCTGTACACAGAAATTAACACAACATTATAAATCAACTACACTTCTATAAAATATATAAAAAAGAAACTAATATGAAAGCCACAATAAAGAATTTACCAACCAAATTAAGAAGCTTTGTTACTACAATTCTCCATTTCTTATGAGAGCTGTGGAATTGGTTGTTTATAAATTGCTTAACTTCATCAATTTACAAGCCATCACAGTTAAGTATTGTGAGCTATACAATATTGAAGGAAAAGGATGGTTTGCAAGACACATTTTTCCTTTTTTTCATAACTAATAATATTGGCTGCAATATATTAATTACTTCTGATGTTTTAGGTATTATTCTCTATATATTTCATATAGTTTTCATAACAAAATTGTGAGGTGACATTATCTCCATTATACAGATTGGGAAAGTAAGGCTTTGAAGGAGTTAAATTGCTTGCTTCAGTTCACACAGTTTTAAGTGGCTAGAGTACAATTCAAAAGGGTATCTAGATCTGTCTAGGTTTCCAACTACCATACTCTAACAGGGCTTTGTTCTGAATACCTGTCTCATTTTTTACTCTGGCGAGAAAGTCAAACAAAGTAGAAACCTCAAGAGCTAGCTCTAGAGATGTACTAGGTTTCTTTTTTCTTTGATACACACCTTGATCATTGTTACTCCTACTACATGGGGTATCTTTTAAAACTATGGTATTTTAAACCATTCTTAAAATGAAGAAAAACGATAACTAGAAATAAAGAAGCGCAAACCTTCACTTATACCACCAAAGCTCCACTTTCCTCTCTTGTCATAATTGTATGATTCTTGTAGCCTCAATTTAAACTTGAGGTTTTCCAAAGTGCTTTATAGAGAGAAAGGAAGGTGAGGGTAATTCTTCTTTGACAATTTTCAGCCCAAGCTAGGAGAATAAAATCTAGAGAGTAAAGCCCAAGTCTGTGGAGATCAGTTACCTGTGTCCTTCTTCTTGAAACCCCCACACCATTGAGAGTTTGTGCCAATATCACCTACTCACGTGGGAGTTTGTGTCAAGGAATAAGGATCATGTTGTTAGCATACTTTGTGTAAATGAATAACAATGGCACTTAATTGTATGCTGGAAAGGATTTCAAACCTTATATTATGTTTATGATAATGATGAAGTTGTACAAAATTCATCTTGACATTGTTAGTTCTAATAGTTACATAGAAAAGCCACCAAATGGTATATTTAATTTAGAATATAATAGTTATGAATAATTTTAAATTGACATCCTAGAAATTCTGGATCCTCCTTTCTTGAAACATAGTGAACACAAATGCAATGGTAGCATAGATTCCCAACTCAGTGCTTTAACCCTAACCTGTATGTAACACCTGTGTCCAGCAATCATTTATCTCCTAGCTGTGACTGGCAGAATACTTGCCAATTAGTGTCAATCGTAGAGGTAGACTGAGAATGTGGGCATCTGACCAGGAAGAAAAGTACAGACATCAACACATTTTGTATGAAAATAAAAGCAACACAAAAGTTGTCACAAACAAGTTTATACAAAACACAGTCTCATAATATTCCCTGGTCTCCAAAAAATTCAGACTACATCAATTAATTTCATCAAAACAAAAGTAAGGTATGATCACATGATATCCTGTAAATTTATTATATAATCTATAATATAGATCTCATTCATATTTTTTGCCATTTCCTAAATTATCTCATGCTTCTTAATAACTGCTACCTAGAGAAAAATCAGCAAAATTTTTTTTGATTGTATTTTTTTGACTGTACATCTTTTGACTGTATTTTTCCATATTGTCTTCTTGATATGGTATGAAAATTACATGGCAGATTTTAAATGGGTATATGGGAAGAAAAACCTTCTACACTTGATCTAAAGGGAGGTAATCCTTTTCCAAGAGACATGCGGGTAATTTATAGTTAAGCATTTTCTCTTGATCTCTATACCTCTATATAACTTTTTCTACCAGGAGTTAATTTGATTAAGTGCATACCAAGAGGGAATCCAAGCAAAAAGAAGGGTTTTCTTTGGGCAGATAGCCCAGAAACTTTTTTTTTTTTAATTGATTGAGCCACTAGTGATACACATAACTGACTTAAAATGAAGTAGGTTCTGAAAGCGCTTGAGAATCTCAAATGGAGATCATGGACCATGGGTAGACTTGTGCATTTTTACCATTTTTATATCCAGAAAATCCTCATTTTATAAAATTTAGTGAAAATTCTGCTTTTATGAGCATGAAGGGGGACAAACAAAACATTGAATCATGGGATTTTCTGAACATATTCTTTTAAATATCTGAGATTATTTCAATGCCAGTATATTGTTAAATACATTATCTTTGTCTTATAAGCTCAAAGCACAGACATCTTGAAATAAAGATAATTCTAAATGTGAAAGCAATTCTTACCCTGCTTCTTCTTACTACTGGGGTTTCTCAAGTACACACACCTATTTATCAGAAGTACTTGGTTTTACTTGAAACATATTCTATTTTCTAAGTCATATTTCAATATTTTTCAATATTATTTTCTATGTTTTTTCTTACCAATTTATATATAACTTAATTGAACACCAAATATACAATTATATAGAGAAAATATTGGATGAAAATAGTAAGTTCTAAATAATACTAAATATATAAATTAAGGAAAATTTTAATGATAACTGATGCTATATTTTAGGTTAATACCTTTAAATGTGATTTTTAAAGATGAGAGCTAAGACAGTTAAACAAATGTGCTACCATGTGCTGATATGTGTTTAAGCCTTAATGTCAGTTAAATATAATTTTGATATTTATTTTTTTTAGTCTTGGGAGACTGGGAATAAGGCTAAAAATGCATGGTATTTATTTAAGAGATAAGATAAGGTTTTGTAAAGCCATCTTAGTACTTCAAAGAAAATCAAGATTCTTTCTTAAAATGAACCTCAGTCAGTATACTCTTGGGTCTGAGTATACCAGAGACTTATTTACAATGTGTGAAAATAGTTAGGGAGACCTTAGAAGGTTAAGCATAGTGAAAATCTTTGGAAATCTTGTACTAAGCCAGTTAAAGCTGCATTACTAAAGAAAGAATGCTTAGGCCATAACAGTCAAACCAGGGAATAAAAATCCAATCAGTTATTTTAAAAAGAAAAAAGGATGCTGATATTGTTAATTTTTTACCCGATTATATTAATATGATTGTGGATGGAGCTGTTTGGTGCACTAGGGCAGGCAGAGCACTCTTCCCCTTCCGTTGAAGAGCTCTGGTAAATCTGCTTGGTCCTAAGGTATTTAATGTGATTCTTCAACCTCAGGGGACTGGAACCTCAGGCTACTGCAGGATGAAGTTTTATTTCTATAATTAATGAATAGTCTATAATACAGCTATTAGTACCTTCATCTTAGAGATAAGCATCAGAGACCCAGGGAGTTAAAGTATCTTATTTTGGCACACTTAGAAAATTGTAGATCCAGGACTAGAACCCATTTCAGTGTCATTTAAAAAGTCTTTGTTTTCTACTGTAATATATAGCATGATCAAAAAGTCATTCTTTAATAATACTTTTAGGCAGTAACTTCCATGTGGGAGACACAATTCTAATCAATGAATATGATTCAGTAAAGAATGTCCCATTTTCATGAAACTCACTTTTTTTTTTTTCTCTTACACTGATTGATGTCCACAGTGTTAGTAACTTCACTAACACATTTCTGTCAGGTTCTCCAATATACTATTGCTTACACTGACCAGTTGTCTTCCAGGCTTACGTAGGTAAATGGCTATTCTTTTTTAAAAAATTAGTTTCACAGAGTGTGATAGTCATACTCAGCTAGTCACATATCTTCACAAGATAATGAGAGGTGTGTGGATTCGTGGTGGAGAAAATTCTATTTGTATCCTTTGACACATCCTTCCACAAATATTCTGATGTATTTCTAATGGCAATACGTTTTGTTGTCCTATACTTGAGACTAATTGCTGTAGAAAAACACTGCTACTAGTAGGAGAGTGCCATAGCCCTGGGATACATCAGGGAAGAGAACAATAAGAGCATTGCCAGTTGAAATAGCTTACTTCAGAACACTGAATCTTAAGTCTCTACAAGTCTACTTGGATTTGCTTTCTCTGCCTGGTTCAAGTTATAAACTCTCAAGGAAGCACTATATTTCCAGCAAGGCAAACCAAGTTTTGAGAATAAATCCAGGTAATATTAAACATCAGATACCAACCATATATCTCAGATACCAACCATATATCTCTATCATCTGATCTTACTTTTTCCATGCAAATCTCTCTATGATTAGGAAGATCTAAAATTTTGTCAGTACATTTAGTATAAGACACCATAGAGAAGCAAGAATTCTCATACACTCTTAGTGGGAGTGTATTTGGTATTCACTCTAATGAAATGTCAATGCCTACCAAAATTTCAAATATGTATACATTTTCAACCAACAATTTCATTTCTAGGTATTTATCCTACAGATATACTCACACACAAGCAAAATCATTTATGTACAATTTTACTCATAATACAGTGTTTGTTGAAGCCAAAGAATTTTAACAGTCTAGAAATCCAAAAATAGACCACTAATTTTATACACACACATATTTACCTATCAACATAACAGAATATTATGAAGTCATAAAAATTGAGAAAGATGTGTAGAAAATTCCCAAGGTATATTTTTTAGTGAACTACAAAAACAACAAAAAGAACAGAGTGTACAGTAGGATGTTCGAAGTACTTTATTACATAGTAAAATAGGTAAAAATATCTTGATACACATTTACTCATATATGAATGCAAAGAATCTGCAGTAAATCAACAACAATGTTAAATATGGGAAAGGCAAGGTATATGAGGACAAGAAGAGAGAATTTTAACTTATATGCCTATTTATAATTTCAGTTATTAAACCATATGTTTGTACAATCTAATAAAAATATTAATATAAAAATACATAAACTTACAAAACAATAAAATTATAAACAAGTCTTGTTCTCAAGTGTTATAGTTTTTTTTTTTAATTTGGCCAATGGGAGACAGTGAAATCAATATTACAGGATATCATGTGATCATATATTTTCTGTCATTAATACTAAGTTGCATCTACAATTATATTATAGTGATCAGTGTGATTGTTAGTTGTCCAGTTCATTATACCTTCTAAAGATTAATGTTGCAACTGCCATTGAGTGGTATTTTGGAATGAAACTGAGAGGTCATTACAATAATTGGACTTTTTATTTTATTTTTTCCCATTCTTTTTCAAATTATTTTCCCATTTAGCTTATTACAGAATATTGAGCAGAATTCCCTGTGCTATACAGTAGATCCTTTTTGGTTATCTATTTTAAATATAGCAGTGTGTACATATCAATCCCAAACTGGACTGATATTATATCAAATTTGTATCATAGATTCATCTCAAAATAAAATATAAAAGTTGGGTTTTTCAATGTTATTGTGGTTTCTTAAATAATTCTAAATTAGGTTGAGTTTCACTAAAATAGTTTATCTTAAAATTTATAGTTTTATTAGCCAAGGAATTGTTTTGTTTAGAAAAATCTAGCACACTAGTATATAAACTATAGAGACATAAACTCTATAAAATTAAAGGTACAGAGTACTGTATTTAGAATGCAAGTAGTCAAAAGCCATATATGTTTCATATACTTTACAATTTATAGCACAAGAGCTTGGTTTCATGGAACAATAATACAATGAATTTCAGGTTCTAATTTGTGGGTATAAAAAGCATCACTTCTGATAAAAACACCTGACTTGAGTGTCTCTGAAAATTAGTTCCACAGATTTCCAGTGCTTTTCAGAACATGGGAACTGATTGTGATTAATCAGGGAAAAGCCCTTCTCTAATAAGGCTCTGTCTGGTCCAACTGCTGAACATGACAGTCTTGAGAATTACATCGCCAAATGGTCTTCTAGAGATGGAAGGCTGAAAGATTGGCTGAATTAAATAGCTCACTCAGATGACCTTAGAAATGGACATTTTGTCTGAAGGTGAAGAAAATTTCATGCATTACTGATTTTTCATACTATATATGTATTTTGAAAGAAAAACGTTATAGGATGTTTCTCTTATCCTGAACACTTCCAGGTATCATTATCTTGTCTAAATGCTGCAATCACTCAGGTGTGCATCCATCCCTTCACTCCTGATTATGGATAACATTTGTAGCATGAGGATGAGGGAGGGAGGCGAGAGCCTGAACATTGAAAAAAGTCATCAAGGATCATAAGAGAAGAGAAGCTCATTTTTATGATTTTGCCACCACCCAGTCAAGTGCCAGCTGCAGACATTTATTATTATTGCATGTGGGCTTCTAAGACAAGTGAGTCATTTCTCAGAGTGGGTTAGCCTCCAACATAATTAATAGCCAGAAGATATTGTAGATAGGTTTTTTTTCAACTCAACAGCAAAAGTTCTTTAAATTTATCCGTTGAGTTACGTACAACCCAATCATCACACAAACAAAAGACAGTTCTGATTGTACAGAGATACATAACCACTCTCACCAAAGGAGACAGTCCTCCATTAAAAAAAATATTATACATGCTTATATTTACTTAGAAAGAACTTTTGTCAATCATATGAAGGCATATATTTAGGAAAATCTCAGTACGGTGGTTTAGATAAACCTTATCTTTAATATTATGTTCATCCACCAATAAAGCCATACTGATTAAATAAATGTTTTGATATATCAAAAATAAGAGTTTAATGAACTATTGTGTTTTTATCTATTTAAAAACAAAACACACACACACACACACACACACACACACACACATATATATATATATAGAGAGAGAGAGCTTAGAAAATACCAATAAGCAAAAAAAGAGAATAGTATCACCCATAATTTCAGTACTCATATAACCACTGTTGGGAATATTGATGTATACCCTCTATTTGTATTTTCTTGTGTTGAGATATATATATATATATATATGCATACACACATATATATATGCACACAAACATATATATGCAGATGCATACACTCAGCCTCACCTGATTGAACTTTTGTCCACATTTGCTAATAAATAACCCTATGGTAAAAATCATTTAAGCTAAACTATTGTGTAATCCCATGATTATTTCATGAGGAGATATTCTGAGACACATAATAATATAATTTAAAACTATTAATATGCATTACCTAGTTTTTTATTAAATTTTATTTATTTATTTTTGGCTGTGTTGGGTCTTCATTGCTGCACACAGGCTTTCTCTAGTTGCAGTGAGTGGGGGTTGCTCTTCATTGCAGTGTGCGGGCCTCTCATTGCAGTGGCTTCTCTTGTGGAGCATGGGCTCTAGGCGCACGGGCTTCAGTAGTTGTGGCACGTAGGCTCAGTAGTTGTGGCACGCGGGCTCAGTAGCTGTGGCTCACAGGCTTTAGAGCGTAGGCTCAGTAGTTGTGGCGCATGGGCTTAGGTGCTCTGCGGCATGTGGGATCTTCCCAGACCAGGGCTCGAACACATGTCCCCTGCATTGGTAGGTGGATTCTTAACCAATGCACCACCAGGGAAGTCCTGCATTACCTAGTTTATCTCCCAAAACTTGTACCAGTTTATACTCCCAATAATATTGTCAGCTAGCATTTACTTCCATAAACCTTGAAAATAGATGTCTTGCTGAAAATCTCATACAAACTATATGTTTAAAATTACGTTATATTGTAGTCTACATGTGCATTTGTTTTATTATAAAAAATGACAGTTTATAATTACATCCCCTGTTATTTTTTGGATAATTGTTTATTTTGGATATTTTGCATATTTTAGTGGTTCCAATTATCATTTTATTTGTAAGAACACTAACATTAAAGTTACTTTTTTTTTCATTTTTATTGAATAATTTTTATCACTTGTCTTAAAACTTAAGATTTTTCTTAAATTTCCTAATATGTGCAAAGTTTTTATGTTAATCTAGTAAATTTTAACAATCTTGAAACAACCAAATTGAAGAAAATGCCAATAGACAAAATTGGTACAATTTGAACATCAGAATAATTAGGTAATGTATTATGACCCACAGTATAAAATAAGTATCCATGAGTCTAACCTGATATAAATAATTGAATAAGTTAATAAATGAATAAAATATATAGCTTTTTCTTACAGTATAATTTCCAATTAATAAACGTAGAAAGCATAATTGAAACAGAAAATTACCATTTGGAGAATGAAACAGTAAAACTTGTTCCATACAAGAATCATCTATGGATACTAAAATTAATACAAAATAGTATGAAGAGAAAAAATGTTTTTCAATGTTTCAAAGTGCCTCCCCACAAGATGCTTTTTTTTTTTTTTTAAACATCCTTATTGGAGTATAATTGCTTTACAATGTTGTGTTAGTTGCTGCTGTATAACAAAGTGAATGAGCTATATGTGTACATATATTCCCATATTTCCTCCATTTTGTGTCTCCCTCCCACCCTCCCTATCCCACCCCTTTAGGTGGACACAAAGAACTGAGCTGATCTTCCTGTGTGATGGAGCTGCTTCCCACTAGCTATCTATTTTACATTTGGTAGTGTATATATGTCCATGCCACTCTCTCACTTCATCCCAGCTTACCCTTCTCCAACTCCATGTCTTCAAGTCCATTCTTTACATCTGTGTCTTTATTCCTGTCCTGCTCCTGAGTTCTTCAGAACCAATTTTTTTCTTTTCTTTTTTTTTTAGGTTCCATATATATATGTGTTAGCATACAGTATTTGTTTTTCTCTTTCTCACTTACTTCACTAGGTATGACAGTATATAGGTCCATCCACCTCAAAGCAAATAATTCAATTTTGTTTCTTTTTATGGCTAAGTAATATTCTATTGTATATATGTGCCACATCTTCTTCATCTATTCATCTGTCGATGGATGCTTAGGTTGCTTCCATGTCCTGGCTATTGTAAATATTGCTCTAGTGAACATTTAGGTCCATGACTCTTTGTGAATTATGGTTTTCTCTGAGTATATGCCCAGTAGTGGGATTGCTGGGTTGTATGGTGGTTCTATTTTTAGTTTTATAAGGAATCTCCATACTGTTCTCCATAGAAGCTATACCAATTTACATTCCCACCAACAGTGCAAGAGGGGGCCCTTTTCTCCAAACCCTCTCCAGCATTTATTTTTTGTAGACTTTCTGATGATGGTCATTCTGACAGGTGTGAGGTGATAACTCATTGTAGTTTTGATTTGCATTTCTCTAATGATTAGTGATGTTGAGCGTCCTTTCATGTGTTTCTTGGCAATCTACATATCTTTTTTGGAGAAATGTCTATTTAGGTCTTTTACACATTTCTGGATTCAGTTGTTTGTTTTTTTCATACTGAGCTGCATGAGCTGCTTGTATATTTTGGAGATTAATACTTTGCCTGTTGACTCGTTTGCAAATATTTTCTACCATTCTGAGGGTCGTCTTTTCATCTTGTCTATGGTTTCATTTGCTGTGCAAAAGATTTTAAGTTTCATTAGGTCCCATTTTGTATTTTTGTTTTTATTTCCATGTCTCCAGGAGGTGGGTCAAAAATGATCTTGCTCTGATTTATGTCATAGAGAGATCTTCCTATGTTTTCCTCTAAGAGTTTTATAGTGTCTGGACTTACATATAGATCTTTAATCCATTTTGAGTTTATTTTTGTGTATGGTGTTACAGAAGGTCCTAATTTTATTTTTTACATGTAGCTGCCCAGTTTTCCCAGCACCACTTATGGAAGAAGCTGTCTTTTCTCCATTGTATATTCTTGCCTGCTTTATCAAAAATAAGATGACCATATGTGCATGGGTTTATCTCTGGGCTTTCTATCCTGTTACATTGACCTATATTTCTGTTTTCGTGCCAGTACCATACTGTCTTGATTACTGTAGCTTTATAGTATAGTCTGAAGTCCAGGAGCATGATTCCTCCAGATCCACTTATTTTTCTCATGATTGCTTTGGCTATTTGGGGTCGCTTGTGTTTCCATACACACGTGAAATTTTTTGTTCTAGTTCTGTGAAAAATGCCATTGGTAATTTGATAGGGACTGCATTGAATATGTAGATTGTTTTGGGGAATATAGTCATTTTCACAATGCTGATGTTTCCAATCCAAGAACATGGTATATCTCTCCATCTGTTTGAATCATCTTTAAATTTTTTCATCAGTGTCTTACAGTTTTCTGCATACAGGTCTTTTGTCTCCTTAGGTAGGTTTTTTCATAGGTATCTTATTCTTTGTGCTGCAATGGTAAATGGGAGTGCTTCCTTAATTTTTCTTTCAGAGTTTTCATCGTTAGTGTATAGGAATGCAAGAGATTTCTGCACATTAATTTTTTATCGTTCTACTTTACCAAATTCATTCATTAGTTCTAGTAGTTTTCTGGCAGCATCTTTAGTATTCTCTATGTATAATATCATGTCATCTGCAAACAGTGACAGTTTTTCTTCTTCTTTTTTGATTTGGATTCCTTTTATTCCTTTTTCTTCTCTGATTGTTGTGGCTAAAACTTCCAAAACTATGTTGAATAATAGTGATGAGAGTGGACAACCTTGTCTTGTTCCTGATCTTAGTGGAAATGGTTTCAATTTTTCACCATTGAGAATGATGTTGGCTACGGGCGTCTCATATATGGCCTTTACTATGTTGGGGTAAGTTCCCTCTATGCCTACTTTCTAGAGTGTTTTTATCACAAATGGGTGTTGAGTAATGTCAAAAGCTTTTTCTGCATGTTTTGAGATGATCATATGCTTTTTCTCCTTCAATTTGTTAACATTGGTTATCACATTCATTGATTTGCATATTTTGAAGAATCCTTGCATTCCTGGCATAAACCCCACTTGATCATGATGTATGATCCTTTTAATGTGCTGTTGGATTCTGTTTGCTAGTGTTTTGTTGAAGATTTTTGCATCTATGCTCATCAGTGATATTGGCCTGTAATTTTCCTTTTTTGTGACATCTTTGTCTAGTTTCGGTATCAGGGTGATGGTAGCCTTGTAGAAATAGTTTGGGAGTGTTCCTCCCTCTGCTATATTTTGGAAGAGTTTGAGAAGGATAAGTGTTAGCCCTTCTCTAAATGTTTGATAGAAGTCGGCTGTGAAGCTATGTAGTCCTGGGTTTTTGTTTGTTTGAAGATTTTTAATCACAGTTTCAATTTCAATGCTTGTGATTGGTCTGTTTATATTTTCTGTTTCTTCCTGGTTCTGTCTCAGAAGGTTGTGCTTTTCTAAGGATTTGTCCATTTCTTCCAGGTTGTCCATTTTAATGGCATATTGTTGCTTGTTGTAATCTCTCATGATCATTTGTATTTCTGCAGTGTCCATTGTTACTTCTCATTTTTCATATTTAATTGTATTGATTTGAGTCTTCTCCCTTTTTTCTTGATGGGTCTGGTTAATGGTATATCAATTTTGTTTATCTTCTCAAAGAATCATGTTTTAGTTTTATTGATCTTTGCTATCGTTTCCTTCATTTCTTTTCCATGTATTTCTTATCTGATCTTTATAATTTCTTTCTTTCTGCTAACATTGAGGTTTTTTTGTTCTTCTTTCTCTAATTGCTTTAGATGTAAGTTTAGGTTGCTTATTTGAGATGCTTCTTGTTTCTTGATGTAGGATTGTATTGCTATAAACTTCCCTCTTAGAACTGCTTTTACTGCATCCCATAGGTTTTGGGTCATCGTGTTTTCATTGTCATTTGTTTCTAGGTATTTTTTGATATCACCTTTGATTTCTTCAGTGATCTCTTGGTTATTTACTAGCATATTGTTTAGCCTCCATGTGTTTGTATGTTTTACATATTTTTTCCTCTAATTGATATCTAGTCTCAAAGTGTTGTGGTTGGAAAAGTTACTTGATATGATTCCAATTTGCTTAAATTTACCAAGGCTTGATTTGTGGCCCAAGATACAATCTATCCTGGGAATGTTCCCGGAGCACTTGAGAAGAAAGTGTACTCTGTTGTTTTTGGATTGAATGTCATATAAATATCAATTTAGTCCACCTTGTTTAATGTATCATTTAAAGCTTGTCTTTCCCTATTTATTTTCATTTTGGATGCTCTGTCCATTGCTGAAAGTAGGGTGTCAAAGTCTCCTACTATTATTGTGTTACTGTTGATTTCCCCTTTTATGGGTGTTAGTATTGGCCTTATGTATTGAGGTGCTCCTATGTTGGGTGCATAACTATTTACATTTGTTATATCTTCTTCTTGGATTGATCCCTTAATCATTATGTAGTGTCCTTCCTTATCTTTTGTAACAGTCTTTATTTTATACTCCATTTCGTCTGATATGAGAATTGCTACTCCAGCTTTCTTTTGATTTCCATTTGCATGGAATATATTTTTCCATCCCCTCACTCTCAGTCTGTGTGTGTCCCTAGGTCTTAAGTGGGTCTCTTGTAAACAGCATATGCGAGTCTTCTTTTTGTATCCATTCAGCCAGTCTATGTTTTCTGGTTGCAGCATTTAATCCATTTACACTTAAGGTAATTATTGATATGTATGTTATATTCCCATTTTCTTAATTATTTGGGGTTTGTTATTGTAAGTCTTTTCCTTCTCTTGTGTTTCCTGCTTAGAGAAGTTCCTTTAACATTTGTTGTAATGCTGGTTTGGTGGTGCTGAATTCTCTTTTGTTTGTCTGTAAAAATTTTAATTTCTCCATCAAATCTGAATGAGATCCTTGCTAGGGAGAGTAATCTTTGTTGTAGGTTTTTTCCTTTCATCACTTTAAATATGTCCTGCAACTCCCTTTCGGCTTGCAGAGTTTCTGCTGAACAATCAGCTGTTAACTTTATGGGGAATCCCTTGTATGTTATTTGTTCTTTTTCCCTTGCTGTTTTTAATATTTTTCTTTTTATTTAACTTTTGATTGCTTGATTAATATGTTTCTTTGCATGTTGTTCCTTGGATTTATCCTTTATGGGACTCTCTGCACTTCCTGGAATTGATTGACTATTTCCTTTCCCATATTAGGGAAGTTTTCAACTATAATCTCTTCAAATATTTTCTCAGACTGTTTTTTTTTTTTTCTCTTCCTCTTCTGGGACCCCTATAATTTGAATTTTGTTGCATTTAATGTTGTCCCAGATGTCACTGAGGCTGTTCTTAATTCTTTTCATTCTTTTTTTTTATTCTGATCTGCAGTAGTTATTTCTACTATTTTATCTTCCATATCACTTATCCATTCCTCTGCCTTAGTTATTCTGCTATTGATTCCTTTCAGAGAATTTTTAATTTCATTTACTGTGTTGTTCATCATTGTTTGTTTTCTCTTTAGTTCTACATTCTTGTTAAGCATTTCTTTTATTTTCTCCATTCTATTTCCAAGATTTTGGATAATCTTTATTATCATTACTATGAATTCTTTTTCAGGTATACTGCCTATTTCCTCTTCATTCGTTTGGTCTGGTATGTTTTTTACCTCGCTCCTTTATCTGCTGTGTATTTCTCTGCCTTATTTTCTTAACTTACTGTGTTTAGGGTCTTCTTTTCTCAGGCTGCAGTTTCATCATTCCCATTGTTTTTGGTGTCTTCCCCCAGTGGGTAAGGTTGTTTCAGCCAGTTATGTAGGCTTGCTGGTGCAGGTGACTAGTGCATGTGTTCTGGTGGGTGAGGTTGGATTTTCTCTTTCTGGTAGGCAGATCCACGTCTGGTGGTGTGTTTTGTGGTGTCTGTGAACTTATTATGCTTTTAGGCAGCCTCTCTGCTAATGGGTGGGTTTGTGTTCCTGTCTTGCTAGTTGTTTGGCATAGGGTGTCCAGCACTGGAGCTTGCTGGTCATTGAGTGGACCTGAGTCTTAGCATTGAAATGGAGGTCTCTGGGAGAGCTTTCACCATTTGATACTACATGGGGCCGGGATGTCTCTGGTGGACCAATGTCCTGAACTTGGCTCCCCCACCTCAGAGGTTCAGGCCTGACACCCAGCTGGAGCACCAAGACATTGTCAGCCACACGACTCAGAAGAAAAGGGAGAAAAAAAAAGACAGAAATAAATAAAATAAAAAAGTTTTCACAATAAAAAAATAAAAGAAAACAGTAATTTAAAAAAATGAGAGAAAGAACAGAGCATCCAAACCAAAGAAGAAATCCAAATGGCAAAAGCAAAGCTATACGGACAAAATCACACAAAGAAGCATGCACATACACACTCAGAAAAAGAGAAAAAGGAAAAATATATATATGTATATTAAAAAAAAAAGAAGAGTGCAACCAAACCAATAAACAAATCTACCCATGATAATAAACTCTAAATACTAAAATTAAGGTAAACATAAAACCAGAAACAAATTAGATGTAGAAAGCAAACTGCAAGTCTACAGTTCTTCCCACTGCCTCAATTTTGGGCTGATTCGTTATCTATTCAGGTATTCCACAGATGCAGGGTACATCAAGTTTATTGTGTACATTTAATACACTGCTCCTGAGAATGCACAGAGAGATTTCCCTTTCTTTTCTTTGTTTGCACAGCTCCTGGGGTTTGGACGTGGCCCCACCTCTGCATGTATGTCATCTGAGGGTCTCTGTTCCCACAGCAGAGAGGACAGGGTTAAAGTAGCAGCTGATTCAGGGCTCTGGCTCACTCAGGTTGGGGCAAAGTAGGGGTATGGAATGCGGGGTCAGGCTGTGGTAGCAGAAGGAATCATGATGTTGCAACAGCATGAGGCACACTATGTGCTCTCCTGGGGAAGTTGTCCCTGCATCACGGGACCCTGGCAGTGGTGGGCTGCACAGGCTCCTGGGAGGGGAGATGTGGATAGTGACGTGTGCTTGTACACAGGATTCTTGGTGGCTGTAGCAGCAGCATTAGCGTTTCATGCCCATCTCTGTTGTCCTTGCTGATAGCCACAGCTCATGCCCTTCTCTGAAGCTTGTTTAGGCAGTTCTCTGAACCCTCTCTCCTCCTGCACCCTGAAACAATGGTCTCTTGACTCTCAGGCAGTTCCAGACTTTTTCCCAGACTCTCTCCCGGTTATCTGTGGTGCACTTGCCCCCTTCAGGCTGTGTTCATGCAGCCAACCCCAGTCTTCTCCCTGGGATCTGACCTCTGAAACCCAAGCCTCAGCTCCCAGCCCCCACCCGTCCTGGCAGGTGAGGTGACAAGCCTCTCAGGCAGGTGAGTGCTGGTCCGCAGCAATCCTCTGTGTGGGAATCTCTCTGCTTTGCTCTCTGGACCCCTGTTGCTGCGGTCTTCTCCGTGGCTCTGAAGCTTGCCTCCCCATGTACCCCCCATCTCCACCAGTGAAGGGGCTTCCTAGTGTGTGGAAACTTTTCCTCCTTCAGAGCTCCCTCCCAGAGGTGCAGCTCTTGTCGCTATTCTTTTTTCTCTGTTTTTCCTTTTTTCTTTTGCCCTACCCAAGTACGTGGGGAGTTTCTTGCCTTTGGAGAAGTCTGAGGTCTTCTGCCAGTGTTCAATAGGTGTTCTGTAGGAGTTGTCCCACATTAGATGTATTTTTGATGTATCTGTGGGGAGGAAGGTGATCTCCACTTCTTGGAGATCTCCACTCCACTTCTCCACTACCATCTTGAAGTTTCCACCCCCCTCCCACAAGATGCTTATTAATTAAAAGGAGAAACAATAGCAAATTTACAGTTGAAGAATTTGGCATACATCACTTTAACCGGATATCAAAGTAACATCATCAATCACCAATATTCAAGCTTTTTGGTATCATGTGCCTCGTGATATGATGTACTGAGAGCACATCATTTCTGAGTTATTCTTGCCAAAAATACATAACTTCAATCTAACTGTGAGAAAATATGACAAGACCAAATTGAGGAAGATTCTACAAAATACCTTGTCAGTACTCCTCAAAAGTGCCAAGGTCATAAGAAACAAAGGAAGATTGAGGAACTATTCCAGACTGGGGAAACTAACAAAATGACAATTAAACAAAAGTGACAGGGCTTCCCTGGTGGCACAGTGGTTGAGAGTCTGCCTGCCGATGCAGGGGACACGGGTTTGTGCCCCAGTCCGGGAAGATCCAACATGCTGCGGAGTGGCTGGGCCCGTGAGCCATGGCCGCTAAGCCTGCGTGTCTGGAGCCTGTGCTCCAAAACGGGAGAGGCCACAACACCTAGAGGCCTGCATACCACAAAAACAAACAAACAAACAAACTAAAAAACACAAAGTGACAACCTGGATTGGATTCTGAACCAGCAAAGGGGCATTAGTGGAAGATTGGCAAAATTTGAATAAAGTAAGTAAATTTGTCACTACTAGCATGTCTATATTCATTTCCTAGTTTTTATATTGTATTATGTTTATATAGGACATTATCATTTGGGGATGTGAATAGACAGGAATAAGTAAATACCATGCACTATTTTTGCAATTTATAAGTAGCCTAAAAATTATTTCAAGTAAAAAATTTAAAAATCTAACAATTGGCTCCTTTGAGTTCTCCATGTTAATTATCATTACTACAATAACATCCTCTCTATGAGGTCATGTGTATACCCCTTCCCATTATACTTGATTTTTGGTTTTAGTACTTCATATTAAAAAAAATAATTGATCTGGGATTTATTTTGGTATTCCTCAAAATGTTAATCTGTTGCCTTACCACCATTTATTGATTAGACAACTCTTTGCTTATTTGAACTGCCAATCTCATTTTATGCTAATAATTTTTAAATGTCATTGAGGCTGCTGTTTCACTTTCATCTTTATTTCATTGATCTCACTGTTCTTGTGCCAGTTCTATAATGCTTTTATTGTTATGGATTTATAATAAATTATTCTATATAGTAAGTCATATCTCTTTATTCATTTTATTTTATTTTTTCAAAATTGATTGGATATTTATACAGGTAGTTTTTTTTTATTATAGTAAATTAAAAATGGTTATTAGAGTCTCAAAAAGACTTATTAAGATTGTACTCATTGTTGCAAGGAAATAACTGGAAAATTTATTTGAGTTCTGTTTGGAGAGAGAAAAGTAAATTGCACTATGTCTCATGAGAGTCTAGGGTACACTATTTATATATTTGAAAGAAAAGAGGATTCCAGAAATATTCTGTGGTCCTTCTGGGGTACCTGGTAGAATCAAATGAGAAATTTCTCTGTAGGGTCATACTCTCAAAGTGGATACACAGTTGCAATTGACATATACACACTAATATGTATAAAATAGACAACTAATAAGAACCTGCTGTTTAGTACAGGGAACTCTACTTCACTTTGCTGTGCAGTAGAGACTAACACAACATTGTAAAACAACTATACCCCAATTAAAAAAAAAATTGGACACACAGAATTCTTACAAACAAATTCCTCCAAAGGTGATTTTATGATCTACAATTACAGACCACACAAAGTTACCAAGAGCAACTTTTTCTCTCTTTCCTAAACTCTGATGACATGAGCATTAGATCTTTGGTTATAGTCCCACAGGTCCCTGAATCTCCAACCATTTTGATTCAGTCTATTTTCTTTGTATTGTTCAAATTGTGTAATTTTAATTTTTCTATCTACTAGTCTAGAGGATCATTTCCTGTCCTTCCTTCATTGTGCTGCTGAGCTCATCCTTTGAGCTTTTTATTTCAGTTATTGTGTTTGTCAGTTCTAAAATTTCCAGTTTCATATCTCCCAATTCATTGATGAGACTTCCATTTTTTTGCTGAGTCTTTCTGTTTTTATCATTTGCTGTCAGTGTGCTTGTAATTGCTCATTCAAACTTTTCTCTTAATGGCTTTTAAAAATCTTTGGTAGATAATCTTAACTTTTCTGTCATCTCAGTGTTGACATCTATTGATTTTCCTTTTTCATTCAGTTTGAGATCTTCCTGGTTCTTGATATGACAAGAGATCTTCAGTTGAACCCTGGATATTTTGTATCATATCATTAAACTCTGCATCGTATTTAAACATTCTGTTCAAACTGGCTTCCTTTGAGACCACATAGGCAGGAGAAAGAGGAAAGGTATTGTGCTATTACTTCCAGGTGTGGCTAGAAGTCCAGGTATCCCAATTGGTCTCCATCGACACCAAGGTGTGGGGAGCTCCTTACAACTGCTGGGTGTAGGAGGGAGTTCTAGCTTCTCATTAAGCCTCCAGTGATACCTTCCTTGATGGCCAAGAAGAGTAGAAGTACCTTAGTACTACACCACATACACACACATGATTTCCACTGACACAGTGTGGAGGTCATAAGGGCAAGTGGTAAAAGTCCTGACTCTCCAATAGATCTTCTTTGACACCACACAAGTGAGAGCAAAGATGTCAACTTATTACTGCCAGATGGGGGTGGAAGTCCAGCCTCCACACATAGTCTCCATTCACACCATGGTAGTGTGGGGGACAGAGATGGAGGTGAGATTTACTCCCTTGATGGGGATGGAATCTCCAGCTCCCTGCTTTACCTTCTCTGACATGATCCCAGTAGGAGACTCAGAGTACCTTGTTACAGCCCAAGAAAGTAGAAGTCCATGTTCCTTACCTCTCCTTTGCTGGCATAGGTAGAAGAGGGGGCAGGGTTTTTTCTATAGTGTTTAGATGGAGTAGAGAAGTTATTGTCTAAAATTTTTTATCATAGGCTACATTTTCCTCATCCTTTGGCTAGAGATAGCAGAATTCTGTTGCTATTGTTTTCTGCATTTTGTTGTTGTTGGCATTTCTGGATTTCTGGTTCCTTTATCTACATGTCTGGGATATATGAGGTAAAAAATAAAACCCAGGGAAGTCACCACTACATCATTCCTTGCAGCCCAAGTTTCCTAACTAGTCTTTCTCCCTTATCCCTTTCAGAGTCTTCTTTTGTTTGTTTCAAAAAATGGCAGGGCTTTTGGTTACACTCAGTAGAATGTATATGGGAAAGTACATCTACTCCTTCTTCTCAGATGCAAATCTTACAATTCACTTTAAAAATACATTAAAAAATATTTTAGAAGAATGGTTGTGACTTAAATTTGTAAAGGCACCAGTTTTACAAAAACTTTGAGTACCATGACATGTTCAGTATAACTGGAACTGGAGCATTACAATCTCTGTTACTTCAATTTCTTCATTCCCCAGTGAGAAGTGGGGAGAAATATAAATTAAAATGAGTTTCATCATGTTTCATTAATTTTTCCACTTATTGTTTATTATCTTACTTTTTGGTTTTATGTGTTTCTGAACTGTAGAAGAGATTAGAAAGGAAGAAAAGAATAAGTTAATTAAACTTGGGCCTCTAAAAACTAAAAAAGAAACTCTTTAAAGTCTAGACAAAAATGTGAAGTAAAATTTTGATTAAACTGTAAGAAATGTATCTGAGATAATCAATATAAGGTATATATATTTAGTTTACATTTACCTTTGTGACTTACTCAGGAAAAACAAAAGTTACATGTGTTAGCAGTAAGTCTCAGATATCCAAGAACCTAAGCAAATATAAATAGGACTTTAATTTTAGGATTATTTTCTAACAACCTTTACCAAATTCCAAAATCAAATTATTTTCTCTGTCTTCTTTATGTTTCTCTCTGTCTTTCTCTTTCTCTTCTTTTCTTTTCCATTCCTTTCTTTCCTTTCCTTCTTTTATATCTATTTTGTTTTTTTTGTTTTTTTTTGTAAGACTTTCTGTCCTTAATCATTATATGTCAGCTAAGACTATCTTCTGGATATTTGTATGTTATAACAAAAAGCATCAGTGACCACCAGTCTGTGTCCAGAAAATAAAATTTCAGAGAAGAAAAGTCAAAAGAAAATCTATAAGTTAAATGTGACATACAAGGAAAAAAAGAGAATTTTCTTAGCAAAATAGGTTCTGAAATATCTGCTATCAACCCCCTTTGCTTTATGAACCTGTTAAATTTGTTTGTGCAAAACAATATACAGTAGCAAAGATTTTTACTGGATTTTCACTCCTGATCTTCTACCATATTTTGGCCTTGGTGAAGTATAGTGGAAAACTGACACAACCATTCTTTCTCTATCTAAAGTTTGTTGCCTAATGAACTATATATACAACATAAACTCATGCAGTGTTATATGTCAATTATATCTCAATAAATAAAATATAGCTAGGGAATAATACGAGATTAAATGTAGCTTTCTGTTTCATCTTTTCTTAAATGCTTGATCTGTAACATTTAAAAACATCCTAACTAGGGTTTCTCATATTGTGGCATCAATGTTTCTTTATTTCATGTTCTGGTTAAATTGAATATTTCTGTTGAATTGGAATAGTCTTCAAAAATATTCCACGGGAATTCCTTTACAATCTAGTGGTTAGGACTCTGTGCTTTCAATATTCCACAAGTTTGAAGTCTTCATCTACCTACATACTGTATATATTCAATTTTAAGTGTGGAAGATAATATTTAACACGTAAATATCTGAAATCTTGCCACTGTTTGTGGTGTTCTAAGAATTTGTTTCAAACAGTGCTGAGGGGCTTCCCTGGTGGTGCAGTGGTTGAGAGTCTGCCTGCCGATGCAGGGGACACAGGTTCGTGCCCCGGTCCAGGAGGATCCCACATGCCGCGGAGTGGCTGGGCCCGTGAGCCATGGCTGCTGAGCCTGTGCATCCGGAGCCTGTGCTCCACAACGGGAGAGGCCACAAAAGTGAGAGGCCCGCGTGCCGCAAAAAAAAAAAAAAAAAAAAAAAACAGTGCTGGGGATATTAAGCAGCACAACCCCTTCTGACAACAAAGGTGCTATCGAGGGCAGTTGCATCAATAATGGGTGGATGTAAACTCCGTAAATAATCATAGATTAGATATTGCGTAGCAGTTTCAAAAGCACAATTATAGCCCATTGTGTCACTAATGTGTGCATTTAGGCCTCTTAATAGTACATGTTGGCCTAATGACTGTGAGACAGTGGAACTAGTTATCAATGTGTAGATTCTCATTTCCTTGGTATATTTTAGGAGAAGAAATAACTATCTGTTTGAAATTATTTAGGTTCATTCTTACTGGAGTCAGGGGGTTGGGAAATATTTCCTCTAGTGGGCCCTTCTGGCCCTGTGTCATTAGGAAAAAAATTACTAAACTGTTACTCAAGTGTTTCTCAACCTTGCTTCAGAGATGCAGAGCTCAATTTATGATACCCATGGGTCACATTTGTCTCAATTCATCTCTCACACTGAAATGTGCAAAATCTAGGCATAGGTCTCCCCAGCTTGTTAAAGCCATTCCCTAATTTGCAAACCCACTGTTTCTAAAAACAGAAAGAAAATTTTTTTATTGTAAGAAAAAATATAGATTATCTCCTGCTTACCTCCAGTAAACCAGTCTTAATCTCATCCTAAAAAGTCAAATAAATTGTATTAATGTTTACCTGGAACCTATTTCCCAGCTGTTTTATGGGAAAAAAATATAATAAGTAATTATGCATCATTACCAAACACCTGATCAATTCCTAAAAAGTAACTAAAATACAGTAAAATTCTTATATACAAGTAACAAATTATCATGCTAAACTGTTAAATGTTTAAAGCATCATTTTCTCATCAGCAATCTATTTTTAACATTTTCTCTCTGTGCAGTAGCCTGTACAGTTGCATGTCATTACAGCAACACTACATTCATTATAAAAGTGGGATAGAAAGTAAAGCTTGAAGAAAGCTGAGAAAAAGAGAGGCAAGAGGATTTCAACAGTCTTTGTTTCTGTTTTCAAAAGTAATGTGGCAGAGGATTTGGGTGGTAGTGGAGCAATTTTAGGCAAACCATACTTTTCAGAAGAACTGGCAGAGATCCCCTATCCTTTTAGTGTTGCCCAAGCACTCCTGAACAGAAAGTAAGTAAGATTCATGCTTTAGGGTAAGAAAAATTTAAAAACTCATTTTTGCTTACACTTTGCTTAATTTCACCTATTTTTAATAAAGTATATTGGAGGAATCCAGGCTCTTTCACATGTAAATGAAAGGATATTATTATACATATAATTGCATCTGCACACCCTTGTTTTTGGCATTCCTCCTACTTTTCTAAGTATCTAAGCATAATTCTGATATCCTACCAATATTTTGGTAACAACTTCCCCACACAGTGTGTATTATGTTTTAAACTCTTAAATAAAAATCATCCTTGCATTAACATTGGCAAAATCAAATCAAAACAGAAGTAATCATGTATTCTTTGATATTTAAGGTTTTTAAATCTCAGTAAAGAGATTTACTGGGAAAACATTAGTGGGAAGAAATTTGGGGAGTTTGTTTAAACTGCAAAGAGAACTAAACTTACTGAACATACTACTTTCTATAAACTTTCAAAATGTTCCAATATCAAAGTTCTTAAATAAAATATGTTTGCATTTGTCCCTGGGCCTTCCCCAAGGACTTGTGTCACATCCCCCTAACTGATATCTCACTGCCTTTCACTCTGATTACAGGAAGAATTGCTTCATCCTGCCTTGGTTTCTCCAGACATTTCCTCTTAGACAGTGGATGTTCTCCCCAGTCCTGGACAGATTACTCTTTCCCTGAGTGCCATAAATTTAATGATAAATGATTAGGATTCATAATGCAAAGTCATGACCCCAATTAACACACTTTCCTTTCTATTTTCAGTTATAACTTTGAAACTTCGGATTTGATTTATTTACTTAATGCAAATGCCAGTTACAGTATATGTGATTTTGTGTTTTAATTATATTTCTGATCTCTTTTTTAGTTCTATTAGTATTTATTATAGGGATAAAACTGAGGTAAGAATAAAAACAAAGATAAGAAAATTCAGCAGGTCTACTACAAAACAAAGGAGACATTTTTAAAAAATATTTTTTTTCTTTCTTTACATAAACAATAAACAGTCAACTAAAAACGGCTACTCAGAGCACTACTAGGATATTTAGGAGATTTGAACTTGAGTCCTTAAGAACATTTATCCATTTCCGCCAGTGTGTGTCTATTTCTAGATTCATACTTATCACATATTTATTGTATGAAACATATTTATTTACCAACATATGTTTATATGTGTATATATTTCCATATTTATATTTATTTATACTAATATATATTTAAAATTGTATTGCTCAAGAATCATTGTTATTTCCAAGTTGTTAAGCTATACCTAATTTTTCTGAATTAGTTACTTTAGAAGACACTTATACCTTCTTATATAATAGAAGACAATTTCTTGAATATTAAAGTCTTAGCAATCAAGATAAATATTTTGTAAAACTAAAAAATGAAAATGAGAGCTTTAAGAATTAACATCGTTACTGTATCTCCTTTATACCTTTTAACCTTCAATTTTGCTAACAAATAGATAAATCAGTTTAGAAGCAGGCTAATTTAGGCTATATGTGCAAGCTTTTAATTACTCTCTCTTGAAAGTGCGGATGTTCTTGCAGTAATTTGTCAGGGAGACCTGTTACCAAAAAAATATGTCAATAAATAACTCATCATCTAACCATAATCAATGACCAAATGAAAACAGTAGCATACCCAGTGTGGGTCTTCAAAGAAATAGAAAAAATAAAGTCTCTACTCCCAAGGAATGGCACAGTCAGTGAAAGTGCAACACATATTTAGAAGCTGATGTGCACTTAGTCTACCAAGGCCAGATCAAGTAAACACTGTTCATTCATTTAGCTAGTATCTATTAACTACTTATTCTATTTACTTCACTGTGCTTACCTTTATAAATATCAAAATAAAATAAGCATTATGGCTGCCCCAAAAGATGTCAGAATATGTTACAAAAATAAATATGGAAATAAATAATTATAATACAATATAATAACTGCTATACCAAAGATCATCTGCAAGGCAGAGAGAAGAAGCTTATGGGAAAAAATACTTACTTTGACTAAGGAAGCCTGGGGAGGTTTCATAGAGGTGGGAGTATCAAAATTGAGTGTTACAGAATAAATAGCATTCTGTCCAGTAGTGGTGGTAGGAAAGGCATTCCAAATAAAGGAAGCAATTTGTGTAAAGACATGAAAAAGTGGAAGTATGGCATTTTTCAGAGGACTAAAGTAGCTTGGCATTGTTGAACTATAATGTAGCAAAGAAAAATAGCCGGTTATGGGACTGGACATATAACTGAGCCAGATCATATCAACACAATACTGTTAATGTCTAAGTGAGACAAGCAAGCAATAAAAGCAATAACCATGTATTGTGTTTCTATATAGGAACTCAAGGGGTTCTGTGCTGGAAATCTAGATACCAGCATTTTCAGCATATCAGATGGCATTCGAAATCATGGGTAGGCTATCTAAGTTAGAGGAGGGAAATAGAGTACAGATCCCCTTTGGACACCAATACTGAGTGTGTAGATTAGAAGGTAAGTTTTAAGTGGTCTATGGAAATAGGAAGAACATGAAGAATGAACATTCTTGCAGAATCCTGGGAGTAGTAAATTTCATATACAGAGTAATCAACAATCCCAAAGTCAAATAAGTAAAGACTAAATGTATGTATAGGATTTGGCAACTGGCACATTATAGTTTGTCTTAATGAGAGAAATTCTGTGGAGTGCCAATGTTGCAGTAGACATCTATAAATCTGTAACAAAGAGTAACTTGAAAGCCATGTTTTCCAATTTTAAGAACCAGGGACTTGAGAAAGAAAAAGATTTTGTGAATGGTAAAAGCTTAGTAGTCCATACAAAATTTAAAGTCTAAAGGACTTATGAATCATATTGTGGAGAAAGAATGTGTAATAAAATTATTATCTTATTCCAGATCAATCAGAACAAAAGGTGTTAATACCACAAACAGGGACCAAGGGTGGGTATTTGGTAAAAGAGAATCTAATGGGACAGAGCAAATATTTAACACCCAGTGTGTCATTAAGAGTTTATATATAAACCTTGAATAAATTTAGAGAATTCAAGAGACAAAATAAGCTCTTGCCAGGCTTTTCAGTTCAGTTTCACAGAGCTTCATTTTGGCATAAGAATTTTGTGAGTGTGACAATCATATTCACTAAACTTGGTTGCCGTAAAATGAGAAAATGGAAACATAAGTATATACAACACATTTTGAACTTTGAATTCTAGCTTACAGGTTGAAAGACAAAAATTTTACAATAACTGTACTTATAATATTTTGCCAATGTATGCACAATATAAAAAGATGTAAATTGTGACATTAATAACATAAAATATGGGGATTGGACAAATAAAAATTTAGAAAATTTTTATACAGTTGAAGTTAAGCTATTGTCAACATAAAATAAACTGGTATAAATATAGCATGTATTATAAAAGCCTCATGGTAATCCCAAAGCAAAAATATATATTATATACACAAATGATAAGAGAAAAGAATCAAAGTATACCATTTGAAAAAATCATTTAATGACAAAGAAAAACAGCAAGAGAGGAAGCAAGGACTAACAGAATTACAGAACAATCAGAAAGCGATTAACAAAATGGTGATAATAATTCTTGCCTATCAATTAGTACTTTAAATATAAGTGGCTTATCTTTTCAAATTAAAAGGCATAGACTGGTTGTACTGGTGAAAAAATGAGACCCAACTATATACTGCTTATGTAGCAGGGATAGCCATACTTATGTCAGACAAAATAGACTTTAAGCAAAAGATAGAAAAGAAAAAATATATAATATTATTATTATACAATAATAACCAGGTCAGTTCATCAAGAAGATATAACAACTGTAGATATATGTACCCATATTGGAGCACCTAAATATATTAAACAATACTTAACATATCTAAAGGCATAAATAGACAGCAATGTAAGAGAGTATTTCAATACCCCACTTTCAATAATGAATAAATCATCTGGACAGAAAATCAAGTACTTTAGCTACACTTTAGAACTAATGACCTGAGAGATATATACAGAACATTCAATCCAATAGCAGATGTGCATATCATATGTTGTCACAAAACAAGTCAATCAATTTAAGAATATTGAAATCACATCAAGTATCTTTTTCAACAATAATGGTATGAAACTGGAAATCAATAACAGGAGAAAAGCTGGAAAATTCACAAATATGTAGAAAATAGATAACACACTTCTCAACAAAAAATGGGCAAAAAGGAAATCAAAGGGAAAATAAAAAATATCTTGACCCAAATGATAATGGGAACACAACACTGAAAACTTAAGGGATCCAGCAAAAGCAGTTCTTAAAAGGAAAGTTTATAGCAATAAATGGGTACATTAAGAAAAAAAGCAAGATCTCAAATAAACAACCGAATTTTGCACCTCAAGGAACTAGAAAAAGAAGAACAAACTGAGCCCAATATTAGCAGACAGAAGGAAATAATAGAGTTTAGAGAAGAAATAAGTGATATAGAGACTAAGAAAAAAATAGAAAAATCAACAAAATCATTTTTTAAGGTTGACAAATTTGGGGATAGACTAAGAAAAAAGAGAAATGACTCAAATAAAAAAGAATTATAAATAACACCATGCAAAGGATTATAAGTGACTACTGTGAACAATTATACACCAACAAATGCAACAACCTAGAAGAAATGGATAAATTCCTAGAAACATACAACTCACTAAGACTGAACCATGAATTAATAGAAAATCTGAACAAACCAATAATAAAACAGTAGATTGAAACAGTCACCAAACGTCTCCCAACAAAGAAAAACCCAGGACCAGATGGTCCACTGCTGGATTCTACCAAATGTTTAAGGGATAATTAATTCCAGTCCTTCTCAAACTCTTCCCAAAAATAGAAAAACAGAGAATATTTCCAAACTCATTTTTCAAGGTCAGCATTACCCTGATAATGAAGCTAGACAAGGATACTACAAGAAAAGAAAATTACAGGCCATTATATCTGATGAACATAGATGCAAATCTTTTCAAGAAGGAATTTACCTCAACATAATAAAAGCCATAGAAGGAAAGCCAATAGTTAACATCATACTCAACGTTGAAAAGTTAAAATCTCTTCCTCTAAAATCAGAAACAAGACAAGAATGCTCACTCTTGCCAGTTTTACTCAATATGATATTGGAAATTCTAATCAAAATAATTAGTCAAGAAAAAGAAATAAAAGATATCCATATTGAGAAGAAGAAAGTAAAATTTTTTCTGTTTGCACATGGCATGAGCTTATACATAGAAAAAAAGACACCACTAAAAACTGTTAAAACTAATAAATGAATTCAGTAAAGTTACAAGATACAAAATCAACATACAAAAATCAGTTATGTTTCTATATACTAATAATGAATTATCTGGAAAAAATAAAGAAAATAATCCAATTTACAATAGCATCCAAAACTATAAAATATTTAGGAATGAATTTAACCAAAGAGCTAAAAGACCTGGATACTTCAAACTGTAAGGCATTTTTGAAAGAAATTAAAGAAGACACAAATGAATGGAAATACATTCCATGTTCTTGAATTGAAACACAAATATTGTGAAAATATCCATAATACCCAAAGTGATCTACAGGTTGGATGAAGTTCCTATCAAATTCTAATGGCATTTTTCACACAAAAACAAAACAAAACAAAACAAAAAACTATCCTAAAATTTGTATGGAAACACAAAAGACTCCAAATAGCCAAAGCAATCTTGAGAAAGAAGAACAAACTGGAGGAATCATAATTCCTGATTTCAAACTATATTACAATGCTATAGTAATCAAAACCATATGATACTTGCCTATAAACTGACACATATATCAATGGACTAGATTAGAGAGCCCCAAAATAAACCCATGCATTTACAGTTAACTAATTTTTGACAAGAATCCTAAGAACATAAAATGGGGAAAAATAGACTTTTCAACAAACAGTATTGGCGAAACTGGATACCCACATACAAAAACATGCAACTGGACCCCTATTGTATAACACTCACAAAAATTAACTTGAGATGGAATAAAAGCTTTAAGATCTGAAATCATAAAACATAAAAATTAGAGAAAAACTTCTTGACATTGACCTTGTCGATGATTTCTTGGATAAGACACCAAAAGCACAGGCAACAGAAGCTAAAACAAACAAGTGAGACTACATCAAACTAAAGAGTCCTGCATTGCAAAGGACCCAATCAATAAATTGAAAAGACAACATATAGAATTGAAGAAAATATTTACAAACCGTATATCTTATAAAGGGTTAATATATAAAATATATAAAAAGTCATACCACACAATAGCAGAAAAGCAAATAATCTAGTTAAAAATGGGTGAAGGACTGAAAATACATTTTTTTAACAAAGATATACAAATGACTACTTAGCACATGAAAATGTGCTCAGCATTACTAATCATCAAGGAAATACAAGCCAAAACATAACAAGTTTATCACCTCACTAATTGTTAGAATGTCAGTTATCAAAAAAATAAGAAATTACAAATGTTTGTGAAGATGTGGAGAAAAGAGAAACCTTTACACTTTTGGTGGAAAAGTAAATTGATATAGCCATTATGGAAAACAGTATGGTCGTTTCTCAAAAAATTAAAAATAGAACGGCCATATGGTCCAGCAATCCAATTCCTGAGTATATATCTGAAAGAAATGAAATCAATATCTTGAAGAGATGTCTGCATTCCTATGTGCATTGCAGCATTATTCATGATAGCCAAGATATGGAAACAGTTTTCTTCAGTTGATGAATGGATTAAGTAGATGGTATATGTATATAAGTAATGGAATATTATTCAGCCATAAATAATGATATCCTGCCATTTGTGAAAACGTGGAAGAAACTGGAGGACATTATGATAAGTGAATAAGCCAGACAGAAGAAAAAGAAATACTGTATGTTATCACTTATAGGTGGAATCTAAAAAAAAAAAAAAAAAAAAAAAAATTCATAGATACAGTGAATAGAATAATGGTTGCCACAGGCTGAAGGATGGAAGAAATAGTGAAATTTAGGTCAAGGTTAAAAACCTTTAGTTTTAAGAATAAATTCTGAGGTACAGCATGGTGACTATAGTCAATAATACAATATTGTGTAATTGAAAATTGCTAAGAATAGATCTTAAGCTGTCTCATCACAAAAAAGGGAAGAGTTAGGTATATGAATATCAAATCATCACATTGTACAGTTTAAATATATAAAAATGTATTTGTCAATTATTTCTCAATAATTGTTGAAAAAAATCCAAGTCCATATCCATGTCTGGATATGGATATAGGTAAATACAGCTATCTCAAATGTCTGAGTAAGAAATTACAAATACCTAGAGTAAAGCAGTCTAGAGACTGAATCAAGTATTAAGTAGGTAGTCCTAGCTATTGATTAGATGGTGGGTATCAGAGAGCAAAAAGTCAAATTTTTCTTTCAGATTTCTTACAAATAAAATTATGAGAATTTATATGTTATGAAAATAGATATAGCCCAACAGAAAAGTAAATTGTAACTTAAAATTAGTTTTGGACACAGAAAATTACACACAAATCTAAGCTTAAAATATTACTTTAAGATAATTTAAAAATGTCAAATAGACTGTAAGTATATTAAAAATATATTCACACACTCTGAAGCTTTTGCTTGCTTTTTAAAGCATTAATAAAAACCACCAAAGACTAAATTTCACTTTATACAAATATTAGTATATAGTTTCTGTAAAGTCACCAGTAATAGGGCTAAAATAGACTAATATCAAATTTACTTCTTTTGTAGGTAACTTGGTCCCTTTTCGTATTTTATTTTACTTCATCTTTAATTTATTCTACCAAACAACATGTCAGTAATACCATTTCCACAGAGCCACTTCATTTTAAAAGAGGCAGAGTGAGATGGGCTCATTCATCCTACTGCTAAGATAGTTTTCTTAATTCCTATCTTCAAATAAGTTTCATAGGGATTAATTCAATGGAATTTGAGACAGAAAAGAAAGACTTCTCAGAAAACATATCATTCTTTTTCCACCCTGCTTGAGGGTATCTTAGAGAATTGCTAAATTGCTTGGATAGAATGGAGAGTATGGCATCATTATTTCTCAGCAATTTAAAAATAAATACAACAGTTAAAGTCCTTGTGCCATTATGATGACCTTAATACTATAAACATTGGGAATTAGAACATGTGACTTTGTTTTAATTAGTTTATTGACAATTGTCACTACAAAGGAGGCCAGAAATGCTTTTAAAGGGAGATAAAGCAAAGTAGATGGCTTAATTTTGTTTGTAAAATCTGGCATATTGCAATAGCCTAAAAAAAATTCATAGTTTACTTAGCAGAACAAACAGAAATTATAGAATTTTATTTTAATGTGTCCACAGTAAGTTCAGAATACCCAGTCAAATAAGAAGTGCAAAATAATGTTGATCAATCATAACTGTAGCTTTTGTTATGTTGGAAAGATTAATTTTAAATATTAAGGCAATTCAGTTGGGCCCCAGATTTCTTATATAACTATAAGATCTAGGGGGAAAAATATACCCCTTAAACTCTACTATATACAAATGGACCTGAAATATATATATATATATATATATATATATTTTTTTTTTTTTTTTTTTGCGGTATGCAGGCCTCTCACTGTTGTGGCCTCTCCCATTGTAGAGCACAGGCTCCAGAAGTGCAGGCTCAGCGGCCATGCCTCATGGGCCCAGCCGTTGTGCAGCATGTAGGATCATCCCGGACTGGGGCACAAACCCGTGTCCCCTGCATCGGCAGGCAGACTCTCAACCACTGTGCCACCAGGGAAGCCCAGACATGAAATATATTTTACCCACAGAATTGAAGTTGAATGATACTGAGGAGGTTTTTATTTTTTATTTTTTTAATGTTTGAAGATTCTTTCCTGACAACTAATGCTCCTTTATGAGCATTGTAATAAGACAGAAATGTAAACCCATATGACAGGCGGATCATTTGATAGTAGTTGTATATAAGCTGCTACTAACACAGACACTCAGGAGTCTGCTTTTAAGTCCCAGGTGACCAATAAAAGCAGAAATTAAAGGTATATCATATATACACAAGGAAAATTCCAAAGGAGTAGGACACATAAATGTAAAAAAAAATAATAGTAATAGTAATAATAACAGTACAAGGACCTATGAAGAAAACAAGGATGCATTTCTTTTTAGGATCAAGGAAAATATTCCTATTAAATATCATTCAGAATTTAAAGGCAGTGAAAAAGGAGATAAAATCAATTTCATGGCAGAAGACATGATAAGCAATGTAAAAAAGTAATAAGAATAATAACAAATTGGGAAACATTTATAATATATCAGAAACAAAGGGATAAACATGTATTCTTCTATATTTTTGGTAGAAATGGGATAACTAGAAATGTTACATTTGTATTACCAGTTGAGTCATCAGTCTTACTTGTGAGAATCTATTCCAAAGATACTCTGGCAAAATATAAAATGATTACACAGAATGTTATTCATAATGATATTGTTAGTAATATCAAAAATTAGAAGGAATACATAAATTTGTCAAAAGGAAACAGACTTTAATATAATCACATATTGCACAACATACAAATGTAAAAAAGAATGAGAATTCTCTCAGTCATGGGGATACTATTAGCTAATAAAAAGCAAGGCAAAGAGTAATACACAAGCATTTTATTTTCACATAAATAAATTTGTTTTGCTTTCATAAATGAGATCAATATTTTCCCGAAAAAGCTTTTGACAATATCTAATGTCTATTCCTGATAAAACTCCTGAACCGGATAAAATGTATCTACAAAACCTTAGTGCTAACATCTTACTTAATGGTGAAAGACTGAATGATATTTTCTTCAAAAGATCAGAAACAAGATAGCAAAATCTCACCACTTTATTCAATATTGTAGTAAAGGCTCCAGTCAGTGCAATAAGGCAAGAAAAACGAGAAAAAAAAAAGCATCCAGAATAGAAAAGAAGAAGTAAAACTATTTAGAAAGCTGTTGGAATCTATAATAGCTACCAAAACTAAAAAGTGAGTTTAGCAATTTTATAGGATACAAACTCAACAGTGAAATAAATTGTATTTTATATACTAGCAATAAGCAATCAAAAACTAAAATAAAAATACAATTTTCAACTGTATCAAAAATATAAAATACATGGAGGTAAATCTAAAAAAATGCAAAGGGCCTGTGCATTCTTATGTAGGAAATATTGCTGAATTCAGAGTTCTTAATAAATGAAGATATAGACCATGTTCATGGGTAACAAGATGCAATATAATTAAGATATAAATTTAACTCAAATCAATCTATAGTTTTGATACAATCCCAAAATTTCAGCAGGCTCTTTTAAAAATAAAATGTGACAAAGTGATTCTACAATATATGTATAAGGAGAAATGCAAAGGACATAAAATAACAAAACAATGTTGAAAAATAATGAAGTTGGAAAACTAACCCTGTGTGATTTCAAGACTTACAGTAAAGCCACTGTAATCAAGGCAATGTGCTATTGGTATACAGATAGACAAGTAGATAAATGGAATAAAATAGCAAGCTAGAAATAGATTCAAACTATATAAATAACTAATTTTCAACAAAGATATAAAGGTTAGTCTGCAGAGAAAGGGTATCTTTTTTCACAAATGATAGTGGAAGGTAGATATTCATATACAAAAAAGAACTTTAATCAATAATATGAAACATATAGAAAACATTAGTTTTAGATGGTTAATAGACATAATGTAACACCTAAAATTATGAAACTTGTAGAATAAAATGTAGGAAAAAAATCTTTCTGACTTGGATTAGGAAATATTTCTCAGATATAATACCAAAAGCATGATACATGAGAAAACAAATTAATAAATTGGAATTCATGAATGAAAAAAACATCACCTGTTCTTAGAAGGATACCGTATTTTTAAGAGGGCTGGCAAAATATTTGGGGAAAATATTTGCAATGTATATATGTCTGAAAATGTTTTATATTCAGAATTTAGAGAATTCTCAAAACCCAATAACAGGAAAACAAGCAAGACAATAAAAAATGAGCTAAATATTTGAACAGACTTCATCAATGAAGATACACAGATGGCTAATAAGCACTAACGTGAAAAATGGTCAAAAGTATTAGCCATTGGGAAATGCAAATGAAAACCACAATGATGTAGTACATACTTATTAGAATGTCTAAATTAAAACTACTGACTATACCAAGTGTTTGCAAGGATGTTGAGGAACTGTAACGCCTACATTGATAGTATGTAAACTTGTTCAATCACTTTGGAAACCAATCTGAGAATTTCTGAAAAAATTAAACACATCTACCATAGAAACTAGCAATTCCACTTCTGGGTATTTATCCAAGGAAATAAAATCCTGTGTCCAAATCAAATGTTGTACACAAGTGTTCTTAGAAGCTATTTTTGTAGTAGCCATAAACCGAAGATACTCTAAATGTCAATTGGCTGGTGAATAGATAAAGAAATGTAATATATCCTCCCCATGGAAAACTACTCAGCAATAAGAAATATCAATACACACAACATGGAGTTCACAACCATTATAGTAAGTATAAAAAGCAAACACAAAAGACTGTGCACTATAAGATCCTACTTAAACTCTCTAAAAGGCAAATCTACAGGGACAAGAAATAGATCATACTGGCTTGGCAAAGGGGATAGGGTGGGGCTGGGGCTGGTGGCAGCCCTACTCTGGAGGGAGAGTTTCACATCCAGGGAAAGAGAACTTTGGAGAGTGATGATTATGCTCACTCTCTGGATTGTCATAACACTTTCATGGATCTAGACACGTGTTGAAACTAATCCAGTTGTGCACTGTAAATATATGCAGTTTGCTATATATCAACTATGCCTCAATAAAGCTGGGAAAATAATAAATAAAATAAAAATTAAGATGACATAAGAGCCCACAGAGAGCTTCTGATGGCCAAATATGGAAGGATTTGATCATTGGAAAGAAAAATAATTACAATAAAAAAATCTCAACTTCATAATGATACACATAAAAGAGATGGGAAGGAAAGGGAAAGGAAAGAAGTCAACATTTATTCTATATTTTCTGTGTAAACTATATTTCAGGGTAACCAATTAGGTAAAGCTGAGTATGAAAAGTTATTCATTATGGAAATGATAATATCAGCTAGTAAATGTGAAATAAGTGTTTCAGGCAAAGTACATTAGTGAATAAAACCATTAGATAAAGGATTGATGAGTAACTTTACAATGAGGTTCAGGATGTAATAGTTTTACCTACTGTTCACTCTCAGCATCACTAAAAGCAGGACAATAAGGTAGTATATGCTGCCTGATGTAATATAACATGACAAATTCAGCATTACTAATAAATATTGTTAGTTAAAGAAAGTTGAAACTAAATCTGTTCAAATCTTTACAGATGTCTTACAGGAAATGCAGGAGGAAGAAGCTAAGTGACACCATGAAAAAGCAGAGTTAAAACCACAAACTAGTACAAATTATTCAACAAGTATAATGGAGCAAAATTATTCAACAAGTTAATGACATAAGAAAGAGAAGAGTTAATTAAAAAAGCAAAGGCATAAAAATAAAATGCAATTTAAGAACTTGTTTTAGATTCTGATTTGTATAAACAATTTTAAATATAGCTAGATATTAGATGATAGCAGGAAAGTATCAATTTTGTTAGTTATAAAAATGTAAGTAACTATTTACATTTTGGGGAGAGATATACATCTTAACATGTATGTTGAAATGATGTACGGTCTTGAAGTTGCTTTAGAATACTTTACAACTGTATCAAAAAAGGAATGGATGAGGCAAGGATGAAGTGGCAAAATCTGGAGAGTCATTTGATCTAGGCGCTGGAGCGAGTGGGTTTATTACCCTTGTGTGTGTTTGATATTATTCACAGTAAATATTTTGAAATTACAAAATAAAAATATTCTGAAAACAAGATATTCTCCCTGTCTCTTCTCAGCTAAACTGGCTTTACTGCTTTTCTACTTGTTACTTGGCCTTTCTAACTCAATCACTTTCCCTGCTCCGCAGATCACAGGAATAGACCTAGTCTGGGATTTATCTGAAAGTTGCTTCAACCAACTATAATTTAAGAAGGATGCAAAGTGAGTATTGATGTGGATTTATAAGAATGTGATTAGACCATTTTATGGAGATTTTTCCATCCTTCTCACCAAAAGGAAATACAGAAACCTATTCAGCTATATGAAATACATGTTTATTATTTCACAGTGGTTTGTGCAATAGTACATAGATGTAAATGAGATATTCTAGGACTTTTTTCATATAAGTAGTAAGTAATTTTCAAAATTTGAACGACAAAAATACCCTTCAGATAACATTTACATTGCCTCAGAGTTCTCAAATGTTTACAGCAATTCTCATTGCACTTTATTATGAATATAGAAGATTTTGGAACTAAATGTACATTAATTGTAACATAAAAGTCATGTCCATTCAAATACAATCTCTGATTAATCACTTTATGTATTTACTGCTCTATTCCTTCCAAATAAGGTAGAGGATAGGAAGATTCTAAGAGAGAATTTATAAAAGAAACTCTACTGTTCACCATATTTTTTAATATTCTTTATTGCATAGAGTCACTTCCAACATTCTTACCATTACCTTTGACTGCATGTGTTAACATTATTAAATTGTTAACATGTTTCTATCTTATATACTTTATAAATGTATTTCACATATCTATCTAACATATAAAGAAAAATTAAGTAGAACACATATTTTTGTTCAAAATAAATTTTTAGAACATATGTAATTCTCCAAAAGATGATATATTTATTTTTACAGCAAAACTATAAGATTTAGCTGAACAAATGACACTAAAGCTGTGATTTGTTTTCAGAGAATTAATGAAGCACAGAACAAATGTAATTAATTATTAAATTCAGTAGGTAATCAGACTAAAATACAATCTAATTCCAATTTAAAAAGTAAAAGTCTACTAATTAACTCTCAAATCCAGAAGCATGCCAGAAATGGCTTATCATAAATACATCTTTAATTTTATGTATTTTACTTGTATATATAAATATATATACATATATATGTATATAGGAAGACAATCCTATTTTTGTCAGGTTTGTCCTCAATTTCTGTTAAATTATTCATACTTATTCAAACACACTAATTTAAATATTTCTAATAAAATAAATTCAGAAATTTCTTGTTAGTCATATACAATCATAAGGATGAAAGAACGTGTTCATCTGCTGTTTGTTTTTTTATCCTGTCTGAATGTGATTTGGTACTGTATTCAAAGTGGAAATGAATATCCCCAAACTGAGGAAAATAGACCATTTTTGAAGCTTTTGTTCCAGTTTCATAAAAATCTGCAATGTTCAACTGTGGCATAAAGCTTCACTAACCTAGAAGTTAGGAAAATACTCTTTCAAGCAACATTCAAGAACTTTTTCATTTGTTCCAATCTTTTGATAGTTTGTGAACAGCAGAAGTGTTTTCATAGCTTCCTCAGTAGAGTTCAACAAATAAATATGAAATAGCATAAAAATAATGAATACTCTTCATGGCATGTTTGCTTTGTGACAGACATATGCACAACATGCTTGCCTTACAGGGATCCCAGACGGATTTCTATCCCCATTTCACATTGGCTGAGAGTGGTTGCCTGACCAGGCAAAAACCACACAGTTAGGAAGCACCGTTTAGTCACAAGCATATATAAGCCTGAGTTCTCAGCCACCACTAGGCCCTTATTTCTAGGTGGCAGAACTAGTGTTTGCTCCTGGCAAGACAGAAATAAATAATATACAGGCTCTGCTCCCTACATACACAGAATGAGGGCAAGCAGGCCATGCAACATTTGCAAGTTCCTATACCTCACTCAGACTCAATTTCCTCCCTTTAAATGGAGGGTAACAATATAACAGCATTGTTAACAAGGTTACATGAAACAGTGAATGTAACATGTGTACCACATAGTAGGCACTCAACACATTTTAGTTCTTTTCTATTCCATAATTCTGTAACACAGAAGAGATTCAGAACCAAGGAAAGAATTCTGAAGGCAAGTTAATTTTAAAAACTATTCAGTGACTTTGATTTATAACCAAGTAAGTTTCAGTTTGAAGAATAACATACTTCACATTTTAATAAAAAGTATAAAAAATCACCAGTACACAAAAAATCACTCTTAACCAAATTACTTTAATGACTTGTGGTAAATGTGCTCTTGAATGTTGGACAATTTGAGAGTAGCAAAGTGCTTTATTCTTACAAGGATCATTTATTCTGTATTTGACAGAAACGATGAACATTTCATTCTGCTTTACTTTTAAATGGGTATTATTGTCTTTGTTGTCACACCAATTGTCACACCAATCAGAAAAGCCCATTCATACTTAATAGGTCGACTGCAGAACAGAATGTACCTTTGACTGATTTATGACTTGAAAATTCTATGTAAACAATGTTGATATTTCCATTTTTACCAAGTATCAGCACAAGACACTTTACAACTGTTGTTTAAGCAAAACACAACTGTTCGTTGCTATAAAAAACAGTAGCAAGTAATAGAATGTTGGTATTTTTTTTTAAAAAACTGCCTATTTACTGAAAATGGGTAGTTATAACAGTAGTGTGTTTTAACCTTTAACTCGGTAAACTTTATGTTCACTAATGATCAAAACATACTGTTTGAATTTGAAGTTCGTGGAACTGTGGGTTAAGGATTAGAACATTTTTTGGGCAATGTTTGCAATTATATTTTTATAAGTGAAACTGATAATTAGCATATGAACTTTATAAGTATAGACCTTAAATGCTCTTTCTTTGTCAGAGCCTTGCTAGAATATTCTCTTAAATTTCTTATCCTAAATACCTTGATGTTGCCTATTCTCATTTAAATGTTAATGTGGTCAGCAAGTGTAATTGCATAGCATCTTTCTTATCAAACTCACTTTTAATTAAGTACTTCAAAAGAGAGACCAAACTTTCTAAACATTTTAGGGCTATAATGTTTCTTTACAATGATGTGATCAGATTTCAAATACCCACAGACAATTTTATGAGAAGAAATTGCTCTAACTCTCTTACTTTTTTGAATTGGTGTATGAAGAACTACATCTCTTTCTCTGTGTTGGGACTGCGCTTTAAGAGGACTGTATGTGTGTGTGTGTGTGTGTGTGTGTGTGTGTGTGTGTGTGTTTTGCTGATCGGTACAGGAATTCAGGAGAAAATGCATTACCCTTGAGTTCCAGGGAACTTAGACAGATTTATGAGATGTATTTGTGTGCTCAAGCATATCAAGACCTGCATAAAACCAGTGCATTCCCTAAACTCAAAATCATTTAGTAATCTCTCTTACAGTCCATCTCCTTATCAAGGAGAAATGCCCTGCAACCATTACTAAAGTTTCAACGCCTATCATTTAAAACAAATCTCCAGGCAATCCCTTGCTTTTAATATCAGAGGCTTATTACTTGTACTTTACATATAGACACAAATATGGAAATTTGTATTTTAAAAGTCTCATGCTTATATGCGTGTATACAACAGAAACAAAGGCTATTAAATATGTTTGACTTTTTAATTTAAATGTCTGCTTTTTGTCTTTTAAAAAAGTTAGTAAACTTGACCAACAGGACTGTCAAATCAAAGGTCAAACTAATACCTGGAAAGGTGCAACAATGGATTTAGTGGGGGCAAACTGGTTAAAGTAAAAGTCGAGCTTAATTCAAAGCAGCAGGAGCAACAGATGCTGTTGCCTTTATTTTCCCTTGTTGCCAGATGGAAAGGGAGAAATAAATACTAGGATGGAGGAGAAAGCTGCTGAATTGTGTTTCTACTCTTTGATAGCTTGCTGCCACATTTCAGTACACAAAGTGGCCTGAGCAAAGTGCTTTATTTGGTGTGGACATTCCAGCCCTGGTGACCAGCTCTCTCTTTAAAACAGGGGCATCAGTAGGATGGAAATCATACATAAACATTATTTTTTTCCTCATGAGAAATGAAGTAATTATGTTGTATTCTTTTATTCTGAGAAATCTTATGGCAACTATGAAGTTATGTGTTCCCACACAGGACTGTGTTGTCTTTAAAGGCAAATTTAGGTCTTGTATCACTCTACCTTCAGCAACTTGCATTACCTGGCATAGAGTATACACTCAGTAAATGGCCAAGATTCAACACAGAATCAATTTTATTTTTCCAATATTACTGAAGGATTATTGTGCACCTACTTTGTGCCCGTCATTGTTATACTGCCTTGCGAGAAAAGTCTTCTTTTGCACTTCTTTTTGTGATAGCCCTTCTGAGGTCATGTAACCTAATGGAGTACATTAATTTTGAATTTAATAATTATTTGTTGAGAAGCTGGCATATGTTAGGAAATTTTAGCATTGGAGATACAGTAGTGAAGACAGCATTAAAAATTCCTAATCTCATAAAGATTGTATTAAAAGCAATAAAAATAAATAAGTAAATAATACACAGGCATACCTCAGAACTATTGCAGGTTTGGTTCCAGACCACCACAATAAAGCAAGTATTGCAGTATAGCGAGTCAAGTGAATTTTTGTTTTCCACTGCAAGTAAAATTTATGTTTACACTAAACTGTAGGCTATCGAGGGTGCAATAGCATTATGTCTAAAAAAAAAATGTATATAGCTTAATTAAACTATACTTTATTGCTAAAAATTACTAACCATCATCTGAGCCTTCAGGTAGTTGTAATCTTTTTGCTGGTGGAGTCTTGCCTAGATGTTGATGGCTGCTGACTGCTCAGGGTGGGTGTTTGCTAAAGGCTGGGGCAGCTGCTGTGGCAATTCCCTAAAATAAGACAATGAAGTTTGCTGCATTGATTGACTCCTTTCATGAATCATATATCTGTAGCACCTAATGCTGTTTGATAGCATTTTATGCACAGTAGAAATTCTTTCAAAACTGGAGTCAATTATTTTGAACTTATAAACTAAGTTTATGTAATATATGTAATATTCTATATCCATTGTTGTCATTTCAACAATCTTCACAGCATCTTCACCCGGAGTAGATTCCATCTCAAGAGACCTCTTTCTTTGCTCATCCAAAAGAAGTGACTTCTCATCCATTAAAATTTAATCATTAGATGGCAACAATTTAGTCACATCTTCAGACTCCACTTCTAACTCTAGTTCTCTTGCTATTTCTACCACATCTGCAGTTACTTCCTCCACTGAAGTCTTGAACTTTTCAAAGTCATTCATAAGAGCTGGAATCAACTTCTTCCAAACTCCTGTTAATGTTGACATTTTGACCTCTACCCATGAATCAGAAATGTTCTTAATAGCATCTAGAAGAGTGAATCCTTTCCAAAGGGTTTTCAATTTACTTTGCCCAGATCCATCAGAGGTATCACAATCTATGGGAGCTATAACCTTACAAAATGTATTTCTTAAAAAATAAGAGTTGAAATTCAAAATTACTCCTTGATCCATGGGCTGCAGAACTGATGTTGTGTTAGCAGGCATGAAAACAAATTAATCTTATTGTTCATCTCCATCAGAGCTCTTGGGTGACCAGGTACATTGCCACTGAGCAGCAATCTTTTGAAAAGAATCTTTTTTCTGAGCAGTAGTTCTCAACAGTAGGCTTAAAATATTTAGTAAACCATGTTGTAAACAGATGTGCTGTCATCCAAGATTTGTTGTTCCATTTATAGAGCACAGACAGAGTAGATTTAGCATAATTCTTAAGGGTCCTAGGATTTTCAGAATGGCAAATGAACACAGGCTTTGACTTAAAGTCACCAGCTGCATTAGCCCCTAACAAGAGAGTCAGCCTAGGCTTTGAAGCTTTAAAGCCAAGCATTGACTTCTCTCTAGCTATGAAAATCCTAAATGGTATCTTCTTCCAATATAAGGCTGTTTTGTCTCCATTAAAAATCTGTTGTTTAGTGTACCCACTTTCATTAATTATTTTAGCTAGATCTTCTCGATAACTTGCTGCAGCTTCTGCATTAGTATTTGCTGCTTTATCTTGCACTTTTATGTTCTGGAGATAGCTTCTTTTTTTTCAACCTTATGAACCAACCTCTGCTACCTTCAAACTTTTCTTCTGCAGTTTCCTCACCTCTCTCAGTCTTCATAGATTTGAAGAGAATTAGGGCCTTGCTCTGGATTAGCCTTTGGTTTAAGGGCATGTTGTAGTTGGTTTGATTTTTCTACCCTGACCATCTGTTGCACTTTCTTATCTTTTGTGTGTTAATAGAAGTAGCACTTTTAATTTCCTTCAAGAACCTTTTCTTTTCATTCACAACTTGGCCAACTGTTTGGTACAAGAGGCCTAGCTGTCAGCCTATCTTGGCCTTCAACATGCCTTTCACACTAAGCTTAACCATTTATAGCTTTTGATTGAAGTGAAAGTTGTGTTATTCTTCCTTTCACTTAAACAATTAGAAGCTATTGTAGGATTATCAATTGGTCTAATTTCAATATTGTTGTGTCTCAGGGAATAAGGAGGCCTGAAGAGAGGGAGAAAGATGAGGGAATGGCTGGTCAGTGGAACAGTCAGAACATACACAACATATGCCAATTAATATAAGCATTTTATATTGGCGTGGTTTGTGACACCCCAAGCAGTTAACTTGTAACATAAAAGATCAATGATCACAAATTATCATAAGAAATATAACAATTATTAAAAAGCTTAAAATATTATGAGAATATAACCAAAATGTGACCCAAAGACACAACATGAGCAATTGCTTTTGTAAAAATAGCATCAATAGAATTGTTTAACGTAGGGTTGCCACAAACCTCCAATTTGTAAAAAGAAAACTGAAATATCTTCAAAATGCAATAAGGCATAGTGCAGTAAAATGAGGTAAGTCTGTAGTGTCTACTTGTCTAAGCTTGGGATCCTTAGAAAAGAGAGCCTTCATCAAAGCATAAACACAAATTCTTCATTGAGAAGTATTAAACCAGGGCAGTAAAAGCAAACGCCAAGTTTAGCGTGCCAGAGAGGATGGGAGCAAATCCAAGGTGATGTGTTATGGAGGTGGCCTGTGCTTCATAGCCATGGCCATTTGTCTATGAGGGATAACACTAGACAAGGTTTAGAGAAAAGTAGTCATTGGAAAAGAGGAAGGGAGAGAAAATTATCTCCCCATCTTCAGGCTCCTTCCTGTTGTTTTCTATTTCTCATTAGTCAAAATTTCCCACTACTCTCCTGCTCCTGTAGTGTTGGTGGTGGTGTGGTGGTGGTTAAGTCCCATTTACAATACTTCTGGGTTACCTGGCCTTTTGGGTTACCTGGCCAAGTCTCATGATATGAAGCTTCTTTGGAATGTGATAGTATTGATTGGACCTCTGTGCTTCACACTGGGTAGACCTAAGTGCCATTATAAACATTTTATAAATATAGCATTTGGCCAAGCTGTGGACATGTAACTCAAATCAGTCTGATTCTTTTCCTAAGTATGTTATTCTCACCTGAGAGGGGGACTTATGAACTTTCTGAGGGTCCATGATACAATCCTTGTGTTGTCTGTGGTCCTCTCTTTCTTTGGAGGAAACAACATGCAGCAAAAAAGAGAGAGGCAACAATAAGATGATTGAGTGGAGAGAGTTTAAATGGCTTTGTGTCTTGGTGTCTTTCCTTTAAGGTGGTATATAACCTCTGGTTCTGACAGCTTTTCCATTTGATTCAATCAGCTACCCCAAATCTTTAATAGATCACATTTTTTAAGCTGCTTTGAGTTGGGATTCTGTAATTTGCAACTGAAATAAATGCTGCCTAATGCAGCATGTATTATTTTCTTCATTTTTCATAAAAGAAAGTGGAAACATTAAGTCACTGATTTAGTTGTTATTTTGACTAAATTATACCAGCCACTCTGGTATGTGTGCCATTGATAGCAATCAATTGTTACATATTTACTGAGAATTACAACATAGGAAAACTATATGAGGACACTAAATTATATTGAATTTAAATTAATCTGACAGCTGATTCAAAAAGTAGTATGCTACTTTCCAGGGTTTCAGGCTAGTCGTTATAAATGCAAATATAAATTGTATACAACTCTAGACAGTTTTAGGAATTTTGTAGTAAGTATTTTGTATTAGTCTTGATACAAAATTCTTTGTCTTCATTTCTATCACATAGAATGGGAGCTAATGTTTACTCTAGCCTACTATAGACAAGACATTGTACTCACATACATTATCTCACTAATCACACTCAATCATCCCAACAACTCTGGTATCCCTCGTCTCCAAATGTAGAAACTGGTCCTCACAATGGATAAGTAATTTTCTATCAAGCTGCAAGTATTTGGAGAAAATGGGGCTAGATTATCAGTATGTCTGACCCTGGAACCTTTAACTAATGCACCACGAAACTAAAAAATAATTTTATACTTATTCTATTGTGGGCTTTGGATAAATAGTAATTTTAGACAATTCAATGTACTTTTGGCAGTAAATCAAATAAATAGTTATAAATAAAGTATAAACATATCATATACCAAATATTTCTCTTACAGACACTAACCGAAATGCAAACTTGGAATAAACTGCTTAATTGGGAGCATGCCCTAGTTTTGCACAAAAGCAGTCTACAAACTAACTATTTCTAATTTTCTTTTAAAATACTTTCCTCAAATGTATGTAAGCCATATGCAATATATTATTGCTAAAAGGGAAAAAAGAAACTGGGATTTTAAGCATATATCAATGCAAAGCTAATGAATTAACATATACCAGAAGGTTTCTTTTCTTTTCACAGCATCTAATTACTCTAAATATATTAGCGCATATATTAGCATAATTGTTGCACATACTGCTCTTAAATACCCATAGAAAAGATGTATATACTATTCTATATCATTCAACCTATTGAATATTTTAATTCATTGAACATGAACTTAAAAGAAAATGTAAGTGTGTGTGCATATATATATATATATATGTATGTATATATGTATATATATACACACACATACACATATATTCAGGTGTTAAAAAGCATCACCTCAGATAATTTGAATATGTAGATTAGTCTTGATAAACACTGAGAGGGCTTCTTATCCTTGATTTACTTGTTCAGATATTTTTAACTCATTCATCTCCTTAAAAAATCCCATAGAACGTTTTATTCAAAAGTTCTTCAAATACAAGACAGAATAAAACATGAAGGGAGAAAAATTGTATCTAACAATTATACAGCTGAAAAACCAAGTTTACCTTCAGATATATAGACAAATGTGAAGAAAAAAGAAAAAGAAAACAACCATACATGCTAATGAGACACCAACATCTACATCTAAATACAACCTATTCTCTCATACTAATTCAATCAACAAATTGGTACAGAAAATAATGTCACATGCTTAGGAACACTTAATATTTATAAACAAATTCAGTTACATATCATCAGTTTTAATAGTTTAATATTTTATCAGAGCAAATATGAGAGATTTGTAGAAGTTACAAGTAACAACACAAATAAATTGGAAAGCATTAAGGAACATTACAAGAACAAACTGTGTCAAATTATCTTTATGCCCCAAAATGTAAGAGAATGCTAATGAAGCATATTTAAGATAGACATAAATACACAAATATATGCATATTTATGTTTATATGTTTACCTTTGGGGACATGAGATCTTTAAAAATGGTTGAGTTTGTATTTTAGTAACAGTGTTTGCATTCATTATTAATTCATTATTAAATTCACCATTAGTGTTATTTGTCAAATATTTCCAGCTCTGAATTTTCTAGACGCAAGGTAAGATTGCACTTCCTATACCCCTTGAGGTTGGGTTGTGGGGGAGCAGTAAGGGGGGAAGGGGTTGCCTGTGATTCTCAAAGCAAATGAATGGTGAAGAGGATAGAGTATATAATGGCTGCTGAAAAATGCTTCAGAGTTTTCTTTCCCTCTGCCTAGGAGACTAGCAGTTTTCAAGATGGAGACTCATTTTGGGGGATATGGCCTGCTAAGTCAAGCTTAGGTCACAGATTGAAGAGATGTGGAGCAGAACACTGATTGAACTGCAATGGGCATGTCATTGAGCAAGAAATATTTTCATTATAATATGTCACTAAGATTTTAGAAGTTCCTGTTAATGCAGTATACATTAATCTATCCTGATTGATAGAGAAACACAATTTTTGTTCTTTTCAAATAGAATAATAGTTTGGCAACATTCTGGTGGTAAAAAAAGCCAGTAAGATGTGCACAAGTCCCTGCACCAACCTCACCCACCAGGGAGCAGACATCAGAAGCAGAGGAACTATAATCCTGCAGCCTGTGGAAAGGAGACCACAAAGCCAGAAAGTTAGACAAAATGAGGTGACAGAGAAATATGCTGCAAACAAAAGAATAAGATAAAAGCCCATAAGAACAACTAAATGAAGAGGAGATAGGAAATCTCTCTGAAAAATAATTCAGAGTAATAATACTAAAGATGATCCAAAATCAGAAAAAATAATGGAGGCATGGATCTAGAAGATACAAGAAATGTTTAACAAGGAGCTAGAAGATTTAAAGAACAAACTAATAAACAGAGATGAACAATACAATCATTAAAATGAAACATTCACTAGAAGGAATCAATAGCAGAATAATTGAGGCAGAAGAACAAATAAGTTAGCTGGAAGACAGAACAGTGGAAATCACTGCCACAGAACAGAATAAAGAAAAAAGAATAAAAAGAAATGAAGACAGTCTCAGAGACTTCTGGGACAACATTAAATGAACCAACATTCATCTTATAGGGGTCCCAGAAGGAGAAGAGAAAGAGCTTGAGAAAATATTTGAAGATATTATAGCCAAAAACTTCCCTAATATGAGAAAGGAAATAGTCACCTAAGTCCAGGAAGTGCAGAGAGTCCCATACAGTATGAACCCAAAGAGGAACATGCTGAGACACATATTAATCAAACTGAGAACAATTATAGACAAAAAAAAATTACTAAAAACGACAAGGGAAAAGCAACAAATGACATACAAGGAAATCCTCATAACGTTATCAGCTGATTTTTTCAGCAGAAACTGCAGTCCAGAAGGGAGTAGCATGATATATTTCAAGTGATGAAAGGGAAAAACCTACAGTCAAGAATACTCTAACCAGCAAGGCTGTCATTCATTTCCTAATAGCATTTTAAATACCACTAAGATTGTCTCTCAAGTTCTAGCTCAGAATTATACAAGTAAACTCTAGAAATAAATGACCATGTTAAGCTCTCTGAAGAAATTAAGCCAAGAGTATACCTTGCACTGAGACACAAATGGCTATACCTCAATGGCCTTGGGCCACAACAGAATATATCTCTAACATTAAAGGACCTCACAGATAGGACAAAAAACATGGCAACATTTAAGTAATCAATGAATATTTAGCTTTTATAAAATCAGAACTTAAAAATAAATTTCTTAATAAAAATATTCATCAGGTTAACTGTTTATAGCTCATGGAAAACATAACACAGGGAAATGTAAAGGAAAGGGGGCTTCAACAGCAAAAGAGACACCTGAAGTGTCTGGAAGTTGAGATGTCAGAAAAGGCTTCCCCAAATGGAAGTTGTACAGGGTGAAAAGGGATGGATTTGAAGAGAGCCAACTTGGATTTTGATCTCCAACTCTGAATTGGGAAACTGATATAGTTATGAAATCCCTGGACATGGTCTGAACCCCATTCTCTGAACCTCACTTTCTCTATGACATATTTCTCTCGTTTGTGCCCTTAACTTTTCTCCTCTATTGTCTTCTTTAGGGTTTAATCAGGCTTTCTCTCCTCTCTTCTAAATAAAAAAATCATTCTTCCTAAATTTTCTTTTTATCTATAGCCCTATCTACCCCTCTTCTTTACAAAGTTGTTGTGTTGGCCCCTTCCAAGCCCTGATCATTTACTTTTTTGATCTCAATTTTTCAAACCTGAGCTATCTCTTTTCTTCACTGAACACTTGATAAAAACTGCCCTCACCTTCATGATGCTAAATCAAAGAGACAATTTCAGTAATTTTCTGGCTGATGTTTCAACAATATTTGACAATGTTATAACTTGCTCTCTTTCAAAGCAAAGGACTCTTTGCATTCATTTTTCTATATGGTAGTTCAAGGGTTTCTTTCTAAGGGGGCTTCAGGAGAGAAATTTGATCATTAAAAAACTGCTAGGAGATATGCATTGTAGCTGAATTTGCAAAACAATCATTTCCCACGTATTGAGAAGTAAATTTTTGATTCTATATCAAAAACAAGATGGGGGGATTCCCTGGTGGCGCAGTGGTTGAGAGCCCACCTGCCAATGCAGGGGACACGGGTTCATGCCCCAGTCCAGGGGGATCCCACATGCCGCGGAGTGGCTGGGCCCATGAGCCATGGCCGCTGAGCCTGCGCGTCCGGAGCCTGTGCTCTGCAACAGGAGAGGCCACAACGAGAGGCCCACGTATCCCCCCCCAAAACAAACAAACAAACAAACAAGAAAAAAAAAACAAGATTGGAATACTGCAGTAATTGGGGTGGGGACGTTGCACTGCCAGAGCTTCCATGATACCTACAATTCCTAACTGCTTTTCTGCCTCTCTGATGCTTATCACATCCTTTTCAGACTCTTCTTTATTAGTTGTACCTTAAAGCTGGTTTTCATCAAGACTCTTCCTAAGCCCTTTGCCCCTTATCCTTTTGCCCTCTGACCCAGTTCCATAAGACTTTAAATGAAATGAAAGTAAATGAAACCCATTTGAGCTATGTTAGCGTTCTCTAGAAGGGGGATGGTGATTTGCTGGAATGATGCAAAGATATCAAATGAGCACTGGGCAGGAATTGTTCTTGTTCTTCTAAGGTCTGGAGCCAGGAATGGGTACCATGGAATGGCTGCTTGATTTCCTGAATTTACACACAATATTTCTAGTTACCAACACAGATTGGCTGACCACTGTGAGTCCCAAATTCATTCCTCAGGAGGGAATCTCATTACATACACAGCTTCCCCCACCTATTAAAATCAGTCTGCTCTGATATTAAAAATGTCTTACTTTTCCTAATCTTAATAGTTGTTGCTTCCCAATAAAATTTCTTTCAGAATTTAGCAATTATAATGCATTTCAACTTTTAAACACCTTGACACTTCACTCTGACGAATAACCTCTCACCACTTTTGTCCTACAAAGGAAAAAATATATATAGTATCAATGCTGAAAAGCTAAGCCCAGCTAGTTCAGTTCCTGGTTTTATAAGAAATTTCAATCAAGTAAAATGTTTTTTTTTTCCTTTCAGGCAGTTGGACCAAGTCAAAGACAGAGAAATACTATGAGCTAGTTTCTCCAAATTCAGTCCATTGCTACAGTTGCTCTGCTAGAAGTGATCCCTCTGCTACTGCAATTTAATAAAGATAGAAATGATTGAATTTCCTAACTTCACCCAAACCAATTAATCAGCAAGCAAATTAAAGTCAGCTGTGGATTGAAACCCTCAGTCACAGTTTAGACTTACTACCTTCAGTTATATTATTGACAAAAAAATATCAGATTTATAGACAGCAGGGCATTCAGACACTTTTGGAAATGAACATGATTTTTCATGTTATTTTTCTCAGGTTGCCTGCTGTGGAGTTATCCTCACACATCATTACTGAAAAAAATAGTATAAATATTTCCATTATAACTCCAATTGCCACAGAGTTTTAACAATTTAATTTTATAGTTATAATATTGCAAACTTTGCTTTGTCAAAGAAACGTTCCTTGTCTAAAATGTCAAATTAATACCTTTCAGTTCTCTTATAAATAGATAAATCCATCTTAAGTTAATTGGAAAAACAAAAACAAACACACAAAACCTTAATATTATAATTTTTATCCTTAAAATACCCAGGCTTAAGTTCTTGCTGCCATTATGGCTTTGCAGAGCCCTGGAATTTTGTGCTTGAAGGCTATGTGTATTTTTTCTGAATTGTTGTCTACTAACTCCCCTGTAGCTGTCTAATGGGGTTTGGCCACACTTCAAATTTAATGACACTAATTGCACTTAAACTGCTTTTGTAACAAGTATGCCAGTATTTAATATATTTTCTTCATAACTAAATGAATTTGAAAAGAATTCAGCACTCTTAGGCTTATAAATTACATGATTATACGTTTGGTAGTCTTAAATCTCAATAATTGAAATATATCTCAATGGTATACCAAAACTTTCTATAATTAGTCAACAATAATGGAGCTTCTGAACATGAAAGCTTTCTAACTGTAGGTTTACTGGACATGTTGATCCCTTTTCATACAGTCTCATAACATACTGCTTCTAGACATTTTACTAATGGAATCATGGAGCAAAAGGAGTGTAAGAAATTAGAACCTTAAAGTGGGAATTTCTATTTCACTTCCTCGAATTCTGAGATAAATTATGCTGACTGCTCCACTCATTCACCATTTCCTTATTTATGGACTTACTTGAATGTCTATTATACAATAGAATATATACCTATTTATTATTTTTCTTTTTCAAAATTATTTTATTGAAGTATAGTTGATTTACAATATTGTGATAGTTTCAGGTACACAGCAAAGTGATTCAGTTATATACACACATATATACATCTATTCTTTTTCAGATTATTTTCCATTATAGGTTATTACAAGACATTGAATATAGTTCCCTGTACCATACAGTAGGTCCTTGTCATTTATCTATTTTATATATTGTAATGTGTATCTGTTAATCCCTAACTTCTAATTTATCCCTGCCCTCCTGCCCCCTTTGGTAACTATAAGTATGTTTTCTATGTCTGTGAGTCTATTTCTGTTTTTCGTTTGTTTAACTTATACTTTATATTGGAGTATAGTTGATTAACAATGTTGTGTTAGTTTCAAGTATACAGAAAAGTGATTCAGTTATACATATACTGGTATCTATTCTTTTTCAAATTATTTTCCCATTTAGGTTATTACAGAATATTGAGCAGAGTTCCCTGTGCTATACAGTAGGTCCTTATTGGTTATCTGTTTTAAATATAGCACTGTGTGCATGATATTTGGGATTGACATGTACACAACTATTTATTTTTTTCCAAAAATAATCCAATCACTTTTTTTCAAAAAGAAGTGCAGCTATATAATTCAACATTTAAAAGTACTTTAAATACTCCAGTGAGCAGGAGACATTTTTTGATCACTTGTTCATGAAATTTCATGAAAGCATGAATATACCTAGGTACACACAACAATGACAAAATAAAATCAGTAATAATATGCTTGTACTTCTAAAATTAATGTATACAGACTACAGTCTACCACTGCTCAGGATCTTTAAAAAATCAATTCAGTTGTGTAAGTATGAAGTTCACACACAGAAGTAAATTAATTAAAATAAAACTAGAGATAGGGTCAAAATCCCAAAGATTTATATAAAATGGCAAGAATCACCACATTATTTCCATGTGTACTTTAGTTTTTGGTACAACCTCTTTATAAAAGGTAAATTGAATACATGTACAGGAAATAATATATCCTGCTAATGCCATGTTGAGGACATAACAGAGCACCATAGACTTTATGTATGTCTTTCTCACTGGTACTAGAAAAAACAAAAATAAAACCAAAAACAACCTACCAGAGCAAAGATAGTCTTTTCAGCAAAAGGTGCTGGAAAAATTGTCCATCAACATGGAAAAAAAAAAGAAAAAGAATCTAGACATAGATTTTACACCCAGCAAAATTAAATCAAAATGGATAATGGACCTAAATGTACAACACAAAACTATAAAACTCCAAGATAATATAGAAGACCTAGATGACCTTGTGTATAATGATACATTTTAGATACAACACTTAAAGTACAATCTATGAAAAAAATATTGGTAAAGTGAACTCAATTAAAATTAAAAATTTCTGCCCTGCAAAAGACAATATCAAGAGAATGAGAAGACAAGCCCCAGAAAGTATTTGCAAAAGACACATCTAATAAAGGACTGTTATCCAAAATATGAAAAGAACACTTTAAACTCAATAATAAGAAAATTAACAACCTAATTAAAAAATGGGTCAAAGACCTGAACAGACCTCTCACCAAAGAAGATGTAAGGATGGCAAATAAGCATATAAAATATACTCCACATCATATGACATCAGGGAAATGCAAATTAAAACAGTGAGATATCACTACACAACTATTAGAATGTCCAAAATGTATACAAACTGCCAGGTATAAAATAGATAAGCAACAAGGATATATTTTATAGCACAGGGAGTTATAGCCATTGTTTTATAGTAACTTTTAATGGAGTATAATCTGTAAAAGTACTAAATCACTATGTTGTATACCTGAAACTAATATTATAAATCAACTATACTTCAATAAAAAATAAATAAATAAATCTGAATCTGGAACACTGACAACACCAAATTCTGGTGAGGATGCAGAATATTACCAGCTGTTGGTGAGCATGCAAAATGCTATAGATACTTTGGAAGAGACCTTAGGTTTTGTTTGTTTTTTTCTTCAAAAGTAAACATACTTTTACCATATGATACAGCAATTGTGCCCTTTGTTATTTATCCAATGGAGTTGAAAATGTAAGTTGACACAAACCTATACACGGACATTTATGGCACGTTTATTCACAATTGCTCAAACTTGGAAGCAAGCAAGATGTCCTTCAGCAGGTGAATGGATAAATAAACTGTGGCACATCCAGACAATGGAATATTATATAATACTAAAAACAAATGAGCGATCAAGCCATGTTGAGACATGCAGAAGGCTTAAAGGCATATTACTAAGTGAAAGAAGCCATCCGAAAAGGCTACAGATTGTATGATTCCAACTATATGATATTCTGGGAGAAGCAAAACTATGGGGACAGTAAAAAGCAGTGTTTGCCACAGGTTAGGGAGAAAGGAAGGATGAATATGCAGAGCACAGAGGATTTTTAGGACAGTGAAACTAATCTGCCTGCTACTATAATGGTTGATGCATGTCATTATACATTTGTCCAAACACTTAGAATGCACACACCAAGAGTGAACCCTATTGTAAACTATGGACTCTAGATGATAATGATGTGTCCAGATAGGTTCATCAATTATAGTAGATGTACCACTGTGGTGGGAGATATTGATAACGGGGAAAACCATGTGTGTGAGGGCAAGGGGTATATGGAAATCTCTTTATCTTCCTCTCAATTTACCTGTGAACCTAAAACTGTTCTAAAAAAGAAAAGAATCTTAACAAACAAAAAAATAAACCGCCCAGATTTCAGACTTTAGGAACTTAGTGGCATGAAGATGCAAGAACTATATTTGAAATGTGCTATATAATGAATATTTTTGTAGTTTGTTACTAGCAAGAACAACTGTATGTTAGTATATCTTTCCTTATATAATAAAAGATAAGCCTGGGTATATATTTTATTATAACTTTAACTTGATTTTTGTAGTCTAAAGCTAGAAGCTAAAAAGCTAAAAAATGAGCTTAAGGAATTAGTTTTTTAAATTGTATTGTTTACACTGAGGTCCATGGGGAACAATCTTTAATGTCCCAACAGATGGTTCTCCACGATTCCACTGTGAATGTCTGACTTTTCTAGTCACATCAATCCCTAGCTTTTGGAGTCTACTGTGTCTTACATTATTTTTTCTTTTATCACACTGTTTATCTAGTCTCTTATATCTTCCACAAAAACAGCCATTGTGTTTTAGTTGCATATGTCTTGCTATCTATGGAATTATCTGGAATACGTTTCCTCCTACCCTGTTCCTTCGCTGACCCTTGCTTGTTTTTCACTATTCTAAGCCAATTGTAATGGATACTGTAGTATTATACTCTAAACCTCTTTTCAAATCCTATGCACACATACTTCAACTACTGGGAATATTAACTGCTGATAGCTCACAGCTCTGCCCCTCACTGAGAATTGCCTTGGCAACAGGAAACCCTATTGCCAAGGAGCTGCCCACCGACAAGAACAGGTTGATGCAGAAAAACAAGACCCACCCTCCATGACTCAAATATGTACAACTATAAAACTTATACCAGATCCAAGGCTTTGCATAATAACAACTAAGTTTTCAGTTGCAACTACAGTGAAGGTCAACTTCTGCTGCCCAATCCAGCGATCCTCTCTTCCTTATGGTGGTATCTCACAAGACCACTCCTCAATGAATCTTCCACACATAATTTCCTATCTCAGAATCTGTTTCCAGAAAATCCAATCTAAGATACCAACACTTGAATTCTCTAAGATATTTGGAGAACGGAGAAAATCAGGGAAAGGAACACTTTACAAAGAGGGATTTTGCTCTAACCTCAATATGAAATCATAATAAATAAAACAGACTGCTTTCAATTATACCAATTGTAGGCCTAACACGTAGATGTGAGTCCAAATACAACACCTCTATTACTCAATTCCTTTTAAGACCAAACCCAAAATCCATATCTCTGAACTTTATGAAATGGAAGATCTTGACTTTTGTAGAGCAGACCAACCATGAAGGAGAAGTTCTAATTCTTTCTAAATCAGCACCCCTTAGTAGCTCTGGACTGTTCTTACAACTTCAAGTACAGAGAACACATATTCTTAAAAACAAACAAAAAAACCAGAAAGGACACTTGATTAGATAAAACCTACCTCCCTGATATTAATGATTGGTTTTCTAGGAATTTATCACATTCAGTGGATATCTTTGGACCTCACTATAAAAATTAGCACACTTCTCTTTGGGAAAGTAAAGGAGATAAATTATAAACTTCTTAGCAGCATTACTGATTACAAAGTCTGTTACATAGGGTTTTACATATAAGGATGGATATATTTTAGTTAGTATTATGTTTATTATCTGACAGATTTTCAGCCAGATTGCAAACATCTTTAGAAAAGAACTATGACCCTTTACCTGTGTTTCTCAGCTTTAGTCATAATAGCCCGTGACATATGGTAGGTGTTCAACAAACTGTTTTTAATAAAATGATTGGATAAATTTTAAAAATTGGTAAAATATGTTTATCCAAGTAATTGATAATATTTTGGAAAAAAATTTAGAAACTGATCTATTTGTATGCCATTGGTTATCTCTTAATTTTGCACAACTCTATTAATCAACATTGAACTCAGTCATCTATGAATTCAGCTATGTCTCTAATGTCTTCATAAGACTATTAATTAGAAGATTTATCAAATGTACTCCTAAAGTCAAGCTAAATTATTATACAAGTCTATATATATATGGCCATTGCAAATGACCACGTAATTTGTGCACTACATAGCTACTGGGAACACCATTTAAAGGGCACCAGTGAAGCTGCTCAATCAGGCAGACCTCTAAAATCTCCCTGAAATGTACTCTACAGACCTATTTAAAAAGAAATTTTATTTCTTCATCTTGTTTGTGATGAATTAATGTGAATTGTGACCACTGATTTTATTTCTAACTCTTCTCCATTCATATGTCAAATTTACCAGAATGTAATTTTCCCTTTTTGAAAACAGAACATGCGCTCATCACCAATATTGGAAAATATTGCATGTTTCTCATATTTCTCAAATATTACTTACAGTGGTTTTGTGGTTTAAATGACAGCATACATTTAAGCATCCTGTAATACAATTCTTACATTTCTGGAGACAAAACCATTTAAATGATGAACTGGGTTTTGTGTGTGTGTGTGTGTGTGTGTGTGTGTGTGTGTGTGTGTGTGTGT